>NW_024352789.1:278330-313762 GCF_902729225.1 Pteropus medius
GATGGGGTGGTGCCTATCAGGGTGACTCACCCTTCTTCCCCCACCAGCTCCCCCTTTCCTCCCCATAGTAATAGTGAGTCACCCCTAGCCCGCTCCGCACGTGGGCAGCCCATTCGAAGCTGAATGTCAATGCCAGGACGGGGTGGGGAGGAACGCCTGGGTTCCCTGGGGGGAGGGGGGTGCACGGCGAAGTTCTGGATTCTGAGTTCCTTTCACACCCTCAGTTTTGGGGTGAGGACTAGAAGTTTAGGGTACCTCTTTTCCTATCTTCTGCCCCAATTAATCTCCCTTCAAAACCAACCGTTACATCTTAGACCCAAGCAGGAAGCCTCAGACCCTCAGAGAAGGACTAGGCCCCGCCCCTCCACCCGGACCACTCCTTTGGACCCGAGCAATTGGAAAAAAGGCTGCGTGGGTCCCCCCTCCGCCCCCCTACTGCTCGCCCCACCCTGCCAACTCGAAGACTGTACTGATTTTTTTTCCTCAGGACTGTACTTATTTTAATAGATAATTTAAAGCAGACACCAGAGCTGTGTGTGCAGGCATCATGTTGCCAGGAAGCCAGGTCCTAGATTTTTGTGGTTCCCAAATGGGGCCTGAAAGGGAGAGCAGGGCAAGGCCTGGACAAGCCAACGGTGGGTCTCCATCCTGGTCCCAGCCAGAGATGGGGTAGCGGGAGGCAGGAACGGCAAAGCCCCCACGACTTTGCTGGCCGCGAAGGCCAGTCCTGCACCTACCTCTACAGTCCTCTCTGGCCCCGTCTGCTTTGTAGCTGGTTCTGGGGAGGGGCCAGGCCCTCTCACGAAACAGGGTCACGCAGGTCCCCAGGCTTCCTGCCCCAGACTGTCGGGCCTCCATCCTTGGGCCTCACCAAGGACCCCTTTGACCCTCTCATCCCCTCGACCTGGCCCTGCCCCACCAGCTGCCTCGCCTTCTCTGAGGGGTGGCAGAGCTGGGCTCCGGAAGCCACGGGCGAGCTGTGCCTGTGCCCCTCCACAGAGTATTCTGATGAGAAACCTGGGTGACAGGTGATGTCGCTAGGCCCTCCAGCTCCGGGACATCCAGGCTTCTGTAGCATGCCAGGCTAGCAGCTCTGGCCAGGCCTTCTGTTCTGGGTTCCGCAGCTGGCCATATGCGCGAGGGACTGGACCGAGACCAAGGCAGGGGCTCCGAGTGTTTGAGGGAGGGGCACCGGGGAGGGAGGGGATGCGCAGGTTCCCATCGCTGGGACGGTACTGGGTGGTGGTGAGCATCCACGATGCACCCATGTGAGGGACCCAGGGTATGGCCCCCACCCTCAGCTTCCCAGACAAGACAAAGTCTGTTCTGCTTCTCCCTCTTTTGCTCCCCAAACCAGGAGCAGAGGAGGGGGTGGGTGGGGACGGGCTGGTGCTACTCTCCATGCCACAGCCTCCCTCCCACACTGAGCAACCTCCCCCCCTCCCACACTGAGCAAGCACAACTCCCCCCCCCCACCCCTTCGGCAGGCAAGTCCCCTCGGCTGGTCTGGCTTCCCTCCTGGCTGGGGGGAAGCAAAACCACGTCACACCAAAGTCTTCCTGTCTGGACTCTGCCTCATGGTGAGGTGGGGGCAGGATCCTCATCCCAAAGTCCACTCTAGGCTCTTTCCTAAGTCCCCTGCCTCACCACCACCAAAACAGCCTCAACCCAAAATCTGAACTTCTGAGTGGGCCTTTATCCTGAATCCTCAGCCCTAACTCCGGACCCCGAGTGCCATCGGTCTGCCCTCCCTCTGCCGGGGCACAGAGCCCCAGTCCCAGAAGCAGCAGGAGAAAGCAGGAGAGGCCAGCCCCAGAGGAGGGGAGCCTTCAGGGGGCAGGGGTGGGGAGTTGGGGCTCAGTGGAGAGCGGGTCCCAGCCCCACCTCTCACTTGCCATGTGATCACACATTCGCTACTGAAGCCTCTGGGCCTCAGTGTCCTCATCTGGGCAGTGGCTCCCAAGACACGAGGACTGAGCTACGCTGCTTGCTCCCGGCGGTGGCCCACAGGTGGGGAAAGCAGAGGGAGACGCAGAACCAAGCACGGTGGCTGAAGGGCAGGACAGGACCCAGAACGGGGAGACAGATTCCTGGTAGTCCCTGGAACCCGGGAGCTGGGGCGGTAACAAGCAATATCAGAATCCAGAGATGAGTCCAAGACCTCTGTCTTGAAGCCTAATGACTTTGGCAGGGCAGAAGGGGGAAGGGGGCTCCTCAGTCCCCGTAGCATCCTGGGCCTCCCTCTGTAACTCTCCCAAAAGTGCTGTGAGGGACAGGAGAGACCAAGTCTCAGTTACCTGTGTCTCTAATGCCCCGCCCAGCACCTGGCTCACAGGAGGTGCTTGGTGTTTTTACAACAACAGTGCATCTGGCCCTGCCCGGACGAGTGACTCTGGGCAGGTCGCCACATGTCTCTCAGCCTCGGTTTCTCTATCTGTACAACGGGGATGCTGTAGTGGTTCAAGTACAAGCATGTGACGAGAGGGTCCTTGGAGGCGGCAGAGTTAGGGGCTTTTCAGAAGCGCCTTGTTCACAGAGAGTGAATTCACTCATCTAATAAGTATTTATTGAACACCTATGTGCCAGTGAATAAAACAGACAAGAATCCCTACCCTTGTGGAGCTGACACTCCAGTGGAGGGTGAGAGTCAACCAATAAAAGACAAAATTATCGTTGTTGGAAGGGGGTAAGCTCCGTGAAAAATAAAAATGTAAAGCGGATGATGCTCAGCGAACGGCATAACTTACACTTTCACGCTCTTTACGGTTGTACGTTTCCGCCTCCATTCTCAGCTTGGTCCACAAAACCACCTTGTGGGTTAGAGATCATTTCCCTGCTTTGCAGGTGAGGCTGACTTTCCCAGCACTGGACAGAAAGTGAAGGCCGAGCTCAGGCTTGGACCAGGCAGCCTGGCCCAAATCCACGATGTGTTTCACACTCTTATGTCACCTCGGCGGGAGGCGTGGGAAGTCTGGGGTGGACTGGGGCGGGGAGGAAGTCTGGGCAGAGGCAGCCACCAGCGGTGAGGTGGGCAAGCGTGGCAGGAGGGAAAAGCTGGGAGGAGTGGGAGAGGAGGCAGGAGCTGGTGCTGGGGTGGGGTCTGAGCGAGAGATTCTGGCTGCTTGATAAGGCTGCGGTCAAGGGGAGAAGGAGGCAAAGGGCCCAGCGAGCACGGAGTCAGAGGCGCTGGCCTGGCTGGAGGCAAACCGCAGGGAGTGGGCTTAGCAGAAGGACGGCTGAGACCAGGAGGGATGCCAGAGGCAGGCCCGTCACAACTCATGAAGGGGTATTTACGGGGACGCCAGGCGCCCCCGTCACCGTGTTGACCTACACAGCAGCTCTCCAAGGTAGCGCTGCCGGCAGCCCTGAGTTGCAGATGGAGAGGCGTGGCCCGGGGAGGTTAAGGCACTCATTCATTCAAGGCAGGGTTTCTCTGCTTCGGCACCACCGACGCCAGGCGATTCTCCGTTGTGGGGGCAGCGTCTGCGCTGTGGGACCTCTGGCAGCACCCCTGGCCTCTCCCTAGTAGCACCTCCTCCACCCCTAGTTGTGACAATCGAAATGTCTTCAGACATTGCCAAGTGTCCCCTGTGGGGCTAAACCTCCGCCAGTGGAGAGCTGCTTGTCTAAGGTCATAGGGTGAGTCGCAGAACTGGAATTTTAACACGGGCTGGCCTGACTCTGGATGGCAACGCCTCACCGTCAGGCTGGACAGGTAATCCTGGACAGGTGCGTGTGTGCGGGTGGGATTCAAACAGGTCCGGGGCCACTGGGGACGCAGTTATACTGGGGACATTGTAGGGGTGGGAAGGGGTGACTCTCTGGAGGAGTGTCTAGGGCGTGGGGTGATTTGGAGCATCAAGGCCACGGTCTGGGAACCCCTTTACAGGGAGTTCCTGAGGGAGGTCCCTGTCTCCTTTACCTTGTGATCACGGGGTCGTTCATACTGCTGAGTCACTCGCGCCTCATGCTCAGGTGACTGTTAAAACCTCGAGAGAGCGAGAGGACTTGCCTGTTCTTTAAGTGGCTGCTATGCACCAGGCACCGGGCTGACGGCCGTCTGGAGGTGACGCATTTAATCTTCACATCGGCCTTGTGAGGCAGATTACTATTTTCTGCATTTTGTGTGCCTAGAACCCAAAACTCTGAGAGGCCGGGTAGTTGGCCTGAGGCAGCACGGCAGAGCGGACTGCCTTTTCCCATCCAGACTCAGCAAGGAGGACCGAGGCCAGCTTCAGCTCAGTGTAACTTAGCAGGGAAGGAGCGAGTGAGTGATTGACCGCCGTTTGTAAAGCCAGAGAACCCCGCATCCGAATGAAGTCTCATAAAGCCCAAGGTACTAAATGACAGAGGCAAAGTCTCCCTAGTAGGCAGGTTTGGGGGCCCCTTCCTGGTGACCTCTTGTTCCCCACCCAGGAGGCCCCCAGCGCTCTGGGGAACAAGCCCCTCTCTTTACAAGTGGGCCAGAGGAGGAAAGATTTGCCCAAGGTCACACCGCCAGGCCTGCCAAGGCCCCCAAGTAGTGCTCTGGCCCCATCTTACCCTGCCACAAAAGACGGGACATACTGTGGACAGGTCTGAAAGGGCTAACGCACCGTAAGGGACGGGCATTACCATCACTGTGGCGGAGGCCAGCTGCTCAGCCAGAACGGCTGGCTCCAGCCAGGCCGGAAATGGCTGGATAACACCTGGCACCTGGGCAGGTCTCCCTGGTGACAAGCCTTTCACAATCAAGATGACTACCTTAATCTCCCCGAGTCTCTCTGAGGTGCACAGAGCATGGCCCCCATCATACAGATGAGCAGACTGAGGCTTGGGCAGGCTGACAAGTGACAGGCCCCAAACGCCACTCCGCCTCACCGGATCGCTCTTGCGCCCAGACCCCAAGGACAGCTGTCTTTAAAATCCCGGAGTCTGCCCGGGGGCTGCTTCCCAACATTCCAGCCCCTCCCCGCTGCTGTATCAGGCCCTCGGGATCCGCAGCGCCCAGGCTCGGAATTGTCACAACACACACCACGACGCACACAGTCCTGACACAACACACAGCAGGGCAGGGCCAGTGGAACAGAAATTCGGCGGTGACATCCCCTCCTCTCCGCCCCCAGCTTGGGCTCCGCCCCATCTGGCACCGGCGGGGGTGGGGGCGGGGCGGGGCCGCGGCGGGGGGCGGGGCCCCGGCGGGGGCGGGGCCTTGCGGACGCGCCGCGCCCCGCAGCCGGGAGGCGGGCGGTGCTGACGCAGGCGCCTGCGTGTGGGCGGCTGCCTGTGTGTGTCTTGTGTGTGTGGTTGCTGGGGCCTCCCTGGCCTCCTAAATGGGGGTTTCCTCTCCCTGTTGCCAGGGAGACAAACAGAAGCGCCACAACTCCAGGAAAGGGGCTGGAGGAAAGGGTCCCCGAGCCCCACGCGCCTGTTCGTTCCGGGAAGGGAGGCAGTGGGGTGCCCCTCCACCCTCCGCTCAGCGGCGCCCAGCAAACGCGTGTGGGGCCTGAAGCTGGGGCGGCCCGCGGCCGGGCGGCCCGAGGAGTCTCCCAGGACAGGCCTTTCGGCGCTAAAACCGGGACAGTTGGTCTCCCTACACGTTCGTCTGATTTTTGTGGGAGTGGGGGGGCCCTCTTTAAAAACAGAGTATCTTACAAACGTCACACATGCACGCTCGTCTGGAAGCAGGCGGGCTCCTGGCCTGTGCGACAAGAGGGGCTCTGAAGCTTTACCAGCGTCGCTTCATGATCAACCCGCCCCTGTCCCCAGCCCCTGCGAGCCCCCTTTGAAGGCTCCCCTCTGGCACCCAGGCCTCAGGAGCCAACTGGGAAAGTGAACTCTCACGGGAGGACGGCGGTGGGTCAGCAGATGCACGGGGATGCGCGGGGTCTCTGCGGCGTCCGGAGCCCGGGGAAGGGGCTGCCTTGGGCCAGCGCTTCCTCGCTCCCTGCCTGGAAGCCAGGACTTCAGGGCTGGGAGGAGTCTCGGGGCATCGTGCAGGCCAACCCCCCGCTTCCAGGCCTGCCCCGCGCCCGCTCCCCCATTCCCCTGTTCCCTTATCCCTAAGCCGCTCGCAGGCCTGGCCCTCTTTTGCCTAGTGCTTACAGGGCACCCTGAGAGCCCACCTCTCTTCGGCCCTTGACCCAGAGGGGCTCCGCGGCAGGTATTGGGGAAACCACTGGAGGAGGAGTGGGGCGGCTGCCCAGGGAGGGGCCGGGGGGGCATCTGTTTCCTCTTGGCCACGATCCCCTCAATCCTACCCCCAGAGGAGGTGAAAATGGTGCTGGCTTCCTGAAGTAGAGCTTCCTGGCCTGGGGATGGAGGATGGACAGGGTGTCCATCAAAACATGCCACATGCCCTCACCTCTGCCCTCTGGAGCTTCTGGGAGCTGAGCCGAGGCTTAGGGGGGAAGCCTGAGAGGGGAGGTCCTGGGGCTCTGAGCAGGGGCCATCACCAATGCCACAGCCAAGCTGGGCTCCCCGTGGGCTGTGCTCAGGGAAAGGCAGGGGACCCGCCTGGCTCAAGGGCAGGGTCTCAGGCAAGCCCCTTAGTGGGTCCCGGGTGGAGGGCAGACCAGAAAGAGTGGAGCACAGAGGGCAGGGAGCATTGGGGGAGGGGAGAGTGGGTAAGGGAGGAGGTCGGAGGGGGCTGTCTACCGCGAGTGGGGAGGAACTGAGTTTTGAACTGGGGTTGAGAATCCCATCTGGAGTCCGGGCCGGGGGGCCGGGAGTGGGGAGCTGGGCATAGAGGCCCAGGAATTGAGGAGAGGGGCAGCTGCCCCGGCTGACGCCAGCACTCCAGCCCCAGATCCTGGTGGGGCAAATATTTACAGCCAACAGTTGCTAAGCAGGGAGGAAGGGGGAGGGAGGCCAGTCGCTAGAGGGCCTGAGAGGCTCCTCCCCATCCCTCACAGAGAAAGAGCCACAGTCCCCACCCCGCAGGCTCGGCTGTATCCCCCCACACACACATGTCTTGGGGGTCACCTCTACCCACAACCCAAACCCCAACCTGGCAACAGGCCAGAGGGCTGGGCTCGGGGGAATTTGATCTCTGGGCCTCCAGGGACAGCTCTAGGGGCTCAAACCTTGCAAAATGCCCCCTTTCCAATCTGCTGCTCAGTGGGGGCTGGAAAGGGGGGTGGTCCCGGGGAGCCGGGATACAGTGAGGAAAGAGATGCTGAAGGATGGAGCTGGGATGTCCGGAAGAGAGGGCGAGGCGGCCGAAGCGGGGAAGGGAGCGGCTCCTTAGTGGCTGAGAAGGGGCAGGGGAGGGCTGGGGGGAGGGAGTCCTCAGAGGTGTGCCCTGCTCTGGGCCCTGGGCAGAGGAGGAGGAGGGACGAGGTGGGGAGGCTGTGCTCAGATGGAGCCAGATGTGTGGCCCATGTGATGTGGGCTGTCGCTGGCACGGGCACGGTGGCAACAGGACGAGGAACTGCCGCCAGGAAGAATTAGTCAGAAGCTGGGAGGGGGCAAGGGGAGGGGACAGCTAGTCCAGGACCCCCGAGGAGGCAGATGGGTGCTCTGGAGAGGACGGAAGGACTTGTGGCCCCCAAGGAGGAGCCGGCTGCTAATGCGCTGCCCTCCTCCACCCTCAGCTTCCAGTCCGGTTCCCTGGCCGAGCCTCAGTTTCCCTTCCCGGGCCCGAGACGTGTCCAGCCCCCAAGAGGGACACAGGAGGTTCTTTTCCTATCCACCGACTCAGGGTGAGGTCTGCCCTACAGGGCTTCTCCCTGGGGGTCGCTGGGTCCTCACCCTCTGCCTTAGGCCCTCTGGAGACTAGGGTGCAGAAATGGGAGGGAAGGGCACAGAGAGGTAGCTGCTGGGGCCGAGGGGAGCCTCCTGGAGCCCGGGCTGCCTGGAGCTGCTGGAGGTTCGCACAGGTCGAAGGGTTGGCCAGAGCGGCTGCAGCCCCCATGGGTCCACCCTGAAATGCGGGTAGGTGGAGGGCTGTCACTGCGAAGCTTTGGCCCAGGAGGGGCTTCTCAGGCCCCCGCGACAGCATGGGCTGGTCCCGGGGGCTAAGGGGTCCCAGGAAACAAAAGAGACCCCAGGGGTGGGCCTGGGCGCAACAGGTACGGCAGAGGCTCCAGAAACAGAGCGAGGGACCCCAGAGAGCCGGGGGCAAGCTGGCAGCCAGAAAGTGTTGTTTTCCAAACTCCCATCGGAAAGTTTGAAAATACACATGGAAACATGACTCACTGCCCCCTCCCCACGGCCCCCCTTTCCTGGATTCTGTGATTTTTCTCCCAAGAGTTAATTCAAATCACATTCTCACAGAAACCAAGCTTAATGAGGCAGGACAAAGAGAGGCGCCACGGGACGGCTGGGGATGGGGAGTGTGCCCGGCCCAGGAAGACCAGGCGAGGCCCGGGCTGCGGTGACTGTCCTCTGTGGTCGCCTCGGGGTGGGATTCAACTCCCAAACGCTCAGCCACTCAAGTCAAGGGCGGGGATGAATTCAGTTGCACCAGCGCCTCGAAAAGGCAGCATGGCCGCCGCACCGTCGCCCCGTGTGCCACGGGCCCAGAGGGCTGGCCCCTGCCCTCCTCTTTGGAGCCCTCCCTAGGGCCACAGCTGAGGCCAGAGGCTGGCAGGTGGGGGTGGGGTTCCCTGAACTCACCCATCTCCACTGCTGCCCCCCTGCAACTTGTGTCCTGGAGCCGGCAGGGCGCATCCCTCCCTTTGGCCTGGGGAGGGGCCCGCCCTTGGCCCTTGGCAGGGTGTCTCTGGGCCAGGAATTCTCGGCTTGTCCCCCAGAGGGGCAGCCTGGTCCTGGGCCGAGGGCAAGTGGCCCTTCCTCCCCAGACAGTTCCCAGAGAGGACCCCAAGCACTCCCAGGCCAGGGGCAGTTCCCAAGCTTCCTTACTAACCATCCCGCCTCGGAGGGCCCAGAGGGACTTCTCCGTCTCCCCCCAACACCCAGCCCCTCTGCTCCTCCTTCCTCAGCCTCCCCCTCCATCTCCCTTGGCCAGCGAGTCCCCAAGTCCCATGGATCCTCCCTCCCAAATCTGTCTCCGGTGTGCACACTGCCTCCGGCTGCCCATACGGGTCACCGCCACGCGGCCTGGGTGCCGGCAGGACTCCCAGCCAGACGCCCAGCCCACTCCCTCGCCCCGGCTCCAGCCCTTTCTCCTCCCTGAACCACAGCCATCTTCCTCAAACGTCGACCCCGGCACGTGTGCACAGGACTTGAAACCCACAGAGCTCCCACTGTGTCCGGACAAGGTCGACTCCTGGGGCGGGCGTGCGAAGCCGTCCGCGACCCGGCTCGGCTTCCCCGTCTCCAGCCTCAACGCTTGCCCTGTGGGTCCCAGAGATCATGACCTCTCTCCTGACATCTGAGTCGACTCGCCCTCTGACCAACTCCTGCTCATCCTCCAGGTGCAGCCACGGGTGCCAACGAGACTGGACTAGGTGTCGCCACTATGTCCCCAACACCTCTCGTGAAACTCGAGTGACGCTGACTGTGAGCCTCTGCGTCCCCCCAATGGGGAAGCTCCTTGAGGGCAGAGGCTGGGTGGGACCCCTTCTGTGTGGTCCCGGCCCCCAGCGCAGGGCCTGGGGCACGGAAGGGGCCCTGTTCCCGCTGAAGCTGACCTTGTCACCTTCCCTCCACCATCTGTCAGACTCCTCAGCCTCTCCGTCCACACATCTCGCTCTTCCTCACCTGAGCCGAGCCCCCCTCCTCCCTTCTCCTAGCCCTGTGCCTCTGTCCACAGCCAGCCTGGGGCACAGTCAACGGCAGCGGCTGTTTATAGAGCACTCACTATGTGTCATGGCTTGTTCTAGCTTCTTTCCATTCATTGGCTCATTTGATACCCAGCAGGAGCTAAAAAAAAAGGCTGGCAAGAACTCGACTCGTCTGATGGGTAGGGACAGACCTCTCCGGGAGCCTGTGACTCGGTCACTGTGTGTAAAAGAGATGCACAATGCTGGGACCGTAATAAATGTTTATTGAGGGAAGGGACCACGTAATTTGCCTACCTTTACAGCAGGGCCCCTCCCCAGTGAAACATATCTGGGCAGCCCTGGGAGGTGAGCATAGCAAAGCCATTATTCCCGTTTTATAGAGAACACAGTCCAGGTGAGTGGGAGGGACCTGCTTCCGGCCACACAGGTAGTAACGGGCCTCATTCTGGCTGTAGCCCCTGTGGTGGCCGGGGACAGGGAGCCACTGGGGGTGGTACTGGAGCGTTTTCCGGGGTCAGGGCTGGAGGCACCTTGGTCTGGGGCGGGACCGGAGCATTTCTCCGAGAACACCTCTTTGATCTGTCATTTTACAGATGAGGAAGCTGAGGTTCTGATGGGAATGATAACGGCCGACACTCACTGAGCACATACGATGCGTTTCCCGCCTGATCCCCACCGCAACCCTGCACGGAAGGGGCTGCTATGATCAGCTCCGTTTTACGGGGAGAGGGTCCCAGGTCGCACAACCAGTAAGTGGAGGAGCTGGGTTTTGAACGCCAGAGACCTGGCTTCGAAGCCCACGCTCCCACCCTTGACCCCGCAGCTGTCTGTCAACGCCGAAATTGCAAAGGAGCCCGCGGGGGAGCCAGGCCCGATCCCACATGCCTGGGCAGGAAGGCCGGGAAGCTGGCGAGAGTGGGGGTCACAGCAGCCACAGTCCAGGTGGGAGGCCTGGAGGCTCCCGAGGGGCTGAGTGCCGAGGGGCTGGGCAGTGGGGCAGCTTCTCCGCCGGGGCCACCCTTCCGCTGCCTGGAGACCAGCCCTGACCAGCCCCAGCTGAGCTGTCGTCCTCCCGTGCTAATTGATGCAGCCTCCTAATTGCTGATCACAAAGAGGAAATTAAGTCCAATTAGGGGGCGACTGCTAATTAGTGCTCGGCTTCCTTGGCCGCTAGGCACCCCGTCCCCCCCTCTCCCCGCCCCCAGGGAAGGGAATTGCTGCTCGTATTGAGCATGTCAGAAATCCAGTCCTTCCTCGTTCTCCCAAGGATGAAGGGTCAGGCATCGGTTTGAACCCCACCTCTGCACTGCAGGGCAGCTCCGTCTCCAAGTCCCGTTAGACAAGGACATTCCTGTCACCCCACAATTCACAAGTACCTCTTCCCCACAACCCTGGAGGTGGAGTACCCCTCATTCTCACTGGGGCTCAGAGAGGGTACATGATTTGCCTGAAATCACACAGTCCACTCTGAACCCCGCTCTCGCACCCCTGCTGTACATGTGGCGAGTCCGTTGCTGTCATGTCCACTGGCCCTGACCTAGCAGGGTGGGCGGGGCGTGAACGCATCTTCCACCCCTCCGCTCGGCTCGGGTATTCCAATCTGCTGTCCCCCCCCCGTTCATGAGAACCCGCACCAAATCCAGGAGACCAGAAACAGGATGCAGCTCTCGCGCGGCGACCCAGCCTATAACCTTCGAGAAACTGTCTGCCTTCTCTAGGCCTTTCCTCACCTACGACACGTGGCCTGGACAGGAAGGTTCCTACGGCCCTGCCAGCCTCCATCCCTCTGCTGATGGCGAAGGGCTGGGCTTTCCTCCTGCACGCCATAAGGGCCCGGGCGGGGAGGGGGCCCTTCATACTGAAATTGGGGGCCCCACTGCTCGACAAGAATGAAACAGCGCTGACGGCAGCTGGGGGAGGCCGGGAACTCCCAAGCTCTAGCAGGGGCGGGGGGAGTCCGGGGCAGATCTGACCCCCCCACGCACACACACTTTCCTGCCCCCCAGGACCAGAGCGCAGGGAAAGTGATGGGGGAGGATGGAGGGACCAGGACTGGAGGAGACTGAGGGTCAGGCGGTCATAGTGCCTGGCCCACGCCGGCCCACGCCAGCGCACGTGACCGGCCGGCCCCCTCCCTGTCAGCGTCGGGCGCGCAGGGCAGGCCGGGAGGCCGTTGTTGGGGGGCCTTCTCGCGCTCTGCCTTCCACGCCCTGTGCCTCTTTTCCTGCCTCGGGGTCTTCGCAAGCGGGATCAGTCAGCTCAGCCTGGGCTCTAAGCCCCGCTCTGCCACGCGCGTCCTCCTTTGTCGCCCTGGGCCCGGTCGACGGTTTCCTATCCCGGAAAGTGGGGCGACAGAAACTTCCCCGGGCCGAGTGCACAGTCCGTGAGGTGGACTCGGGCCGTGAGCGCGGAGGCCCCGGCGCCGTGGGGCTGGGGCGGCGTGGAGCCCGCGCGGCCCCCGCACGCGGTCGCCGGCACCCGCTCCCCCCGCAGCCGCCCCTTTCCTGTGGTGAATCACAGCTCACAGGCCCTGGGGACCCAGGAGTCCCCGGCTTGCCGCAAACAGTGCCGTCGTCATAGAAACGGGGCCTCTTCTTCCTCTCGCACTGATTGATCTCACCGCACTGTCCCCTAAGCCGAAACTGGTTCCTAGATGTCAGCCTCTGACTCACTTGTGGAGCCGCCTCTCATTTCACATCCCTGTGACAGTCAGCCAGCCTTGTCCCCGCTCCAGGGTCCATGCACCGCCCCCCCCCCGCCGGGTTTCTCTCCCCAGCGCCGTTCCCCAACCCCCGTTTCCCCGTCGAGTTGGGCGGGGCACCCCAGGGAAACGTCTGTCCAGGAGTGTGAGCCCGCGGCAGCCGGGGCCTGCGGCCTCAGGACCCCAGCTCTGGGCCGGTTCAGACTCCTGAGCGCCCGGCAAGAGACCAGCAAGGGCAAGGGAGGTGGCCACGGGCGGGGACCGGCGGGCGCTGGCGCCACCTGCTGGCCGATGGGACCAGCCCCAGCTCTCAGCAGCGGCTGCATCCGGTCCTGTCCAGTCCTGCTGGCCAGGAAGGCCCTGGCTCTGTCCTCTCAGGGGACAGCCATCCACACCATTCGTTCATCCTTTCACTCAGATATTTGCCATCTGCGTGCTCCAAAAGGTCCCGTCCTCGTGGGGCCAGCAATGAAATCACAGTGAACGCCTCCAAAGGGGCAGCTCAGGGGCCGGGGGCAGAGGTCCAGGCGCCCAGCCAGGGCTGCTGTTCTGGAGCGGGTCTGTCCCGGGTCTGAAACGCTGAGCCCTCCGGAATGACGACCAGCATCTATTAGGCGCCTTCTGTGTCCGGGGTGCTACATCACCACTTTATGTGCCTTTCCCACAAACCACACAACAGTCTCATGAGATAATTGCTACTATTATCTTCATTTTATAGGTGGGGAAGCAGGTTCAGAGACAGTGGGTGGTCTGCACAGGTAGTCGGCCGCACCCCTGCAGCCCCGGTTTTGGGGCCGCCCACACTCCCACAGAGGAAGGGGTGTTCCAGGCAGGAGATCACCAGCCCTGTGGACAGAGGGGGGCAAAGGAGACAGACAAGGAGCACCCAGCGAGGAAGGAGAAACTGCAGGGAGCCAGCCGACAGTCTGGGCGAGGAGGGGGGACCTCAGGGTCAGAGGTCAGAGGCCAAGCAGACGAAAACTGGCACTGGACACAGCCCCTGCCGTGATAGAGCCCTGGTCAGTGTGGGAAGGGGGCCCAGAAACACAGGGAGCGGGCAGCCCCCTGCACAGGCCTGACGTCGGGGCTTGGGCACAGCACGGCCGCAAAGCCAGGGATGGCTGCCTGGGAGGGACACGCACTTACCCACCTGTAGGGCACCAAGGCCCTGCAGGAAACGGGCACCGGCGGCCTGGCACAGCGTCCCTCCTGTCGCACGCAGCGGGGACTCAGTAGTGGCGGGAAGTCACTGGCAGGCCTGACTGGTGGCTCAGAAGGGGCCGCTGAGTATGAAGCCCCGCCCCGAGTCACCGCAGGTGTAGGGGCCGGCTCGTGGCATGCCCGACAGGTACACGCACGACAATATATTCCTGCCAGCCCCCGGCCACTCTGCCCACTGCCTTGGCGACGCGCCCCCCCTCCCGCCTTTTAGCGAGCTGGCGCTTAGGCGCATGGCCCGAGAGGGTCCTGACTGTGCCGACGGCCTTCGATGCTCCGAGTCCGCTGTGGCGGCCGGTACTGACCCCTTGCAAGCACGCGCCCCAGGTGCTGTCAAAGCCAGTGCACGTGCTCTGCAGGCTCCTCAGCCCGGAAGCCCCTCGGACAGGGGACGTGCCTCTCCAAGCCCAGCACAGGGGGCACACGGTACCATTTTCTTAGTGAGCGATTAACTGAATGAATAAAAGCAAGAAAATTGCCGTATGATACTGAACAAGTCGCATCTTTGGGCCTCAGTGTCCTGTTCTGTAGAGTGGGACAGGAGACCGGCTCCCACGTGTGTGTAACTAGGGGAGGCCCTGGTTTGTGACCATGGCCTGGTCCCACGGTGTAAATTCTCTCACCATGGCTGATTTCGAGTTGAACGATGGGCTCTCACCAGCGGGTGCAAGTACCTCCTGCTCACCACTGCGGGGGGTCGGGGGGCGAAGCAGGGCAGAGGGCCTCGAAGACACTTGTTAGCTCTAGCATCCTCGTACCAGGCCCTCTCGCAGGAGCCTGGGGCCCAGGGGCCAGGCCACCCCCATGCTCATGATCTCCCCAGCACCTCCAATTCTCTCTTGCACCCAGCTTCAAGCCCTGGTGCCCTTCACTGCCACGTGTGCTTGAAGCCCTCGAAGACGCCCGCACAGCCGCAGTGACCGGGAGGGGGCGGGGCCAGCTGGCGGGGCGAGCAGCGGCCGGAACAGGAAGGTTGTCCAAACCACAGGAGAGTTTGGTCTTGAATCTAATGGCAACGGGAAGAGAGTTTCACAATCGGATGTTTTTCGTTCCACGATCTCTCCGGCCCGTGTGGAAAGCGGATCGGAGGGGGCAAGGAAGACAAGGCGGAGGAGGGGGACCAGCTAGAGGCCACCGCAGGCAGGCGCTGGGGCTGGCTCGGATCGGGGGGCAGCAGTGGAGGCGAGAAGCGGATGGGTCTGGGAAATGGTCTGACACGTAGTTGGGAGGACTGGCTGACGGCCTGCAGCAGAGGACGTTAGGGGAGGCAGGAATCGCGGCTGGCTCCAGGTGTGCATGGTGCTCCTTTACCAGAAGCGGGGGAAGCTGCGGGCGGAGTGGGCTGGACTGTTGTGGCAGTGCCAGGACCAGGCTCCTGGTTCCCAGCCAGCCCCCGCTTTCCCCGTGCGAGAAGGCATGGAGAAAGCGGGGCAGAGGAAGGGGAGCACGGCAACGGGCAGGGAGATGCCAAGGGCACAGGACAGCGTTAGCCGCCGACACAGTGCCAGGCCCCGAGCTTTATCTGCATCTGCTCGAATTCCCACAACACGACCATCCACCCTAAATCCGCCACCTCACACCTTTCTAACCCCGTTTTCTTCAGAGCGGCTACCGCCAGCAGAAATGACATGATCCACTGCCCACCTCCCTCCCCCACAGTCGGCCCCGGGCGTGAAGGCTGTCCGGTTCGACGGGGTACCGCCAGCGCCAAGAACAGTGTCTGCCGCCGCAAGGGTCCAGTATATCGGATGAAAAGTGTGAACTGCTTCTTAGCTAGGTATTATTATCATTCCCCTTCAGACCCAGGCCAGTGGGACTCCATGCCTGTTTCCTCAGCTTGTCCCCTGAACGGTGTCTCCCAGGGACTCAGCAGGGCAGCTGGACGCAAAGCCAGTCACGAGCAGCTGAGGGAGGGGGGCTCAGGATAGGTTACCAGGTCAAACTATGGGAATGTCCAGGTCTCAGCCACCTGGGTTTTCGTCCCGAGTCAGCAACAGAATGGTGGCCCCATTGTCTCCCACGTGCTGGGCGCCCCTCCAGAAAAGGACAAAGTGGAAGCGCGAGATGACACCTGAGGAGGCCTGGAGCCCTAGCTGGCCGGGAAAGAAACATCTGGGCCCTAGGGGCGTCAGAGCCCAGCCGGGAGCCGCTCCCAGCCGCTGGCCTGCAGCGCCACCTCGTGGCCAAGGTTCAAAGGCGCTCTTCCCCCAGCTGTCCCCTGCTCTCAGGACCCAGGCAAGCTGGCCACCACGTAAGCGGCCAGCCTCCCTGGGCACCGCAGGCAGCAACCTCCAGTCACCCGTGCAGGCCCTCCCACGTGAACCTCTCGTCCTTCAGCGACGCCAGGCCTGCTTCACCAGGGGGCCTCGCCAGCATGAACAATCGCCCTTCCGGCCTCCGGACACTCACAGGTGTCGCCGTTTACCTCTGGAGTCCCAGGCTTTGGAGTTGGACGGAGCACCGGAGGGTCCACTCAGCAGCTGTGTGACCTGAACAAGTTACTTAACCTTTCTGAGCCGTAGACCCCTGAGGTCCAGCAGAGACAGCAATCCCAGCCTCAGAGTCGAGAAGAGGATTAAATGCGAGCGAGGCCGCAGAGGTGGCCAGTGGGCATCAGGAAACGGAAGTCCCTTCCCAGCCCTCTGACACGCTCTTCCCTGTCCTGAGACAAGCGGCATGATGGGACAGGAGGCGCGAAAGAGTCACGGACCTGGGTTCACTGGGCCTCGGTCTCCTCTTCTGTGAAATGAGGCCATTAGATAATCGACGAACCTGTTCGTTCATTCCTTCATTCATTCATTCACCTTCGATGCCACCTCAGACCCCCCGTGCGGTGAGGATGCCTTTCGTATCTGTGCTCCCACGCTGCAGTCTGCCCCTTAGTATCCAGTACAGAGGGTGCTGGAGAAATCCCTGACAACCTACCACGGGCTCGTTTGCTGCCTCCCACCCCGCCCCCACGCGCCCCAAGAGAGCGCCCAGCCCCGGCTGGCACCAGGAGCCTTTCCCCCGCCTTCACCCCAGCCCGAAACCAGAGCTGGCGCCACTGGGTGAGGAATCTGGGGACCAACTGTCACAGCTCCGGTATCACCTGCCTCCCGGACGCCTGGGTCTAGCCCTGAGTCCCAGGGAGGCCCTGTCAGCCAGCTGTCCTGGGAGACCCCAGCTCTGCCCCAACCCCTCTGAGCTGCTCTCCCCAGGGAAATCAGAGAGTGCAGGAGGCCTGGTGCGGGGAGTGCGGGAGTGGTCCCAGGGGAGCAGCGGAGATGCTGCCTGTCCAGGTCCACACCTCTGGCCGGGCTTCGAAGCCCTTGGAGACCGGGTCCACAGCAGCAGAGGGACCCACAGTGACCTCCTCCGTCCCCCAACCTCTGAAGCCCTCCAAGTCCCTAGTGCCTTATGGCCCTCGCATTTACACCTTGGGCCACGATGACTGGTCAGGGTGAGAGTGGAGATCAAGCTCAATATTTCTTCTGTGTGTCCTACAGAATTTCCCCCAATACGTTCTCATTGATTGAAATGAATGAGCCGAGTGTGTTCCAGCAACAGAGAGAACACTGGCTGCACTCAGCAGGGAGGACGGCGTTTAGACAGCCAAGTGGACTTTCCCACGAGGGCGGGTGTTTCAAAGGAACTGGAAGCCCCATCAGGCGGAGGAGAAGAGGCTCGGCTGAGCGTCCCGAGAGGAGTCGGGGCGTGGGTGCGAAAAACGCCACGACGGCCAGCCAGCGCGGCAGGGCAGCCTTGGAGCCAGCCTCGTGTCTCCCTCCCTCCCCAGGGGCCCTGAGAATAGGGCAGGGAGGGGCAGGTGTTAGGTGCGCGCCCCCTTCCTTTGGTACCTAGTGTGTAGTCACCGATATCGGGTGCCCAGGTTTGCTCAGAGAAGGGACACGGCTCCACACGGGCCCTGGGCCGCCCACCCTCGACTGGGTCAGCTTTCCTGCCCTGCGGCCAGGCCTAGGTTCACACACGCACACGGTTACGCTTGCACAAGGACACAGGCTGCACACACGGCTGACTCGACAACCCCACAGGGTCCTTCGTTGCTCAGCTGAGGCCAGGAGCGCGTGCGTGCGTGTTACAGACGGAGTTCGCCTGTATTCCAGGGCTCAACGGGAATTATTTTCGGAACGACCTGCCGTTTGTTTGGGATGATCTTCCTCCTGCAAATCTAGATCTAGAACCAACTTCGAGGGACCCGTGGTGGGTCAGAAGCCCCACCAGTGCCTGGCACATCCTACAAGCTCAACGGGAAGTAGTTTGCTGAATGAACGAATTCGAATTAATTAATGAAGACCAGTCTAGCCAAAGTCAGCTGCCAACGGGAGAACAAGCAAGGCCGGGAAACCAACGCTGACTGAACATCTAGGAGGCACAGGGCCAGGGGCTTGGCTTATTATTTCCATTTTAGAGAGGAGGAAATTGAGGCCCCGCGGTAAATTATTGCCCAAGGGGCAGAACACTCAGACCCGAGTCTGGCTCCAGAGGCCCGCCCCTTCCTCTTCCACCACGAAGCTTCCAGTATGCAGTTACAGTCGACGCCCGCTTACTGGGCTTCTGCTCTGGGCAGGGCCCCGTGCCGGCTGACATTCCTGCAGTCTAAGGCCCCGAAGGGGAGAGACAGCCACCTACACACCTTTCTGGTCCCAAGGCAGAGAGTGAGGGGTGGGGTGGGCGGAGTCAGCTATTTCCAAGCAAACCTGCTGAAAATAGGCCTTGGGCCCTTGTCACATTTAGGCTGGGCAGGGCGGGGCAGGAGGGCACGGGAAGGAACCTAGCTTGGCCTACAGGAGTGTCACTGGAGGAGGGGAGTCCCCTGAACAAAGGAGGCCACCAGCCTCTGGGAGCAAAGGAGGGACCCCTCAAAACCCTGCCCCAGAGCCTAGCTCCTCAAGGGGCCACCCTCGGGCCCCTCTGCTGCCTGGACACTCTGTTGGTCCCTGCTGTGGGTGGACAAGCCCCTCCGCGTCTGCAGGCACCGCTCCCACGTGTACACCTGTGCCACAGACCGAGCGCGTCCACACACGTCCTGCCCACCAGGGGCCGAGTTCACGGTCGCCTCTCCCGCCGTGGGTATCTGTCTGTCTGGAGTCACAGAGGGGTCCACCCTGCGGGACCCTGATGTGGACGCCCCAAGCATTAAGGCACCCTGGGGGCTGATTTGTCCTTGTTGGACCAACGAGGTGGGTCCAGCGGGGATGGCCGCCTCCCCCGCCCTGCCCCTTTGTCTGCCCCTTCCCATCCAGCAGCTGTCCCCCTCCCAAGTCCTGCACACTTGTTTCTGTCCTTTGTTTTCCTCCCTGGCCAAATCCCCACGGCTTCTTTGGTCATTAACCTCCTACTTTAATTAGCTTAGTGGGGAGGAAAGTGGAAGCAGGGCAAATTCAGGGGTGGGTGTCTAGGGGGAAATGTCATTTGGGTGGGGACAGGAAGGCTCAGACCAGCTGGCGACAAAAATGCTTGGCACACAATAAGTCCGATGCAACTGTTTGCCGTTTATTAATGTGAAAAACAGTCACCTGGTCCACAGAGTAGGAATCTTCCCCCAAGAAGAGCCCCGTGGGACCCAGTACTACAGCTCCCCCAATCCAGGGGCCCAGACAGGAGAGAGGACAAGAGAGAGACAACAGCCCACTTCCGCAGGGCCTTGTCCCTCCATGTCTTCCCCTCCCACCCTTGCTCGAGGTGGCAGAACCCAATCCCACTTAGTAAGTCCCTGGTCCAGGGGGCACCCCTCCCCTCAGTCAAGGCTGCTCAGCCCTGAATCCTCAGCCTAGCAAAGGAGCTAGAGCTCCACCTCCAAAGCGTGCCAACTCCCAGCCCCTCCTGAGGGCCCCCTCCTCCAAGGCCCCCCACTGTGGCTCCCCACTCCCATCCGGGTATGTGTGCACAGTCTTTCCCAGAAGCAGTTTAGGGAACCGGGCTTCGCAGACAGTGCCAGGTCTCAGAGGTCATCTCATCTGTTCCCTGCCTCCAAGCAGGACTTCGCCCCGCAAGCTTGATCAGATTTTTGGTTTCCAAGGCGCTCCAGAAAAGGACACCTGACCACCATGGCTCATGCACCCGTTCCTCCAAAGCTCTTTTGGGAAGTTCTTCTTAGAGTCTGACCTCCGGCCCTCATGCTGCGGTGCTCCCCTCCCCGCCCCACCCGCCTTGGGAAAGACCCAGGCATGACGCGGGTGACAAAAGGGATGCTGAAGACAGGGGGGTGGGGGGGAGAAAAGATCGCATTGCGCTTCATCTTCCCCAGACGCCTTATAGGAGAACCCAGGTGTCCGATTCATGCCTTAAAACCTTATTTCGACTTTCGCCAAATTTCCAGGGCCAAAGGAACTGAATTCACGGGTTTCCAACGGGGGGGGCGAGGTGGGTGAGTGGAATGATGGTGGAGGCGGCGAACGGATCCCCAAGCTGTGTGCGCGGCCCAGGCCCCAAGGAAGTCGGGGTCCCCGGGCGATCGCGTCCCTCCTCCCTTCTCCGGGGGCCCCCACAGCTCGTGACTCTCACCCGAAACTGTTCAGCCGCACCGTGCCTTTAACCCTTCCGCTGCCTCTCTTCTCCGCCCCCCACTTCTCTCCCTCCACCCCGTCACCGTCCCCACCCCATCACCCCACAGTCCTCCCGACTCCCCTCCACTGACCAGAAGGCCGTGAACCCACTCACCTCCCAGCTGGCGCCTCTGAGATCTCCGAGTCTGGGGGGCGGGTGGGGAGGAGGGGGGACGGCTCGCCGCTCGGGGACGAGGGGACCCCGTCTTTTGCTTGGGGGTCCCCCCCTGCGGCCCGGCGCCCCATCCCGGCCCCCACGGCGCGCAGAGCCGGGCCGTCCCCGCATCGCGGCGGGCTTTGTCTGCGGAGCGCAGGGCCGCTCCCCGCGGCCGGGAGCCGGGGCGCCTCTGGGAGGGCGGGAGGGGCGGCGGGGAGCGAGCGCGGCGGGGAGGGGCGGAGGGCCGCGGGGGCGCCGCGGCGACCCAGCCGGGGCCGCTCCCGCCCTCGCGTCCCCTCTCATTACCATAAGAAAGGGGGACCCGAGACCGGCCGGGAAGGCGAGGGCGCCCGTCTGGGGAGGGGGGCGCGCTCCCTCCGCCTTTTCTCAACCGTTCCGCTTCTGTGCGCCGAGTCCTCTCCCCGCGCCCGCCCCTAGGAAAAATTAGGGACCTCGACTTTCATCCCACCCCCAGCCTTGCCTCCGAGCCGCGGGTGGAGACCGAAGGCACATCCCTACGCTCCTCGGGTCAAGGAATTCGTCCCCGCGCCCCTGCGCGCGGGAAACTACAACTCCCGGCATGCCCCGGGCGCCCCCGGCGCGCCCCCCTCCCGTCAGTTCCATGCTGCTCCATCCAGTTCATTTAAAACAAAAGAGTTTGAGCGCTGGAAGGGGCTGGGCTCTATTGGGGGCCACTGAGCGCCGCTCCTGGACTGGGGCTCCGTGCGGGAGCCTAAGGGGTGCGTCTGGACGGCGGGGTCTAGAGACTCCCGGGTCCGAGGCGGGAGGGGTGGGGGCAGAGATCCCGCAGCCCCCCGCCCCCCGTCACCCCCGGAGAGGAGAGGAGATCTGCTTTCTCGGTTTTGCTTCTCTTTCCCCCCACCCCCACCCCGGGGGCTGGGGCGAGGGGAGTCGGGTTACAGGGTGTTTGGGGAGGGGGCGTAGGGGGTCTATCTTTCTATCTCGCTTTCTTCCCCTCCCAGTTCTTTGTTCCCCCCCTCCCCACACACCTCCTCTCCTCTCCCCTCCCCTCCTCTCTCTTTTCCCTTCCACCACCTCTCTCTCTCTCCCTCTCTCTCTCTCCCCCAGCTTTTGTTTCGCCATGCCTAGTCTAGTGGTATCTGGAATAATGGAAAGAAATGGGGGCTTTGGAGAGCTAGGATGTTTCGGGGGAAGCGCAAAGGACCGAGGGCTGCTGGAAGACGAGCGCGCCCTTCAGCTGGCTCTCGATCAACTCTGCCTCCTGGGTTTGGGGGAGCCCCCCGCCCCCACGGCGGGCGAGGACGGGGGAGGTGGGGGGGGCGGCGCCCCTGCGCAGCCGGCCGCCCCCCCGCAGCCGGCCCCGCCGCCGCCGCCCGCGGCGCCCCCGGCCGCCCCGACGGCGGCCCCCGCGGCGCAGACGCCCCAGCCCCCCACCGCCCCCAAAGGGGCCAGCGACGCCAAGCTCTGCGCTCTCTACAAAGAGGCCGAGCTGCGTCTGAAGGGCAGCAGCAACACCACCGAGTGTGTACCCGTGCCCACCTCCGAGCACGTGGCCGAGATCGTGGGCAGGCAAGGTAAGCGTGCGCCCAGATCGCGAATGGGGACTGGATCGGGGGCACCCCATCTCTGGCGCGGAAAGTTCATTTCCTCTCTCCTAGTCCGCCTCTGGCTGTGTCCCTTCCCCACAAAGGGGGACCCGCCCCCTACCCTGATTTCCAAGTGCCACAAAGTCCCCTGCTACCCCCGGTCGGGACTGTTCTCCAGACCTTTCCTCCCCCAGGGCCCTGCCCTTAGACAAAGAAATATCCTCTCTCAGAGAGAGGGAAAAGGGAGGGGACCGTCTCCCAATCCAGGGAGGCTGTCCTGAGGGGGTGTCCGCTGGAAGCCAGAAAAACTGGCGGAATGGGCAAAGAGTTTCTCGGAAGCCCCTACTTCGGGCGGCATCTGCTAGTGGGTTAGGGAGCGGGTACCCCTGGGACCCCCAGCCGCCTGGAGTTGCAGACTTTGGGGGAGACCTGGCCAGGGAGCCAGACTGAGTATCTGTCTCTTTGTTGGGCTGTGTAGGAATGGGAGGGGGTGTGGCTCATGGGAGGGTCCCAGCCTGGGGGAGAGGTGGGGAGGGGCCCGGGGAGGAGGCAATCCTGCGGTCACCCACACACCGAAGTTGCACGGTCTGTGGGGTTTTGAGAGGGGTGCCCCCAACGAAGTGCCACGTCCTGGGGGGACCTCTCCTCTTCCGTCTCAGGCTTTTGTTCTGGGCTGGCCACGGCCAGGGGCCGGAGGCCTGGAGCGGGTTCTCTGGCCGTGAGAGAGTAGGACAGGATGGGAGGGGCATGCTGGGGGGTGACGGGCCTTCACCTGGAGATTTGGTGCAAGCGTATTGTGTGTCTGGGCAGCGTTTGGGGAGGGCGTAATTAATCCAGCGTGGTCTGTCTGATACCACCCTCTGTCCCAGCATCCCTGGGCGAATGGGGTGAGGTGTTGGTGGTCCAGACTGAGCAGGCGGGATGGGTAGGACCTTCCCTCTCCCAGTTTCCCAAGGGAGTGGGGGCGGGATTTGGGGAAATGGCCAGGGGCTGGGCTGGGGAGTTGGGGAGGTGGGGAGGAGCAGAGGAAGAACTGTCCCACCGTGGGGAACAATAGGAGCTGCGTTCCCGGCCGGGAGTGAGGGGGGAGGCCAGCCCGGCAAGGGAGAGGGGAGCCGGGGGGCCCTGCCCCTGATCCCACCTCATCCCACCCCGGAGTGCTGGGGGTTGGGGGGATTTTGCAGGGACATCCAGAATGGAGGAGGGGAAGGCGCCGCCGGCCTGCTCAGCGGCCCCCCGTTCCCCCGGGGCACTCCATCTCTTGAGATGCCTGATTTAAAAAGTTAGATTTCCTCTTGTCGCCGGGAACTAGGGACCCAGAGCCCTGGGGTTGGGTGGGGACACTGAGGCCTTTTCCCGTGTGTGGGGGTTGGTCTTCGGAGGCCCCGGAATTTCATGGACTCATTCCTTCCCATCCTGCCTCCGCATCAGATGGGCCTGTCTCGTAGAAGTAGGGGGGTTCCCCCGCTCGGAGGAGACAAGCTCCCCCTCAGTCCTCAGGCATCCGGAAGTCCTCCCTCTTGTCTGACCTCGCTTCTGCTGCAGTGTCCTGCTCCTCTGTGTGACCTCTAGGAAGGTGAAGCCCAGTGGGTCTGCCTTGCAAGAGATGCTTCTTCGGGCGCGCGAAACCCAGGGCGAGGCCCACTGCCGGTAACGCGGCCCTGGCCTGTCCTCACCCCAAGCCAACCCCCAAGGGCACCTGGCCCTCACTTAAGTTTGCGGGCCCCAAACTCAGAGCCAGAAGCCGGGCGCCTGGGAAATGCCACGGGAATAGAAGGCGTGGGAGGAGAGACCCCACGGTTCCTCTCCGCTTCAGGCCTCACAGACAGACAGGCATTCACTGGCGGTACAGCGGCAAGGGTGTGAGCGTGACAACAGGTAGGACTTCTCACCTGCCAAGAGGCCTGCGGACAAAAAAGGGAGGGGCACGTGCCCCTTCCTGAGGTCTCAAAGGTGAGGAGAGCTGCCCCCAGCCCACCGTACCGGCCCACCCGCCCGCCCATCCGCCAGGATTAGAGAAGAAGCCATCTGGAGTGGAGGAAGGAGAAAAAAAATGAGCTCGCCTCAGGCCTGTGGTTGGAGGATTGGGGCAGAGGCAGAAATCTGGGACACGGGCTTGGTTTTGGAAGGATGGGGGTGAGAAAGGGGATGGGGGGGTGAGTCCCTTTGCCAGTGGGCTGGGTGGGAGTTTCCTGGCGAGCGGGAGGGTGCTGTCTGCGTGCTGGGGGGGTGGGGGGGCAGCGGGAGGAGGGAAGGTCGCGAAGGGTATCCGTGTGAGCATAGGGTGCACGAAAGTGCCCTGCGAGTATTGTTTAGAGAAAGGCACACGGTGCATCATGGCTCTCGGGCCCTTGTGTGCAAACTCACACGCATGTGGCACGTGTGCCTCGAGAAAGCGTGTGAGTCTCCGTGTGAAGCCCAGGGCAGGGGCAGGGAATGTGGGAGTCGAGAGAGGCTGGTCCAGGCGGCCCGAGGTCTACAGCCTTCGGAGCCTCCGGAGCCTTCGGAGCCGGGGCGGCCAGCCCCCTCCCTCTCTCTTCCCCCTTCTCCCTCTTTCTTTGTCTCTTTGTCTCGGCTTCTATCTCTCCCTGCCTCTCCCCAACCTCCAGCCTTAACCCACTCCTACTGCAAAGGGGAGCATGGGTCCAGAAGACCTCTTCCCTCACCCAGCTCGCCCCCCAGCCCCTCTCAGCTCCCCTGCCCCCAGGGGCCAGGGCGGCAGGAGTGTCCATGGGCCGGGTGCTGTCCCTCACACGTCATTATCTTCATACTCCTCTTGTCCCTCTTGAAACTGATCCTCAGCCCCTTCGCAATCTCCCACACTCCACTGCTGCTGCGAAGTTGCTGTGAACCTCAGTGGACAGAAGGCGTGGGGGGTCCTAGAGCTGATGGGGGTCGTGGGCCCTAAGTAGGTTGGAGGACAATTTCAATGAATGGAGGTCAAGTGAGGAGTAGATTGTCGGGTTATTCAGTGCATTGGGGTCCGTGGAAAGATCAGGGTCAGTGACAGGTGCGGGGGAGGTGGAGCGATTTGGACGTTTGGAACCGCACGTGTTTGGGGAGGAACCGGTGCGCGCGCCTTTGAGGTTGGCAGCTCGTCTGGGAGGTTCGGCGATTATTTCCGCGTTTCAAGGACTGAATGAACTTGGAGGGTCCGGAACGGAATTCGAGGGAAAGTTGGTACGGTTTGAAATCTGTGACAGACACGCTCGGTAGATCCGCGATACGATGAGTGGATTGCTCACGCCTGGGTGTGTGGGGGCGGGGTGCAGAGGGCACGGAGAGGTTCCTGCTCTGGCTGGCGGGGGTATCTGAATAAGGATCAGGAGCTTATTGGTCCCCGCAGCACCTTCCCGCCTGGTGAGTTTCTTTTCTCCCCGCTTCCCTACCTGACCCAGGATGCAAGATTAAGGCTCTGAGGGCCAAGACCAACACCTACATCAAGACCCCGGTGCGGGGCGAGGAGCCAGTCTTCATGGTGACCGGGCGGCGGGAGGACGTGGCCACAGCGCGACGGGAAATCATCTCCGCCGCCGAGCACTTCTCCATGATTCGCGCGTCGCGCAACAAGTCGGGCGCCGCCTTCGGCGTGGCGCCTGCCCTGCCGGGCCAGGTGACCATTCGCGTGCGGGTGCCCTACCGCGTGGTGGGGCTGGTGGTGGGCCCCAAGGGGGCGACCATCAAGCGCATCCAGCAGCAGACCAACACGTACATTATCACGCCAAGCCGCGACCGCGACCCGGTGTTCGAGATCACGGGCGCCCCGGGCAACGTGGAGCGCGCGCGCGAGGAGATCGAGACGCACATCGCCGTGCGCACGGGCAAGATCCTCGAGTACAACAACGAGAACGACTTCCTGGCGGGCAGCCCCGACCCCGCGCTGGACAGCCGCTACTCGGAGGCCTGGCGGGTGCACCCGCCCGGCTGCAAGCCGCTGTCCACCTTCCGGCAGAACAGCCTGGGCTGCATCGGCGAGTGCGCGGTGGACTCCGGCTTCGAGGCCCCGCGCCTGGGCGAGCAGGGCGGGGACTTTGGCTACGGCGGGTACCTGTTTCCGGGCTACGGCGTGGGCAAGCAGGACGTGTACTACGGCGTGGCCGAGACCAGCCCCCCGCTCTGGGCGGGCCAGGAGAACGCCACGCCCACCTCGGTGCTCTTCTCCTCCTCCTCGGCCACCAAGGCGCGCGCTGGGCCACCGGGAGCGCACCGCTCTCCGGCCACCTCCTCCGAGCTGGCCGGACTCCCGAGACGCCCGCCGGGAGAGCCGCTCCAGGGCTTCTCCAAACTTGGGGGCGGCGGCCTGCGGAGCCCCGGCGGCGGGCGGGATTGCATGGTGTGCTTCGAGAGCGAAGTGACTGCCGCCCTGGTGCCCTGCGGCCACAACCTGTTCTGCATGGAGTGTGCAGTTCGCATCTGCGAGAGGACGGACCCGGAGTGTCCTGTCTGCCACATCACAGCCACGCAAGCCATCCGAATATTCTCCTAAGCCCCACCCTCACCCCCCCACCCACCCCCGCCCCGTGCCTCCCGGGGCCCCTCCCCGGGCCCGCCCATCTCTCTTCCACTAGGGCCCAAGGAACCAGTCATTTGAGGGGCAGGTGAGGATACTTGCTGGCTGGAGGGGGGGGATGGTGGCTGGAGGGTGGGCCACTTTCAGAGCCTCTGGTCACCCTGTCCTGGAAAGGTTGGGAGGGGGCCGGACCGGAAATTGACTAGAGTTACAACTCTGATACCTCAACACACCCTTCAGTCTGCAAGCAGCTAAAAGGAACTTATATTTTGCCAGAGGTGGCAGCTAAAGCGTCCCGACCCCCCTCTGTCCACCTCCCAGCCTGTGTCACACTACCCCTTCCTCTGCGGAGGGGAGGGGCGGGGAGGGGAGGGGGAGAATCGCCATCCCTTACCCAGAGGTGCTCTTCCCATCCTCAGGCCTTCTGGTCGTGATGTCCCACCTCCTAACATGGCCCTCGGGGCCCTCCACTGCCATATCCAGCTTGGGACTCTGTTCCTGGGTTTTCAGCAGTGGGAGAGGCTCGGGGCCCTTTCAGAAGCCTACATCGATTGTGGGGGGAGGGGGAAGCGAGTCAATCAATAAAGGGCTCAGACCTGTCCGTCCCGACAAAGCTGGGCTGGAGGGGCTCCGTCTGCCCCCTCCGGCTTCTCCCCTCTGCCCCCCGCGGACTCTCCTTTGACTGTGCCCTGTTCCCCAGGCCTTCCCTCAGGCCTTCCCTGGACTTCCCCTCGGTGGCCGTGGTCACTCCCGCCCTTTCTCTTCCTTCCCTTCTCCCTCCTGCCCTGTCCAGCCCAGCTTTGGGGACACCATCCTCCTGGGGAGTTGTAGAGAGGACATTTTGGTGGTCGCCCCTAATTCCTCTTCTGGCACCTGGAGGCCCTCTCCCCCATTCCTCCAAAGAAACACCTCAAATTCTTCATGGAATGTATCCCCGTTCTCAGTGAATATTTGAGGAGGGGACTAATATTGGGGTACAGAAGGGCCGCCCCTCCACCTTTGCCATCTCTGGGCATTACGTTTAGGGAGCAGCCCGCCTGCGCTGGATGTCCCAGCAGTGGGTGGGGCAGAGCCAGGTAGTGGGTCTGCTGTTTCAGGGAGCAGGAGAGGCTGTGGGGGCCCCCTCCCCGTGCCCCTTCCTGGACCTGACCCCAACCCGTATTCAGAGCAAATCGTGAAGTGTGTCCTACCTGTTGTGGTTGAGAGAAGCCACATCTTCAGAGAGGGGTCAGTCCAAGGCCAAGCAGGACTAGGGGCTCAGAGCCTGTCGGGAGTCATGGGTTGTCACAGGCCTCCGGCCCCCTTAGCTGCTTCCCTACCGCTCACTCGCCACCAGCCTCCCACCCTCCTGGTTCTGCGGGCCGGGCCAGGAGAGGGTGGGGGATGGGGGGGTCCCTGGAGATTCTTGTAAATAATGGGGTGGGACTGTTGTGGGTGTGCTCCGAGCACCTAAGCTCCGGAGTCCCATTCTTCCTGGGTGGAGAGGGGGTGCAGGGATGGGGGTACAGAGGGGACTTCCTCCTCTCCTTCCTCCTGTTGTGAATGAACTCACCTCTCGGCCTTCCCTCCAGACCACCAGCTTGGGAGAGGAGAGGAAGGTCACGGCCAGGAAGACTGGCCTGCGACAACTTCCCTCCTCCCTGCAGATGTGAGCCATCCTGAGATGTCTGTACAATAGAAACCAAACCAAAATGGGCACCCTCTGTCGCCCGGGGTGGGGGTGGGGTGGGGTGGGGTGGGGTGGGATGTCCGTCTGTCGACCCCCCTCCCCCTCTCCACTCCTTCCCCACAAAGGCGGAAGACTGTTACACTAGGGGGCTCAGAAAATTCAATCTCACCCTTCCTAATCGAGCCAGACCTAGACACAAACGCGAAATACAGAGCGAGAGACGAAATACAGGAGAGAGAGAGCGTGAGAGGGAGTGAGGTAGGCAACCAACAGAGGAGAGAAAACAAATAGCAAAAAAAGAAAAAACAGTTCTTTATAATTTAATATTCTATTTTAATAAAGGTGTTTATTACCGTATAAATGTAGCAAAGAACCTGGGCTAATATGAAAAAAAAAAAGACTTTTTATTAGGTAATTTATTATATGAAAAAGGATATTTTATTTTATGATAAAGTGATCCTTAAAAAAAATAAAAAAACTTTAGAAGGTTTAGAATATATGTAGGGAGAGAAGAAAAAAATACATTTGTATTCAGAGTTAAATCTTAAAAAAGTGTTTTTAATATATGTTCGGGTTTACGTTCCTTTTTTCCCCCACTTTTTTTTGGGGAGGAATGTCATGTGCTCTTGGGGGGGAGCATCCTGGGACGGATGGCGGAGACAGGGGCTGGGGGAACGTGTCCCTCTGGAGCCCTGCAAGTGGATTGGATTTCACTCCATGGGCTCCCTTCCCCTCTCCCCTCCCCCTCGGGGCGGCCGGCAGAGCCAAACAAAGAAAGGGATTAACAAGAAAGGAGGAAGCTGGAGGACTGAGGACCTGGGGCGCCGCCCCCCCTTCCACTGCCCTGTCCCAGGGCGAATGGGGAGGAGACGCCGGAGCAGGCCCGCAGGCCCCTCAGAGAGGTGTGAGATTTAAGAGAAAAAAAAATTTTTTTAACCAAAAACGAGAGAGAAGAAAAAGAAACCGAGGGGTTTAAAAGAAAAGAATACTACAAAATAATTATTAATAATAATAATTCAAATTTATTTCATATAATCCTAGAGAAAAAGAGAAAGAATTACTAGTTACTTAGTAGATGATATTCAGATAGCTTAAAGTTTA
The DNA here is from genome assembly GCF_902729225.1 of Pteropus medius. Lineage (NCBI taxonomy): Eukaryota > Metazoa > Chordata > Mammalia > Chiroptera > Pteropodidae > Pteropus > Pteropus medius. The sequence continues at coordinate 307,471 of NW_024352789.1, forward strand.
GTAGCGTTGCGGACCCCCGGGGTCCAGTAGAATGTATAAAAGTAAGGAAAGGAAAGTAGAGGCAAGTGTCCGAGTCACCCCATCTTCAGATGCCAGAGTGCGGGCTTCCGGTCTGCGGGGGGTCGATTCTGAGAACCCCTGGCTTTTTCACTTGTAGGACAAATCGGTGAGGGGCTCGGTTCCCAGGGTCTTGGAAAGGACGAGCGCTGATCATGTCGACCAGGTGGGGGCAGCAAGGGAGGGTGACCCTGCTCCGCGCCCAGGCACCTGGGGACAGAATGGAGGGTGGGGACTGCCCAGCCCCCACCCTCCGGGGCCCAAACGAGGCCGCCCTTGGAGTGTGACCTCACCCCCCCCTCCGCTGCAGGTTGGTTCGAGAGCCTGGTAGGTCACTCCACAGACAGACGCACGCACTTTCCACCTTCTCAGAGCTCCGAGGGGACAGAGGGCTCCCTCCCCTCCCCGTCCCTGCTCCCACCCAGCATTCCACTTAGCTTTGGGCAACGAGCGACAGGAGTAACAATCTCGATCGTTCCTTAAGAGCTGCGCGTTACAGCTTTGCAAAGTGGTTCGTTGTCTCACTGAAGTTGGAGTCCAAGGACTCGCCGCCCCGGGGGCGCGTGGGGCGGAGACGCCGTCCTTGAAGGCTCGGGAAAAGGGGCCCCAGGGCGCGGAGGCGGGGAGAGGGCAGCAGAGACTAGGGGACCCGACCCTAACCCTCTCTGCTCCAGCCCACCTCCATCTGTCAGCGTTTAGGTAGGGGTCACCCACCGTACCCCGGCTTGGAGGGCTCATCGCTCTCCCCACGGGACATTGGGGAGCTTGGCTTTTGCATGCGAGAAATCCGTGTTTCGAGCACTTGCCTTCCAGCAACCCGGCTTGTCGCCAGGTCAGGCCCCGCCCCCGAGGCCATCCGAGGGGGTGCAGGGCCCCTCGGCTCTTTTTGCCAAGAGGACCCTGCTCCGCGACACCAATGACTGCCGTGCCCTTCCTGGCCCTAGACCCCAAACGCATCTCCCTCTCCCCACCCGACTTCTCGCCGCACCTAGAGACAGTGCCCCTGCTCTTTTTGTCCTAGAAACCCCGCTAGTTTGGGAAGGTAGCGTCTAGGGTGGGGGGGGCTTCCTTCCCGCTCGAGGGTGCGGGTGGGGTAGGGGGGGTGGGCAGAGACAGCCCTGGGGCAGGGGGTGGTCTCTCGGCTGTAGAAAGTAGAGTAGGATCGTGGTCAGACTTAATTTGAGGCTTCTAGTGAGAACACAGGACTCCACCGAGGAAAAATAGTTCAAAAGCAAAATAAAGGCGGGAAACAAAACGGACCCATGAATAATCTAGTCAAAGTGATGTTGCACAAAATGCAGAGAAACCAAGAAGGGGGAGGGTTAATGTATTAAATGTGCTATTAAGAACTTAATTTTATTAAAAGGATTATTACTTAAGGCTCTGGCTTTTGTCTCTGCCTGTGGGGACTGGAGGGGGGGCCTTCTCCAGCGATTCTGGGGGCCCCTGCCCACCTCACAGGAAGTGGCTGGCCCCTCCTGCCTGCTCTTCACTGCTCCTGGCTGGAGACCCAACATCCCGTCCCCTCCCTTCTCCCCATTTACCCCTGTCTATTCCTTGGGGGTACAGTCAGACCTCCGTCCACCCTCCATGGAGAGGCTGGGGGCCCCGTGGAGAAGGGGCAGAGCCTGAGAAACAGGACTTCCCCACCAGAGCCAACCTGGCCCCGCACACCACACCCCCTCTTCTTTGGGGTGAGGAGGAAAGCGGGATAGAAGACCTGGAGCCACCGCCTCCTAAGCTGAACCCCGTCTTTCCCCAGCACGCACCCCACGAGCAGGGCTGACCCCGACTCCCCTTCTCCCTGCCGTCTCCCTTCTGCCTCCTCCCCTCACCCCGGCGTTGGCGTGACCTCAGCTCTTGGCACCGGGGCCCTGGGCAGCAGATGGTGCCCGCGATGGTTTCCTTTGTCTCTCCCAGAGATAGCCCCTCTGCCATGCTGTCCTCCCCCACCTGCACTGGGGGCTGGCAGAGGGACGGGCGAGCACCTCCCACCCCCTTGGCACTGTCCCCAGACCGCAGGACTCCAGAGGCAGCTGGCCCTGGGGGGGCCGTGGGGACAGTGGGGAGGGTGGCGGGGGAGGGGAAGGGGAACAGGGACTCTGAGGAGGGACTGGAGTTGAAGGGGAGGCACAGACAGGAGGCAGCAGGACGGCCGGGCGTTGATACAAAACAGCTTTATTCAGGGCCCTGGTCTGTGGGGGTGGCGGATGACAGCGGCATGTGGGCGGGGCCTGAAGACCTAGAGCTCTGTTGGGGGCGCATGGGGACTGGCCACTGTGACATCCGGAACCGCAGGGCAGGGGCTGGCTGGGCTTGGGGGGCATGGCTGGCCGAGCTCAGGTCAGAGGCTGATGCAGCAGGCCCGCTTCCCACCAGGGCCGGGCTCCTGCCCAGCCTGGGTGCCGCCCACAGTGATGGCGTTGGTCCGGGTGCTGCTCTGCCGCTGCTTGGACACCTTTGCAAAAACCTCTGGGCGGGCAGAGGGCAGCGGTCAGGTCAGAAGGAGGTTTGGAACCCACAGTCCCGTGCACACACCGCGTGTCCCCTTCTGAGAGCTGGGGGTGAGGGCGGGGGTCACACTTTCGCGAGGTTTTGCCAGAAGGAAGTGGAGTTGAGTCCCTTCTACTTACCTGGGTGGAGTGGGACTGAGTCTCGGTCACCTGGCTCCTAAGCTCCAGGCTGGGGCGGGGTGCTGAGGGGAGGCCTGAGGGGGAGGCTAGGGGCCCCCAGGAGGGCTGAGGAGCCAGAGGGCGGAGAGGGTTGAGTGTCTGCATTCCTCCCACCACCCATGGAAGCCTCTGGAAGCCTCGGGGATGGGACGGGGTGCCGGACGGAGCGGAGCTCTAACCTTTGAGGACAGTCTCGAAGGCCAGCTCCACGTTGGTGGAGTCCAGGGCCGAGGTCTCCAGGAACAGCAGCCCGTTGTTTTCTGACAGGAAAGGAAACGCACCGTTAACTGTGGGGTCAGAGGCGACGGTAATAATATTTACTTCACGTTTACTGCGTGCTAACCCCTGGCCCGCGTCGCCCACTTGATTCTTAGAACCACCTGTGAGGCAGGCCTGACCACCCAGAAACGCAGAAAGAACGAAAAAGAACTTGCTCGGGGCCCCGTGTCTAGGAACTGGCCAGGCCACGGTGCGGGGCCGTGGGACTCGGGCGCCCGCGCACAAATGCTGCTCTGGCTGCCTCCAAACTGCGGAGGACTCGGGGGCAGGTGTGACGCAGGCGGTGAGAGCCCCACATGCACGAGCATCTCTGAGCGCTGCCGGGCGGGGCTGTCTTAACATCCAGTATAAACAGTTGCCCATAACGACACTCTCAGGGCAAGTGGTGGGACATAGTGAGGGACACAGGGGCACAAGGTCGGGGGGGCGGGCGGAGGGCTCAGGCCGCCGCGGGGCTCACCGGCGAACATGCGGGCCTCGTCAGTGGGCACCTCCCGGGCCTGGCTGAGGTCACTCTTGTTGCCCACGAGCATGACAACGATGGTGGCCTCGGCGTGGTCGTACAGCTCCTTCAGCCAGCGCTCCACCACGGAGTAGGTCTGGTGCTTGGTCAGGTCAAACACCAGGAGGGCCCCCACTGCGCCACGGTAGTACCTGTGTGGGCAGAGGCCAGGTCAGGGCCCTCGAGCCAAAAAGCCAGGACACGTCCCAGCGATCGGGGCTTGGGCCCAGGGAGCCGGACCCAGACAGGGCTGGCACCGGGCTCCGAGAACCTTCTGGAGCCCTGGTCTGGGAGCCTGATGGCCCCCCGCCCCGCTTGGAAACTGCTGGCTCCCTCCTTCCCTCGCAGCCCCTCTGCCTCAGGCCCTCGGTCCCGATTTTAGCCCCTGCCATCCGCCAGCACACACCTGGGCTCTGGGCCGGTCGGCCTCCCGGATGCCCCCGCCCCCAGATCCTCCCGGCTCCACGGCCCTCAGTGCCCTCTTCTCTCTCGAGGTCGTCTTTCCCTGACATGACCCCCTGCCGCACCCTCGCAAGCAGCCAGCCACTCCCGGGGCTCGATGCAGCTTCTTCAGACCGGTGACACCTAACCACTCCTATTTTACTGAGGAGTCAGCTGTGGCTCGTAAGAGGTCCGGTGACCAGCCCAAGAGTGATGAGTGTGTGTAAGCAAAGCCCTGCCTCCTGCCTCCTGCCTCCTGCCTCCTGCCTCCTGCCCCGGCCACACGCTCAGACCGCCCTTCTCACATCTGGCCTCCCACTGACCGGAAGCCACTCTGCTTGTGGTGTCGGGAGGCCTAATTTCCTGTGTGTCCTCTGAGTCCTTGTCCGAGGGGCCAGCCTTCCACCTTTGTGCAAAGCACTGGGCAGGAGCGAGGGTGCTCCCTGTCCCGGGCCTGCCCCCATCCCAGCCCTCACGAAGCCTCAAGGCTCTTGTATTTAAACAGGGGTGGATGACAGCACCTCACTCCCATGGCACCTGGAGGAACACCTAAAATACCCAGCGTAAAGTGCCTGTACCTTGCTCGGCACATAGCAAAGGCCGTGCTGCAGTGACTCTTAGTCCAAGCCCAGGAGTCAGTATCACCCTGCCCTGGCTGGGACCTGTGGCTGGCAGTCTGGTGCCTTCTCAGCGGCCGGGACGGCCAGCGCGCTGCCACTGGGAGCCCCGCCTCCTCCCCCCACGCTCCGCCTGTCCCCCAGAGTGTTCCCTGACTTCCCCAGCACCCCACGCCGCAGCCAGCCCCCGGCCCGGGCTCACGCCGAGGTGATGGCTCGGTACCGCTCCAGGCCGGCCGTGTCCCAGATCTGGGCCTTGACAGCAGCGGTGCCCAGCATGACGGTGCGGGTGGAGAACTCGACGCCGATGGTGGTTCGGCTGTCGTGGCTGAACTCGTTGCGCGTGAACCGGGATAGCAGGTTGGTCTTCCCCACACCCGACTCGCCGATCAGCACCACTGGAGGGGCGGAGAGGCCAGGCTGAGCGGGGCGGAGCCGCCAGCCCCCACCCCTGCAGCTGGGGATGGGTGGGTGGGGGGTCCTGCACGCCAGCAGGGGCAGGAGGGCAGAAGACTGAGGCCGGCCAGAGAGGTCCTGGCAGAGGCTGGGGTCTGCAACTCCGCGCGATGGGCCCGTCGGGCCGAGGGGCCGAGCGCTCCAGGCCCCATCTGCTGAGACAAGGCTGGAGTTCTCTGGGCCGCCCATGGGCGTCGGTGCTCGGGCGCTGAGTGGCAGGACAGCAGGGGCGTGGCCGTGGGCAGGGTGTAGGTCTGGGGGAGGGTGCACCCCCCTGGCGCAGGGCGGTGAGCACACGCATGTTTGCGAGTGGGAGGCTGGTGTGCGTGTGCACGGGAGGGGCGGAGGTGTGAACGGAAGTGTGGGGGGGGAGTTTGGCAGATGGCTCGCTCGCCTTGGTAGGGAGGAATGGCAGGGAGTGTGTAGAAGTTAGGACCCAGTTGTCCCCAAGGAGACGCAGTCTTCCCCGGCGGAGACCAAGGGCTGGGCCTTAGACCACCTGTGTGCCCTTCAGCAAGTGATTTACACTCTCTGACCTTTTTCTTACAAAAAATGGGAACAATAGAACCTGTCTCGTGGGTAAAGACACAGGGCCCAGGATGTCGCCGTCATGACCTGCTGGTGGGCCAGTGCCCTTCCCTTCGGGTTTTCAGGAACAGTGGCCCCCCCGGAAGGGCCGTGAAGAGCCTTGGAGCCGGAGGGCGGGGTCCAGCGCCAGCCTGACCCACCGCAGGAGGGCTGGGCTGCTGTGTGTAAGACCCACAGACTAGACCGGCCCAGGATTACGGGAGGCCACCCGGGGTTCTGGAAAGGCGGGCTGGTGCCCAACGACTGGGAGCCACGTGTTCTGGGCTCTGATCCCTCTCAGCCTCTGCTAGCTTTGTGGCCTCGAGCAAGTGGCTCATCTTCTCCGGGTCTCGGTTTCCTTGTTTGTAAAAAATTCCCTGTTTGTGTAAGGCAGGGGAGAGCTGGGAGCAGTGTGGGTGCGTGTGGGTGTGTTCCTGCCTCTCCCCTACCGAAACGCATCCCCACTCATCCCTCCCCGTGGGCGGGTGCCTAACCCCATCCGTGGGCCTCGAAGGTGCTCAGGGCTTTGTCATCGGACAGACTCGGGTTTGTGCTGCCTTTGTGACCTTTTGGAAGCTGCTTACTCTCCATCGTCCTCAGCCGTGACGTGGAGACACTCGCTGTGCCGACTCACTCACTCTCCTGAAGGTTTTACACACATCGACTCCTTTAACCCTTAGGGCAGAGCCGCAAGACAAGTA
>NW_024352789.1:320607-334405 GCF_902729225.1 Pteropus medius
GAGGCCGGGGTTCGCCTTGTGGCCTGGACTGGGGGCGTGGTGGAGAGTGGGGAGGGACACCTTGCGCAGGGAAGGACCCTGGGTCTGAGGGAAGCGTGCGCCCGGGTTCCTTGTCGGGGTTCGAGGCGCCGAAGCAGACTGGGGGCCCGGCCAGGCGCTGGGCCCGAAGAGCGGGCGGGGGGCGCTTGCGGAGCGTCTGGGAGGACCGCCCCCACCCCGCGCCCTCTGCTGCCGGGCAGTGGCGGGAGGCTCTCCTGCCCAGACCCTGCCCTTTCAAATCCAGGTGGTCACTTCCGGTTCTCAGCTCCTCCAGGATTTACAGTGTGCACTAGGTGCTCAATAAAAACCTACTGAATGAGGGACTATTGCCTGTGTTCGCCACCCCTGTGGCCGCCCCAGAATTTCACTGGGGCGGGGCTTAAGAGAGGCCATCTGGTTGGAGGGGAGGCTTCTGAAGCTGCCCTTGCTTTAGCAAGCGTGCTGTGATTTGGTTTGGTTTGGTTTGGGGGCGCCGATTTGCGAGTCTATCTCTCCCCAAGCCAGCCTACAATGCCATCACTGCCCCCCACCCTTATAAAATGACTATATTCCAGAATTTAGATCCTTTTCCTTGCAAAGCCGGATTTGAAATCAGCTCTAATTGAGAGGCAGTGTGCTTGGTTGAGAGCGGGCCTTGGGTATTGACACCTGAGTCCAGCTGCCATGGGCAAATCACCCACTTGCTCTGATCCGCAGCTCCTCATCTTTAAAATGGAGATAACAATTAATGTGTGTCTCGTGGGACTACGCTCCTAACTCATGAGTAGTGAGTGCTGTGATAAGTACCTGGGGTCTTGTGTTCCATTTGTTACCAGCAGGCTGGGGGAGACGGGCCAAGGCGGCTGGAGGAGCTGAGACGGAGTGCTGCCAGGCAGTACCCCGGCAGGGAACTGGGCAGAGGGCTGAAGAGGGAGGGGCAGGTGGCAACAGCCCTTCCCGGGTCGGGCAGGAGACTGGAGTAGAGCTGAGAGGAGACCTCTCACTGGTCCATTTCCTTGGTGGAGAAAGGAGCCGCTTTGCTTATTGCAGCCGGGGGGATGGAGTCGAGACTGCAGAGAGCATGTCCCACAACCAGGGGCGCGAGCCAGAGGGTAGAGACTCCCGAAGAAGCCAGGGTCGCTGGTGGGAGGGGCCCGGGCGGCCGCCACAGTGACCTCTGCTTCTCGGCACAGTTCAAGGAGGAAATCTCTCGGAGGTTTAAGGCCCAGCAGGATCAGCTGGTCCTGATCTTTGCCGGCAAGATCCTCAAGGACGGAGACACACTGAACCAGCACGGGATCAAAGATGGGCTCACCGTCCATCTGGTCATCAAGACCCCTCAAAAGTGAGTTCAGGAGAGGAGCAGGTCCAGCCTGTGACTCCATCTGTTTCCTCACCCATCCGTCAGCGGGGCCTGGGGGCCTCTGCCAGGGCCCAGGAAGGGAGCCCACCGATCTCACTGGCAGGGCAAGGGATCCTGCCTTCCCTCCCCCCACCCGACCTACTGACCACCCCCAGCATCACCCCGCCCCAGCCTCGGGGCTGCTTAGCACGCGGCCCGGGTTCAGGGGGACTCGGGGACAGGGGACGGTTGTCTTTCCTCTTCCTGTGGTCCCGTGAACAGGAATTTCTTTCTCTGTCCTCAGGGCTCAAGATCCAGCTGCCACCACTGCTTCTTCGCCCTCCACTCCAGACCCTGCCTCAGCCCCCTCCACCACGCCCGCCTCACCCGCCACCCCTGCCCAGCCCTCCACCTCTGGCAGTGCCGCTTCGGACGCTGGCAGTGGAAGCCGGAGGAGCAGTGGTGGGGGCCCCTCCCCAGGGGCCGGGGAGGGGCCTCCCAGTGCTGCCGCATCCATCCTCTGTAAGCCTTTAGGGAGGAGGGCGCTGTCTGTTTGGGGCTGGGGGTTGGGGGAGAGCCATGAGGAGGGAGAAACATGATCCTACTCACGGTCTCATGGGGATGGGGGACCCTGGACATGGGCGCTTAAGCCAAGCAGGACAGGAAGCCAGGCTGCGGGGCTTCCCGGAGGAGGGAGCGTGGCCAATCGTCAGAAGTGAGCGGAGAAATGGGCTGGGGCGGGAGGGACTGTGGGTGAGGATGTCGGAGTTAGGGGCAAAAGTGGGTCCAGCAGGAGCCGGTTGGGGCTCCGGTTGGGGGATGTTGACCTACTCATTCGACAGGCCATCAGTGGTGGTCCTCTGCTCAGGACGGTCCCCGGCTCCCAGGCTGGCGTCTCTGCCAGCAGTGGGTCGGGGCTGGCGCCACAGGGGTGACCAGAAAAGGGGGAAGCAGAGGGGGCCCGTCCTAGAGACCTAAACTCGGTGGCCTGGGCCAGGTGGGGGAGGGGCTCTGGCGGCAGCGTGTGACTGTGGTCCATCCCACAGCTGGCTTCGGGGGCATCCTTGGCCTGGGCAGCCTGGGCCTTGGCTCCGCCAACTTCATGGAGCTGCAGCAGCAGATGCAGAGGCAGCTGATGTCCAACCCCGAGATGCTGTCACAGATCATGGAGAACCCGCTGGTGCAGGACATGATGTCCAACCCCGACCTGATGCGCCACATGATCATGGCCAACCCCCAGATGCAGCAGCTGATGGAGCGGAACCCCGAGATCAGCCACATGCTCAACAACCCCGAGCTCATGAGGCAGGTGGGTGTGACAGAGGTCTGGGCGGGGGCGTGAGGGACACCTGCCACCCGGCCGTGCCCGCCCGGCCTGTCCTACCTCGTCCTGCCTCGATTGGTTCACGCATTCATTCAGCAGCCGTGTTTTACACGCTGGGGGCACAGTGACACAAAGATACAGGCCTAGCTTTCCAGGAACTGCTGGTCTCAAAGGGAAGGTGGACAAGTAAGCTGACAGTCGCGGTACAGCGTAGTCAGTACTGTCAGGAGGTAGTCACATGGCCCCCTAGAAGCATGGGGGGGAGGCAGGCGGATCATGACCCTACCCTGGCGCTCCAAGGAGGCCTAGGGGAAGCGTCACCAGGCTGAGACCCAGAGGAGGAAAAGAGCAGAGTGCCTGGGGCCCGAGGGACAGCGGGTGCCAAGGCCTGGGACTGCAGATGGTAGGGTGCTGAGGGCATTGTGGCTGGGCAGGGCCCCGTGGGGAAGGGAGACCCGAGGGAGGCAGGTTTGCGTTGGCCTCAGGAAGCTCCAACTCCTGGCCCCGGCCGCCTGGGGACAGGGAAAGACCGTCTCCACAGAGCTGTGGCCCCCAGCGCTGGACTCCTCAGAAGACAGGTTCCGTGAGGGCAGAGGTTCGCAGCGTTCCGTCGTGTCCAGAGCAGTGTCCGGCACAGAGTGGTCACTCAGTAAATACTTCCTGGGTGGTCACGGAGTCCTGTCTCAGAAGAGGCAAGCTCGCATTTGGGAGAGGGACAGGCAAAGCGTTCCAAGTTGGATGGGAACCAGAAGTAGCCACGCTCATTTTCTCTGTCACGTACCGCTGTCTCGTGGAATTGACTCAGACCACCCCCGGCTGAGTGAGCCTTTGCCTCCGAAGAGAAAGCCCCGTCCCGTGTCTCAGGCTTAGTCCGGCCGGAGACCCCGGGATGGGGTCAGAGGGGGTCCCAGCCTGAACCCTTTTCCTCTCCGACATGTCACCAGGAACCACAGGATGGTCTTGGTGGGACAGACTCACCTGGCCTTGAAAGCACGGGCTGGCTGTGTGTCCCCAGGCAGTGAGTCTCTGAGCCCATTTTGTCATCTGCAAAATAGGGACAGAAGTACCCCCCTGGGACTGCCAGTGTGGGCGTCAGGTGACTCGAACTCTGTAAATTCCTTCGCCCGGTGCCTGCGCGGAGCAGGTGCTCAGTGGCTGTCGATTTTCTCTTCTGCCTCCGCGAGTTTCTCAGAACCGTTCTTGCTGTTGCCTTGTGCTCCCTGACACCTCTGCAGCCCCCCCGAACCTGAGGGAGGGGAGCCGCGGCCCTAACCCCTTCCGGGATCACCGCACCTCGCTAGGCAGAGCCCCCCGGATGGCCCCAAAGGGGGCAGGGGTGGAGCTTCGATGGCAGCGCAGGAAGGGGGTCCTGCCGCCCTATTCTCTGTCACCGTGGAGCCGACCCTGGGTCCCCACGGTCCTGAGGCAAGGTCCCCTCCTCGGGCCAGCTGCCGCCCTGGCCGCAGGGCCCACCGCCGTGTGTCCTTCCCCGGCAGACCGTGGAGCTCGCTCGGAACCCGGCCATGATGCAGGAGATGGTACGGAACCAGGACCGCGCCCTCAGCAACCTGGAGAGCATCCCGGGCGGCTACAGCGCCCTCCGCCGCATGTACACGGACATCCAGGAGCCCATGTTCAGCGCCGCCCGCGAGCAGGTGGGGCCGGGCGGGGCGTCCGGGGACGTGGGGGAGGCGCCCGGTCCGAGCGCCCTGCCGTGGTTCTGGGGGACCCCTGGCACCGGGGGCTCGGAGGTCGGGGAACGGGGGCCAGGCTGGGGTCAAACAGTCGACCCTCACACGGCGTCTTAGCTCAGTGTCTCACATGTGGTCCGCGGGTCCCCGGGTCCCCTGCGGCCCAGTCGCCCGCGGAGCCTGTTAAAGCTGAGGTTCCTGGTCCACACCTGTGAGCTCCTTGTCGACTCAGCCCCTGGACTCAGCCCCTGGGAATGTGCACTTTTAAAAATGCTTACGAATTCTTTCCAAGTATACAACAAATAGAGAGAAAAATAGAGCGTTCCCTGGTATCCACGTTGTTCTAACATGTTGCCATATATGGTTTCAGTGCCTTTTTGGGTGCTTTTTAAAAAATCGAATGTACATTAAACACATTATGCGTTTCCATGCTTCAAAATTGCAAAGGTACACGACATAAAGGACGGCACGGAAGTGTCGGAAGATATACGAGCTCAGCCAAGGTGTGCAAAAGGGACACTTGCGTCTCCACGTCCCAACCCGCCTTTCCTGAGAGCAACAGGTGTTATTCGTGCTCTGTATGTTTTCCCAGACGTTTTAAATATTCGCAAATAGGACGTTACAGAGAGTCGCAGGCTTCACCCACCCTCCCCGCCTCGTGCCTGCCTTTTCCTCTCCAGAGCTCACTGCCCCCTGAAGTGGGCGTTTGTCCCTTTTTTTGGTGGTGGTTTTGATTTTTCATTACTGATATATATGAGTAATAAGGGCATCCATCCATACCCTACAGTATTCGGTATTTTTCCACCTTATAGAAGTGGTAACATGCTGTCCATGCAATTTTTTAATCCGCTTTTTAAACGCTTTTAAAACGTTTTATTGACGATTAGAACAGCCGCAAAGGTGCATGTGTCACAGGTATACGGCGTGATGCACTTTCACAAACCAGACGCCTCCCCCAGCCGGCGCCGGGCGGGGCAGTGGGGTGGCACGTGTTCCTCCCTTGTGGGAAGGAAAAGGCGCCATGTCTTGAGTGGCCCGTGCCGTCCCGGGGGGCCCCTCGTCCACGCCGCCTGTGTCTCCAGCTAGTCGCCACAGATGCATGTGCGTCTCACTGACTCCGCTCGGCGCTCCTGGGTCTGTTTGTCCTCGGTCTGTTTGTCCCTCCCCTCGATGAGGCCACATTGCCCTAAGTCTGGGTGTCTGGGGGCGCGAACCCCCCACCTTCTCAGCAGCATCTTGGTTATTCTGGACGTTGCTCTTTCATGTTTTAGAAACTGCTTGCAGGGACCAGCTCTGAGTTTTCGAAGGAATGTATTTATTTTAAACTTTATTGAAGTAGTTCATTAAAAATGTGTATCAGCGGTGCATTCACCCAGTTAAAAAAATTAAAAAAAAAAAAAAGAGTCGAAAGAGGCTTATAACAAGCCCTGCAGCTAATTCCGATGCACTCCAAGGTATGGGAATCACTGGTTTAGCTAAAAGGACTTGGCTTTTGGCGTCGGCAAACCTGGGTTCGCATGCCTGCTTCACCGCTGGCTCGGGGTGTGGTTTTAAGCGGGTTTCCTAACCTCCTGGCCTCGGCCTCCTCATCCTCAGCCCGAGGCAGCACGTCACAGCGCTGGTTCGGTCATGTTGGCCTCAGGATCCCTTTCAAAAGCTTTTCAGGATCCCAAAGAGCTTTTGTGTGTGGCGGTTAGAGCTACGGATAGTCACTGTCTGTGAAGTTAAAACTAAGAAGTTTTTACAATGTTTATTAATTTAAAAGTAATCCATTACACGTGAGCGTAAACAGCATATTCTTTCAAAACGAACCTTACTTTCTCACACGGAGTTTCCGAGGAAGGAGCGGCATGGTTTTACGTTTTTGGGGATCCCTTGGTCATCGGGCTGCAGGACCGCCGGGTTCTCAGCTCTGCTTCTGCCTTCGTCCCTCGATGTCGCGTGTCATGCAGACTTTGGAAAATTCTCGGCGCTCACAAGAGAGTGGGAGAAGGAGGCAGATCACACCTTAGGATCGTAGATGTCTCGAACCTCGCAGGGTGGACCACACTTTGAGAACCGGTGCTGTAGAGGGACGTTGTAAACGTTAGAATGGATGTGGCGGGCACGTCCTAGCGCTCGGCAAATGGCAACTGCTGTCAGCGCAGGAGCTCGGCGAAGAGCTCCGGTCCTCCGGGTGTGCGGGGAGAAGGCGGGGCCCCGTGTTGGTGGGGGTGGGTGCTGGGGAAGTCGCAGAGCAGGAGCCCAGGGACAGACAAACTCGGGGCGCACCCTGGCATGCAAGCCCGGCACGTGAACGGGCATCAGGTGAAGGGAGCGGGCTCGGAGCTGGGGAGCCCATGGTCAGCCCTGGTCCCCGCGACCCACGTAGAATAGAGTGACTGGATGTGAAGGTCCACGATCGGGGTGCTCGGGGCGGCTCAGAGACCTGCTTAGGTCAGGACCACCTGGGGACCGAGAAGGAGGCCGGGCAAGGGGGACAGGGTCCGAGGTCCCCAGCCACACGACCTGGGACAGAGCTCTTCCTGGGTGCTGGCGGTTCCCAAGGGAGGAGGCTCAGGTGCCACCTTGGGCAGCACGGCATGCGATGGGCACAGACCCTGAGACGGTGCAGAGTGACACGGTGGGGGCCTGGTCCTGAGGGGGACGTTAGCTGACGCAGCCTGTCCCAGGATGTAGAGGAAGGAAGCTGATGGCCGAGGGACCGCCAGCCCCCCGGGGGACCAGGCAGTGGGGAAAGGGCTCTCGGAGTCAGTGTCGGAGCCAGATGGTTGGGGAAGAGGTGCTGGAGGCGGATCAGGTGGAGGTAGAAGCCACGGGTCCTTGTCAAGCACCTACGAGTGTCAGGGACGGGCTGCGAGGCGAGTCCCATGGTGTCTGTTGCTGGAGGGCAGAGCAGGGCCCGCAGCTCACTGTGCTGGGGGACGGGGTGTGCTGTGGGTGTCGGGGACGGTGCGGGGGGCACTGTGGGGCGATGTGTGGGACACTGGGTGCCGAGGATGTGGGGGCAGAGGGTGTTGGGGAGCACTAAGTGCACTGTGGGGGAGCACTGTGGCAATGTGGGGGGGCACTGGGCACTGTGGGCAGGAGGGGGTGTGGGGGCACTAGGTGTGAGGATGGTATGGGGACACTGTGGGCACTGAGGATGGTGTGGGGGGCACTGTGGGTATTGGGGACAGTGCGGGGAGCTCTGTGGGCACCAGGGACTGGAGACTGGGTGCCAAGGGCCAGCAGCGCAGATGAGAAGCTTGCGGTCGTTCGAGGCCCCAGTTGTCCAGCTAGCAGTACCGGCTGCTCCCCTGCTCCCTGCCAGGGCGGGGGGCTGTCGGGGAGGGGAGAGGATGCGCGGGGCCCTGCCCTGATGTGCCCTGATCCCCGCCTTCCCTCCTCCAGTTTGGCAACAACCCCTTCTCCCTGGCCGGGAACTCTGACAGCTCGTCCTCCCAGCCTCTGCGGACGGAGAACCGAGAGCCCCTCCCGAACCCCTGGAGCCCCTCGCCCCCCACCTCCCAGGCCCCTGGGTCTGGCGGGGAGGGCACCGGAGGACCAGCGCCCAGCCAGGTGCACCCGAGCGTCTCGAACCCCTTCGGGATCAATGCGGCCAGTCTGGGGTCAGGTACGTCCTGGGGCACAGGGAACTTGGTGGGGTCCCCAAGGCAGGCCCCCAGCCCAGGCCTGAACAGGGCCCCCCTGCTCCAGAGTACTGAAGACAGGTGACACTGGATGGAAGTCGCAGAGGGGCCCTGCAGCCCGGGGCCGCAGCCACCACCACCGTGATCCCCACCCCCACCACCCCCCCACCCCCTCCCCGCCCCCCCCAGGGTGAGGGCGGAGGCATCCCCAGGTTGCTGGGAGAGATCAGAGTCTTGGATAAAACAGGCCCCGCCTCCCAGGCTCTTCCTGAAGCCGTCAGGGTCAGACTGGGGGTGGGGGCGGGAGGGGATCGGCATGGACCCGGGGAGGGATCGTGTGGGGCCACCTGTGCAGAAGCCTGGGTCGTGCACTGTGCACTCTGGGGTGCTCCATTTACCTGAGCTCCGACTGTGCGTCGGACTCTGGGGGTATCTGGTCGATGCCTGATTTGTCTGACCCCCAGGGACATCTTGATGGGGAAAGTCCCACCCCCTCTGTGTGCTTCAGTCCCCTTATTTATAAAATAAGGGACTTGAGCTGATCCATGCTCTCAGGATAGTGCCCCTGAGTCCTTGGGGGGCCTGGGCCATCCGCAGGACAAGGGAGGGCCCACTGGGAGAGGCTCCAGGCCCGCCCCAGCTCCAACCTGGCGGTCGACGTGCTTGGCTTCTCAGCGAGATTTGGTTTGAGGGTCTCAGCTGCAGAGACAAGTCTGAAAAGCAGCATCTCTAGTGAGGTCCCCGGTGACTCTGACACTGGCTCGTGGCAGGAGTCCAGAGGGGCCCGAGTCAGACCCAGTGTCCAGCTGGCTTGTCCTTAGGGTGGATGGGAGTGGGGCCGCCAGGGTGGGCCGGGTGACCTTGGAGTCAGGAGAGGCGGGACCAGGCCCCGGCACCCGGGAGCCTGCTCTCCCACTGCCTCTCTGAGCCTCGTAACCACGGGCGTCCGAAGTCGGCTGGGCCGAGGTGCGGCACCGGCCTCCCTTGGGACCCCTTTCCTTCTGTTCGGTTCTCTCTCCCCCGACCTCAGGGATGTTCAACAGCCCGGAAATGCAGGCGCTGCTCCAGCAGGTCTCGGAGAACCCCCAGCTGATGCAGAGCGTGACCTCTGCCCCCTACATGCGCAGCATGCTGCAGACGCTCGCCCAGAACCCCGACTTCGCCGCCCAGGTATGGGCCTGGCCGCGGGGCACTCCCTTGGGGCCGGAGCGCCAGAGGCAGAGCCCGGGCGTGAGGCTGGAGCTCCGCCGTGTCCTCGCCTTGCGAGCTCAGCACGCTCAAGCTCCCGCTTCCTCGTCCGTGAGCCTGTAGCAACCGCAGTTCCGCGTAGACCCGTGAGGGCGCCCAGAGCGCTTTGCGCGTGGCATGGCCTTGCAGGCGCTGTGCACTTGGGGACGTGTGCTCTCGTCCTCACCGGACCCAGGGTCCTGATGCCCGTCCCTGCCCAGAGAATAGTTCCCTGTCCTCTCACTGTCCCCCCGAGGCCTCTGGGGTGCTTCGAGGTCCTTAGAAAGCTGGCCCCATTCCCTGTGGTGGTGGGATGCTGGGGAGCCTGAGGCCGCGGGGGCGTCTTAGGGCGGCTAGGCCCAGGCCTCCCGACCACCTTCGCCCCGGCAGATGATGGTGAACGTGCCGCTCTTTGCGGGGAACCCCCAGCTGCAGGAGCAGCTCCGCCTGCAGCTCCCGGTCTTCCTGCAGCAGGTGAGGGAGGGGCCTGGAGGGTGGGCCCGGAAGCCTAGTGCGTGGAGCTTAAGGGGGAGCAGAGCTGGGGGTTCAGGCTGCCTCCTGCTTCCTGCCAGCTCCCATCGCCTCCCTCTGCTCGTTTCCCGTCAGATGCAGAACCCAGAGTCTCTCTCCGTCCTTACCAACCCCCGCGCCATGCAGGCGCTGCTGCAGATCCAGCAGGGGCTGCAGACCTTGCAGACCGAGGCCCCCGGGCTGGTGCCCAGGTGAGGGTGGGGGCAGGTGGGCAGCAAGGCTCCGGCTCCTCCTCCTCTCAACCCCTCCCGCTGCCACTCTCCGCCACGTCCCCCACCTCTCTGTCTCCTGCCTGCAGCCTCGGCTCCTTCGGGATGGCCCGGACGCCCGCACCCTCGGCAGGCGGCAACACGGGGTCTGCGCCCGAGGCCCCCGCTTCCTCGCCGGCCCCGCCGGCCGCATCTTCTCCAGCTGGGGCGTCCAGTGCTCAGCAGCAGCTCATGCAGCAGATGATCCAGCTCTTGGCAGGAAGCGGAAACGCACAGGTGCGTGGGCAGCGGGGCTGGTGCCGGCGCCGCCGCATCCATCCTGGTGTCGGGGCTCGGCCGAGCCTGGCCCTGGACCCTGGCCCGCCACTCACTTTCCAGCCTTGGGCAAGTCGCTGACCTTGCCTGGGTTCAGTGTCCACAGCTGTAGGGCAGGGACGGGATAGCGACTCCTGCGTGTTGGAACTGCCCTACGTCCCTGCCCTGGAGGAGCTCACTCCCTTCATTCCTCACGGCCCTGCGAGGAAGCTGTTATAATGTGTTTCACAAAGGAACACTGAAGCCCAGAGCAGTTAGGTGGCTGTCTCAGTCACTTAGTTACTAAGTAGCGGAGCCGAGACTCGAACGAGGCGTGCTGGCTGCAGAGCGAGCACTTTAACCGCCGTTAAACCGCTCGCGCTTGGATCGGAGGATTCTGACGATTGAAGCAGCCTCCATCTCAGACTAGAGAGGAGGATTCTGGGAGGGGAGGGGACGAGAGGCCCAGGCCACGGAGTCAAGGCCTGGGGTCTCGGGGAGGAGCAGGGAGCGACCTCCGGCGAGGCCCTCACCTTTCTCTGACCTTCTCGACGCGTACGGGAATAGCCTTCAACAGACGTGTCAGGGTGCACGGGCCGGACCGAGCGATCGCCAAGGGCCAGCCCCGCTTAGAATTCGTGGCCAGAATCTGTGGCCGGGGGTGAGAAACAGCACGGGGCGCCGGACAGGGCTTTTGTGCTGCACATCGGGGGCCTCTACGACCCTCAGCAGGTCCTTTGCTCCTCCGGACAGCACGTCCCTCCTGTCAGCGGCCGGGCGGCCGGTCGTGGCTGAGCTCCCTCCCGCTCTGAGTCTCCTGTTCATGGTCTGAGCTAGCGCCTTGTCAGCATCCCTTGGGCAGACACCCCAGGAGACATGCGTGGGGCTGTCAAACGTGAAAGGCTTTCTGTTTTGTAAATAACCGTGTTTGTTGACTGGTTAGAATGGAACACTTCCTTCCTTTCTGGGCCCTTCTCTGGCCTTCCGTCTGGCTGCATGTGTACAGTGGCCGGGAGGAGTTTGGGGGCACCGTTAGGATGCCCTGATCCGCCGTTTGCTTTTGTAGTGTCTGTCAACACCTTCAGACTCTTGATGGAAAACAGGAAGTAGGCCGATCGAGACCTGTCATTCTGAAATTTTAAGACAACCCTGCCTTATGATTACACTGCTGTTGAGTGACGGGGCCCAGGCTCCTTGGTCCTCTTTGGCCCTCCCTGCCCCCCTGGTTGACTCTGCGGACGTTCGAGAAGACCTTCTGGTTGTGTTCTCTTCCTTATAAGCCCCCAGCTTCCAGAGGGCCCCCGGGGTCGCGCCTGTCCCTGCCTCACCAGACCTGTCCCCCGCAGGTGCAGACGCCAGAAGCGAGGTTCCAGCAGCAGCTGGAACAGCTCAACGCCATGGGCTTCGTCAACCGCGAGGCCAACCTGCAGGCGCTGATTGCCACGGGAGGGGACATCAACGCGGCTATCGAGAGACTCCTGGGCTCTCAGCTGTCCTAGCCCCGCGGCCCGGGCCTCCTGCCTCCCCTCCCTGGATTCCGGCCCGTGGACCCCGTGGGCCCCTCCCCTCTGCGGCTCCTCATCCCTTCTGTCTCGTCCCTCGTCCTCTCCGGACAGCAGCGGCTTAGCGGGCGGCCCAGCCCCGCGGCTCTGTCTGAGCGTCTCGGCTCTCGTCCCCCTTGGCACAGAGCCTTCTCTCCCCGCCCTGCGCGAGCCGAGCTGTGTAAACGGCCTTCACGGCCCCACGTGTACCTAGCACAGCCCTCGGACTTCTCGGTGGCAGGTGCGGCCGAAGGACTGACGGGTCGGCCGGGACACGTTCTTCCCTCTGTGCCTCTGGGGCCTTGTCTGCGGGTCACTTCCGGTAACCCCCGGCTCTGTCGGCTCTGTCCCCCATGCCCTCCCGCCTCCACTGCTAGAATCCATGCTTGAAGGAGGGGCAGGCGGAGCAGGCCGGAGTCCCTCACACCCCAGTCTGCTCGCTCCGTCTAGCCCTTCCCCAGGGGGAGGCAGACTCCTGTCCTTCCTGTCTGAAGCGGGACGCGAGACACAGCCTGCTGGACAAGGCGTGAACGAGCCCTGGACCGGCCCGGTGATGGCGGGGGTGGCCGGGACAGCCTCGCAGAAGCTCGGGAGTTAGAGCTGCCAGTTGTGGGGCACGGCCCCGGCTCGGGCTTGGGGACGGGACAGACGCTGATGGAAGGGGAGTTGAAGAGGGCTCGACACGCCCACACACGAGGCCCACAGGGGTCCTGGGGGCTCTGTCATTCTCACTCCCTGACACGGTCCCATGGACCTGTGTCCCGGGTGCCAACCATCCCAGCCCCTCTCCAAAGACACAAAGTAGACTGGGGTGTGTCTCCGCAGGGGGGCGTGTGTGTGTTGGGGTGCACGCACACACGCGTGTGCACGTTAAGTGGGAGGTGGGGTTCTTTGCTGATTCCGTTTCAGCGCGTGTCCCCGCCCCCCCCAAGACAAGCGGGCAGAAGGGCCTGTCCAGCGCAGGGACACACAGCCTGGGGAGCCGGGCTTCGAACCCCTGCGCTGCACCCAGCACCCCTACACTCGCTGCCTTCGGGGGACGGTGGGGGGGGTCTCCCCTCCAGAGCCCCTGGCCTTCGAGTTCCTCCCTGTTTCCCTCCAGGATGGGTGGCAGCGACGCCCTTGACCTGGCCTGGGTGTCGCTGTGCTGGAGCACAGACGAGGCTCACCTCACCTCTCTGCTACTTAGCGCGGCTGCTGGCAGGACCCATGGCTGGGAACAGGGAGGCATAAGAGACAGAATTTTCTCCAAGTGGGGAAGGGTCCCAAGCCATCCAGAGAGGACGTCTGCGTGGCTGCCCTCCCTCCCTCCTTCAGGTCCCACACTGGCCTTTGTAAATAAACGGTGTGGTCTTTGTTGCAACAGTGTCTCGGTGTTTGCTTTCTGGAGGGGAGGACGCAGCTGAAGACAGCTGGTCCTAGAGGATTTTTATAAAGTGGGTCTGGAGGAATCTAAAGTCGGGCTCGGTTAGCACAGGTGACAAGAAAATCGAAGATTAAGGGGTCACTGGTTCTGCGGATATCTGGGACCCACGATTCGGGAATGAGGAGGAAGGGTTGCATGTTCCGTTCACACCCCCAGACCATCAGAGCAGTTTCGCCACCCCAGCCTACCGGTCCGCTGCGAGAGGCACGTCCGAAGGTGCGGGGAGACGGCTAGGCCCTTGCTCCCCTCCCGAGCTTTCGGTGAGACTGCCCTCCCCTCAGGCGAAAAGTTTAGACCAGAACCAACCCCTGCATCCAGGGCTTGTGCGGGTGGAGCGAGGTGGTTCCCGGCCTTGGGCTGAGACTCCACCTGGCTGTCCCCCTGACTGTGAACTTGGGGAACTCTTCCCAGGTCTGCGAGGCCTCATCCTTTGTGTGGTGAGGTTACAGACCAGAGTTCTGTGCCATGGATAAACTGTGGGCCGGAGCTTCCACGTCTGACCATTGTAGACTGGATGTTTCAAACCAATACTCTCACTAGGAATTTTAAAAGCTGGGTGACAT
>NW_024352789.1:334535-340778 GCF_902729225.1 Pteropus medius
CTAAAAAGTTTCAACGGGCCAAGATTGGCCGGGAACCCAGTATGGAAAGCGGAGCCAAATAATCTGGAATCATCAGGCTCATACATGCCATCCACGGAAATAAAATTTGCTTTATTTACAAGCTGAACGATCACACTCTCTTTGACCTGGGGGCTTTCGCCAGCTGGGATAAGGTCGCTGAGGGTTTTGAGGGCCTTGGAGGACAGGGAGCTAGAGGAACAAAAAGTTGGAATCTGCGGACAGCTAAAGACAGGGACGCCAGTGAAGATCCAGCATGTGCTAGCACCCCCGGGGATGGGCTGGGAGTGCAGCCTCGCCTCCCACCCTCGCTGGTCCAGAAATCCGCAAGCCTCGGACTTGGAATGAGGTGATCGCAGGTTGCTAGCATCTCTCCAGGTGCCTGGCGGGAGCAAGCAGAAATCTGGAGAAATGCAACGTACGCCTAGACCTCCAAAGTATCGTAATAATTTTTCAAATATCACAAGACAAAATGAAAGGAAACTGAATAGACAGGAAGTAGAAAGTGCACATGATATGGCGGATTTAGGCCCTAACATAGAACTAATTTTACTAAGTCTAAATGGCTTAAATGCTTCAACTAAAAGTCAGCGATTGCCGGGCTGGATCAATAGAATAAAAGTTGCACTGCAAGGCCTGTAGGTCCTGCACACGGAGACCACAAGGGAGCCCGCGGGACGGCCCAATCTACACCCTGGCCTTGGGTCCCTCGGCACATCCACTCGGGGCCCCAAGGCCAAGCCCGGGAGGCCCCAGGTCCACTGTCTCCTCTGAAAGGAGGCTGAGCAGAGACCCGGGGCCCCCAGGAGCTGGGAGCAGCACTCACAGGGCCCGAGGTAGGTGGTCCCCAGGCCAGCTGTACCAAACACCAATCATAGAATAATCTGGAATCATCAGGCTCATACATGCCATCCACGGAAATAAAATTTGCTTTATTTACAAGCTGAACGATCACACTCTCTGTTCTTGCTTCTGCCCAGAGCTCCGGTCGGGGTTGCCCCAGAGGCCCCTTGCTCAGTGATGGAGCCTGTGACAGGGCCCTTCTCATCTGGGTCCCTCCTTCCTAGGGGGTCCACTGCTTTGTTTTCCTCCACCGAATTCTGCCTCCCGTGGCAGCAGCTACATAAGTACTGACAGAACAGGGCCAAACTCCAGTGGGATGACTTGGTGTTGGGGGCGAGCACGCTGAAGCTGCTTTCCAAGATGCTGTCACGCTCCCTCGGCCTCGGTGGGCAAGTCCTTGAAGGTGGGCGTTGCTTCCGTCTCCTAGGGGACGGCAAAGAGGTCCGGGGGGCCTCTGCCTCATCCTCCTCATCCTCCTTGTCCTGATCTTCCTCCCTCCCCTTACTTCTCATCCGGACAGTGGCCACCTTGGTCCGCTTCTGCCTCTTGGACTGAGCGAAGCTGGCATCTTCTTCCTTGGGGAATCCAAGAGCAAAGGATGAAGCGTGCTCTCCACCAACCCAACCCATTACATACGGGGCTTCGCGTCTGGGCGGGGCAGTGAGGCAGAGGACCACGATCGGAGGACCACCCACGGCCAGCTCCCAGAGTGGGCAGCTCAGACAACAGGAGACTGCCCGGCTGGAAGCAGACGTTCACTCGAAATCACTAAGAAGTTACAAAGCGAAAGACGCACAGGCATATTCTGAACGCGTTAGAAGACAGCTCATTATTTTGAAAGGGTCTTAATGCGAATACGCTGGCTAAATAGAGACTCATTTTAGAAGGCAGATAATAACCCTCTAACTTATCCGTTCTAGGAATCCTGGTTGTTCACGTTTGGGGGTGATAGATAAGTTTATTCTCTTGTTCGTGGCGATGGTTTCACAAGAGCATACATATGTCAAAATGTCAAACTGTACACTGTAAATACAGGCACTTTACTGGGCGTCAATTACAGCTCAGTTACAAAATACGTGGGAAGTGTTTCAACCCTCCCCCGAATAAACACACAGAGTTTATGCATCAAGTGTGCTTAACGGCATACGAATATTGAAAGAATCCCACGGGCGACTAATAAAAACGTGGCAGCTCACTGGGCTCGCTATCTCTGCGCGTGCGCTCACGCGTCAAACAGCTCAGCCTCCAGCACGTCCGCTTCCCGATCGGATGATTTCGGGACAGTTATCTAACGTGCCTGTGCCTCGGTTTCTTCATCTGAAAAATGGGGAAAACAATAGCGTCTACTTCCTAGGGCTGTTAAGAGGTTTAGATGAGTGATAGATTCTTGTAAAGGGCCGTGTGGTCAGTCACGGGTGGAAGCTGCGATTGCTATTATTGTTGGTATTTCTTTTCTGGAAGCAGTAAATTGGAACGATGTTTCGTAAAGGTGTCTGGAAGAACGTAGAGAAGTCACGCGAGATTGCTCGGGGGAGGTCAGGGGGCTAAGACGCCCCCACGGTGCAGGAGTGAGGGGTGCGACACCCCGGGGGGGGCGGTGTGCAGCAGGTACTCACGCTGGTCAGGTCCTGGCTCTCTTGGTAGCCCGCGTCATCGGTGAGGCTACCGATGGACGTCGAGGATGCACTGACGGTGTTAAGGGAGGAACCCTCTGCATCTGAGGCTCCCCAAGCCTCTTTGGTCTCCTAAGGGGGAGCAGAAGGAGGGGCCAGTTAGGAGCAGAACGGCTGACACCAACTGAGCTGCGGGACCGCGGCCCTGGCTCTCCTGCCTGTGTCCCATCTGCCTTCTTACGTTGACAGCTGAAGATAAAGACGCATTCTCTTGCTTCATCATGTTCACAAAGTTCTGTGATCCCTAATGCTAGGAGACTCTGGCGTGTCCCCGCCCTCCCTCACCACAGACTCTAGTCCCCATGTCCTCACAGAAGTGGTTGTCATAGCAACGGGAGGGTGGGGTCCCAGGCCCATGAGTTTGAGGAGGGCTCCTGTGAGGGATGGGAGAGGGCTCACGCCCACGTGCACACGCGCGCACACACACACGCACATCCACACGCATCTCTCTTCAGTTTTCAGCAAGAAGAGTCTGGATATGCTCGACTCCCTCCCCCAAGTCCATCAGGGCACGCGGAAAGGAGGCTGGGCTTGAGAAGAGGCCCTGTGGTCACATCAAACTCTGAAAATGGGACAGAGCCGCAAAGGGCGCCGGGACATGGAGGCGTCCCGTGGAACCCACACGTCCTGGAGAGAAACTCAGGCAGAAGCGGACACAGGCCACCATCCGCTTCGCCGCCCGTTCTGTCCGAGATTTTCCAGGGATCCGCGGGCTTAGAAGGGACCCTTGGTGTCTGTGCCGGAGCCCCAGCACCGTCTGAGCCGACTCTCCCCTTCCTCCTCCCTTCCCCTCCGACGGTGAGGCAGCGGCCACGCTCTACCATCAGAAGGGATGACAGTAAAGGGACCCGACTGTCGATGAAGGAATTGCGTTGAGTCCCACTGACGACGGGAAGCCACCGAATGTCGCTTCGGTTTTGTTTCGTTTTTGAGGAGTGCCTGACAACCCCTTTGTCTTTTCATCATAATCCCGAGGACCTTTCACCCCCATTACTAGACTCTGAGCTCCTTGAGGACAGATACCACAGTGACTCTTACAGTGCTTGACACATAACAGGCACTCAAAAAATGAGCGCTTAATGTGTCAATGAATGAACAAGGGACTCAAACGGATGGGGTAGAGGCAGGGAAAGGGTCAACACATAAAGGGGCAACGTCCGGGTGAAGACTTTCTCTTCTGAATCCGGCCCGGCTGTCTTGCAGGGTGTTTGGACTGTGCGTGTGCTGAACACACATTCCTTTTGGGTGCCGTTGGGCCTGAATCTGAGAAACAAGAAAGCGCGTACTTCACATCTTCCCATCCTGGAGAAGCTGCCATAGGAAACAATGCTTTGGAAAGAAGTGGAAAGTCCTGCCATCAGCGGGGGTTTCCTGGAGCCCTCCTGAGTGCCTGGCATCTCGTGCTAGGGCCTTTGGGGAAGGGCGCACCAGAAGAAGCAATCACTCAGGCAGATTTGTTTGTTTTTTCAGGCCAGAAACGATCAGAAAGGAACGTGCTAACCTGAGGGGCTGCAGAAAAGAGGCACAGCCCGGTGAAGCTGAGGAAAACTTCCTGGGGGACGGGAGACCAGACCAGGCCCCGGAGGGCGGGTGGGCCGGGTCTGCATAAGGAGCGGGCAGTTCTGGAAGCCACGGGCACAGGGCTGAAGTAAGAGCAGACTACAGGTGTGTGCACAGTTGTTATTCACACCTGGAGGACCTCCTGTGTGCTCAGGTGTGACGCCAAGCCGAGCGGTAGAAAGTGGACAACCTGTCCTCAGGGAACTCTCTTGTCCGGGTCATGGGCCACGGAGGGAGACCCTAAAGCAAATTCAGGTGATGGATACTATTCCTGCAGAGCGTGAGCCCCTAAGGAGTAGAAACCCCACCTGTCCTGCCCATCGCTGTAGCCTCAGCTCCTGAGACAGTGCCAGGCACAAAGCAGGTACTGGATAAATGCAGACGGAATGGCGGACGCCACGCTGGAGACGCAGTAACATCGGCAGTTCCCATCCATGAAGCTCTTGCCCGTGCCAGACAGCGTGCTGAGAGTTTCACACACATCGCCTTCTCGAAGTGCTCCCCAACCTTTGTGGCACGGGGGACCGGTGCTCCCATGAGCATCTAATGCCTGACGATCTGGGGCGGAGCTGAGGCGGTGACGCCAGCGCTGGGGAGCGGCTCAGACACAGATGAAGCTTCGCTGGCTGACCCACTGCTCACCTCCTGCTGTGCGGCGGGATGGGGGTTTGGGGGACCCCTGCCTTATTTGATCCTCCAACATCTGGAGAGTATTACAGTTCTCATTTTAAAGATTTGGGAACCCAGGCTTCGCAGAGCTAACACTCGTCTCAAAGTTACCTAACTAGTAAGTGACAGAACCGACGCTTGCTTTCAGAACCGCCTGAGGTCGCAGTCCAAGCCTTGTGCCCAGAGTCTACTGTCCAAAATGCTGTTTTCAGGAATGTGATCGCTGGTCGAAAGTGCAGGGAGAGACCTGAGATGGGGCGACCACCGCAGTGAAAAGGGCTCACAGGAACAGGCTCGGACCGCCGCGGTCACAGCGGCGTGGAGCATTTACCTCTTTGGCGCCTCAGAGGGCTTCTAAATAAAGCTCAGGGCTTGGTGACTTACTGGGCGTAGGGGATGACGAAGTGTCTCGCCTGGCGAGAGAAAGAATGCTGACAACCCTGGGAGAAGTGGCTTTTCTCTAACTCCCGGTTCGACAGTACGCGCGACATTCTAGACCAGTGACACAATCCTAGGTGTGGCAGCTCCGCAGAGCACCTGACCAGGTGCTGGTCACACCCTGTCAGGGCCAGCCCGCTTGAAAAGCCACCGAAGAGGGCAGGACAAGAAGCGCGGGCAGGACGCACGGACAGGCGCGGCGCAGGCGGCGCGCGGCCCAGAACTACAAGCCCCAGAAGGCACCGGGGTTCCGGCCAGCGCTCGCTTCCGCTCCTTCGGGCGCTGACGCTCCCTTCCGGTCTCGGTGGCCCCGGCAAGACGCTGCGGAGGAGCGCCGTGAGTCCGGGGGTTTAGGGGTGCTGGGGGCGCGGGGAGAGTCGCGTGTCGCGCGGCGGCGGGCGGGGACAGGGCGTCAGCTCGGGGCGGGCGGGGAGAGCTCTGCCGCGCGGGGACGACCGAGCAGAGAACCATGGGTGAGGCAGTAGATGGGGTCCCGGGGAGGGTGCAGGGCGGGCTTCCGGGGCGGAGGGGGGACCCCGCGAGCGCGCGGAGGACGAGCGGGCGGCGGGAGCCGCAGCCGAGGGGGCCCCCTGCGGGGAGGAACGCGGGGCGCTGCTGCAGGTCCGAGCGCGGCCGCAATCGGGCACCTCCAGGAGAGCCCCGTTCCGGCCACGTGGTGTCGTCTCGGAAGACCCCACCAGTGGGGGAGCGCCCCGCGCCCCAGGCAGAAGGAAGGCAGCGGATATGCGGGTGCTGAGACCCGTTCTCCGAGGCCTTGCAGGGCGGAGAGCGGTGGGTGGGGGGATCGGTCTCGCGACGGGGTCCCCGGTGGCTTCCAGATGGCGCCGCGCAGGGGGTCGCTGCTCAGATAAGGTCAAGAGCTTCGCTGGACCGCCGAGGTGGGCTGTCAGGAAGGTTCTGGTGACTTTTGCGTGCTGGGGTCGACTGCCCACTCTGCTCTCCTCTGCACAGATGAAGCTGCTGGCGTTCGCCGTGTTGGCGCTACTCGCTGTCACTCAGGCAGAGGAAGGGGCCAGGCTCT
>NW_024352789.1:341273-341749 GCF_902729225.1 Pteropus medius
ACGCGCGCACTCGCCTGCACACACGTACACACATGCATACACATGCACACACATGTACACGCACACACACATGCATGCACACACATGCACACGCGCACGCGCACACACCTACATGTGGAGAAACTGGGGCAAGGCTGGGTTTGGGCCCATTCCTTCCTAGATACCTGAGTATTTTGGTGCTTCTGAGCCAAAGACCCGGTTTGTCAGTGCAGCGGACCCGCTTGACCGTGTGACCCACGTCTGCCTCCTGTGGTTCTGAGTTAGGACAGGCGGGCGGAGGGGGCTGCCGATCGCTTCCATGCCAGAGCCATGGCTTTTCCCCTTTTTGTCGCCTCCGCTTTCCAGTGCTGCGTTGGACGTGGAGCTGTCCGATGACTCCTTCCCCCCAGAGGACTTTGGCATCGTCTCCGGAATGCTGAACGTCAAATGGGACCGGATCGCCCCGTATCCTCTTGACGCTGGGCGATGAAGGCTGG
>NW_024352789.1:342814-366640 GCF_902729225.1 Pteropus medius
GTCCCAGAACGTCGCGGTCGACGTGGACGGGAGGGGCGCACTGCAGCACCCGCTTCCTCTTCAGCCCTGGTGCTTCGCTCTGGACCTGGAACGTGTCCCTTACTGCCCAGTTCCCCGTCACCCCTGCCCTTCCCACTCTCCTCCTGTGCCGCGTCGGGCTCTGCCCGTCTCCACGGTTTCCGAGTCGGTCCCGTGCTTAGAGCGCTCCTGCTCATGGCTCCCGGGCTGGGCGTTTCTGCCGCTCACTGCGGACCCCCCAGTGGCCCAACCGCTCTCTGCCACTCCGCCCTCTGCCACTCGGCCCACAGAGGCCCCGTGCGCCTCGGGCCAGGCTCCTGCGTCCCTCCCGCGTGGGCGCTGGGCTTTGCGCCTTGGCCGCGTTCTCTGTTTGAAGCTCTGTCCCCTCCGCTCTACCCGAAGCCGCCTCAGACCCGGCTTCCAGCTGCAGCTCCTCGCTCCTGCCTTCTGCTCTCAGCGTTCCCGTCACCCTGTCCTCGTTCTATCCGTGAACATCCATCGATGCACCTGAACTTCCATAGCTCTTACGGCGTTTGCCGCTTGGACGTTTAATTACTCACCGTCGTCAGTAGCTCGTTGTCTCTTACGTGAGGGTCTTTGCCGCCCCCCTCGCCTCCCCTCGAAGCCGGGGGCTTCATCGTAGGTTTCCGTTTCCCATATGCAACAGCAACACGGTAATAAACGATCTGCTGCTCGATCGATGGAGAGGGAAACAGGCGTTTCTTGAGCCCCCGTGATGTGCTAGACCCCTGGGAGGGCTCAGAAGGTTAAGGCGCTGTCCTGGCCCTCAAAAGGCCTAGGTCGTGACTGTATAGAGGCCTCTGACAGGACCCTACAGAGGGGCTGTAGGCTCCTTGGCAAGTATAGTCGGGACCAGAGGCGACCGTGGCACGAAAGGAAATTTGAGATTCCCTGTCACTCAGTGCACCCTCTGCATTTTCTTCTTTTACAAACCACGTGGACCCATATTTTTCAGTCATAGTTACATCTTCACATCTCGCGTCATTGCTGCTTTCGAAACCGGCTCAGAGCTCTGGTTCTACCTGGTGTCGGATGGGTTAAAAGACCATCAAAGCTCAGCCGCCACTTAATTTTTTTTTTTATTTTCTATTCTTTGAGTTAGTGTAAGAGTTTACTTGAGCCGCACTGATGGCATAGGCTGGGGAGCAGGACCTGAAATGCCGCCTGAGCATCCGCTTGAGAGAACAGCCATTTGCAGTGCAGGGTGCCAGCCGGACCCAGCCCCGCTCCTGGCTTTGTACGTCTGGGCGGGCTCGATGCTCTTCAGGATCTTTCTCTCGTTTGAGAAGAGTCTTCCCACTCGAGGAATAAGTACACGATTGCCAAGGGCCGGTCATCTGCTACACCCTTGGCCTTGCCGAGGGGCCCGTGGTGGTGAGCGAGCCTTCCCAGAGTCCGAGGCTGAGACAGGATTTGGTTTGAATTTCAGCTGCGTCCCCAGCCCACCTGGCTTGGCAAATGCTCATCGAGTGTCTCGCATGTGTCCTGGCTCCCAGTCCCCTCCCTGCCCTCGCTGAGAATCCTGCGTCTCTGCCAAGTGCACAAGCATTTTCTCGCCTGAAGCTCTGGGAACTAGGCCGGCTGGGCCGCCCTCCTGGGGGCGGGGGTCGCTCAGGGGGCGCGCATGGGACTGGCCCTGACACCTTCTCTTCTTTCTTCCAGATCGGCTTTACCAGCGCACCTGGGCAGGGAGGGATCCTGGCTCAGCGGGAGTTCGATAGGAGATTCTCACCCCATTTTGTAAGCTGCGCCCCAGGATAAGAAACTCTTTTGGTCGTGGGGCCTCCTGCCTCCAGGAAGAGCTTTGTAATTGGCTGGTTCTTCCCGTGTGTCTTGGTGTCCGGCACAGCCATCGGATACCCCGCTTTAACCATGATTAGAGGCTTTGGGGATGAGGTCACAATCACCAGAACCGGGAATCTGCCCTTTTTCTCTGCCCAGCCTTGAGTACGGCCTGTCTTGGCTTCCCGGGCCTGCTGTGGGAGTTAAAAGAACAGCTCGGATCCAGAGCTGTGAGCGCCGGGAGGGTCAAGTGTGGACTTCGCTGGTCTCTGGTCTGGGAGGGAACCTTTTAAAGATTCGCCCAAAGTACCGACTGAGGAAATGCACGGATCCCTTTGTTTGGGGAGCGATGATGGAGCTCCTAGTTACGTGCTCAGGTCTCTTGGGGACCGTGGCGACCAGGACAGTGTCCCGTCCGTTAAGGATCTGAGAACAGGCTGGTGGGGAGACGGTGCTGTGGGAGAGGTCGTGCACAAGTGTGTGGCAGCCGCGTCTGGCCTGGTCTCAGTCAGGGAGGGGTCGCTGGAGGTGACATTTAACCAGCCAGAGAGGAAGTCGGGGAGGACAGGCCTCCTGGGAAGGGAGAAAAGAGGGGTGCCGTCCAGGAATGGCAGGCGGTCCAGCGAGGCTGGAGGGCAGACTGGAGGCCAAGGAGTGGGGCCAGGTCCTGGGGGGCTGGCGTCCCCTCAGGCGCTCTGGCAGGGCAGCTGCCCTTTGGTCTGGGCTGCCTCAGGGAGGCGCCCTCTGGCTTCACAGCCTCCGGGGCAGAGGGGTCTTCAGAGGCGTCTTCCCTGGGGTGGTCAGAGGGTCTGCTTTCAGCTGGGGTGGGGGTGTGCTTTTTCATCAGACCCCCCCTGCCCTGGCCCCTACCCCAGACTTCTGAGCGAGGCCTCCTTGTCTCTGCAGCTGGACTGGGCAGCCTTCGGGGTCATGACCCTCCCGTCCATCGGGATCCCTCTCCTGCTGTGGTACTCCAGCAAGAGGAAGTACGACACTCCCAAGGCCAGGAAGAACTGAGTGGGCACCGTGGCCCCCTCTCCAGGGAACCCAGGTGCTCCCCAGACTCCAGAGGGCAACTCAGATGCACCCCCCGCCCAACCTGGGCCACCATCCCCTGGACCCTGCCCTCTCTCAGCCAGAGGCCAGGGCCTGGGGGTCCGTGAGATCCTCCGGGTCCCCTCCTGAAGCCATCCAAACAGGACCGCCTTCGGCAGCAGCCTCGGCCCTGGAGGGCCCTCCCGTGCGCCACTGGGGCGCTGTGGGGCGTGGCCGGCAGTGTGACCTCGTCCAGGGTGCAGGAGGGGCGTTCGGGGCCTGCCTGACACCACCCCCATCCGCCCTCCCCTCCCAGAGGAGGCCAGAAGATGGAAGTGAAAGGCGTGGGACTCTCCGAGGCTGCCCCGTCTGTCATGGGTTAGGGACGCTGACCAAACGGGCTTTTCTAATAAAAATAAATGCCACGTGACTGTGTTTCCTCATCAACGGGGTGGGCGCAGGCAGGTGGGGCCAGGCCGGCGGAAACCCTGCCCCTTCGCCGGTCCCACCCCGGCACCTGCGCCTCCGAGGCCTCTGCTTCCTTCCATCCAGCTCTGTCCGCACAGCTCCACGCCCCCAAACCTTCCGCCAGCCCACCCGCTCCTCTCCAGCTCGCGGGCCGGGCCGGGCCGGGCTGTGCAGGTGGTCGGCAGATGTGCGGGGCGGCGGTTTGGTCTTCAGCGAGGGCCCTTTCCACCTGGTTCTAGCCCTTCCTCGAAGAACCAGCTTTTCTTGAGCTCGACTTTATTTCTTATGCCTCTGCTCTGAGCTTAGGCTGGGCACAAGCCCCGGGGCCCTGCACTGTCCCGAAGCGCAGTGGCGTTCGCCGCAGCCGCCCTTGCTGACCGTCCATCCCAGGAATGCCGTGGTCCGAGCACAGCCTCCCAGGCAGGAGGGGAGCCCAACAAACGGCCGCTTTGTTCTTCACCGAGGCTCCAGTACAGACCCGTGGGGATGGGGGAGCCCGGCCGTGGAGCGGAGCCTGCGCCCCGGGGAGCATGAAGAGGACATGGAGACAGCGAGAGGCTCCCGGCGGGGTCGCCCTCCACCAGCTCACCTCCCTCCTCCGGGGGCTGCGGCTCGGACGCCCCAGGGCCGGCCAGGTGAGTGCGAGGGGGGCGTTTGCTTCTGTCCCTGTGTTCCCTGGGACAGGCTCGGGATGGGGCCAGGTCCATGCGTGTCACGTGGCCGGCTGGCTGGGACCATGACGATGCCAGTCTCCGCCACCTGTGTGGCCTCACTGGAGACGCAGTGAGGAGTTAGCCTGTGGGAGGAGGCGTGCTCTGAGGACAAGGCGGCTCCACAGCCGGAAGGCGACGGCAGAGGTGGCTTCCTCAGCCCGAACTCGGAGCTGCTGCTTTTTTGAGGGCTGGGGCAGCCCTTACCTCTCCTGCCAGGACTCAGCAGTGGGGAGGGGACTGGGCCGGACACCCGACAGGTGACAGGAGAAGCATTGTGAAGGCAGTTAGTGTCACAGGCACCGGTACTCCATCCCTGGAGAGGCCGCGCTCTGCGGCTGGATGGAACCTGAGCCTCCCGTGAGTGCGCTTGGCGCGGGGAAGAGCCTCTGTGTCCGCAAACTCCGTGGGGCCGGTCGGCTTCAGGGTTCAGGGTGAGCCCTCTTAGCTCCGCTGAGGTAGCTCGGTAGGGGCGACAGACAGCACCACCCACTCCAGTGGCAGCACCCTTGCGAGATGGGGCCCGCCCCAGACTGCCTGCAGCTCTGCAGGGAGGGGGCGGGGAGCCCTGGCCCCACACTCCCTGGAGGTTGGGGGCCAACACCGAGGGACTCCCCCTAAAAGGCAGCACAGAGGGTACCCCAGCACCGCATGCTGCAGACCCCCGAAACCATCCATCGGCCCCTCTGACCTGGTCCAAACTTCCAGCGGCCACCTGCTCGGTCCCCACACCCTACGTTCCAGGCTCTGGGATGCCACCAGGTCAGTGGGAGACAGGCACGGGAGTCTGCGGGAGCGGGGTGCCCAGCATTCACGGTCCCTGAGAGGATGGCCCCGTGGTGGGAGCAGCACCGACCCAGGCCGTGGCAGTGCTGGCCGTCCCCACCCGCCACCCGCTGGCTGTGCGGCCTCAGCTAAGTCACGCTCCGTCCCGAGCCTGTGTCCTCAGTGGACCAGCCATGACGTGGTTTGGTTAGAGGATTTCTGAGGACCCCCCACCAGTGAAATGGGGCAGGTGCTCGGCCTGCGTTCCTGTGAGGTGAGCAGCACCCCTGTCACCCACGTGGTCTGGGACCCAGTCAGGTCGGAAAGGGCACAGCTTCCACATCGCCACCAACTGCCCTCTTCCTGTCCCCCGGGTGAGTTCAGCGCACGCGTAGGCCGGGGGCGGCTGCTTTGGCCTCTTGTTAGTGCATCAGCAAAGGCACAGAGCGACACAGCTCATGCGAGGTCATGCAGCGGGCGGCGGTCTGCCCGTTCGCGGAGTGACCGGTCGGGGCCCCGCGTGTCTGTCACCGTTTGCACAGATCTCACTGAACACCCCCACTTCACAGACGAGGCAGTGAGGCCTCGGGTCCCTTCTCCACGGCCAGGCTCTGCCTGCTGCAGCACCGTTGGAGTCCGGGGTGTGCCCGGCCGTGGGGACGGGGTGGAACAGTGAGGGGACCCACAACGAGCCGGGGGTCCGTGTGGTGTGAGCTGCGCGTCCTTCGTCACGGAAAGCACAGGCCCCCGTCCCCCGCTGCGACCTGCCCGTGAGCGGCTCCGACGGCGCCGTGAGACAGCAGAGCGCTCGGGCCCCAGCTGTGGGCCTCCCCGGGGTGGCCTCTCCCCCGAGCTCTGCCCTGTGCCCGCAGAGCGCGGGGCAGGCTCCTGGACCTCAGGTTCCCACACACTGTCTCCTCAGGGGGCCCCGGCTTGCCTTCCTCTCCCCGTCTCTACCAGGCTCTGAAACCCGAGGCCCAGGGAACGCCAAGTTCGGGGACCCAGGGACCCTTGGGACCATGATGGCGCCCACGGGGTTAAAGTCCTGTGTGCAGCTCAGCCTGGGTGTTTGAAGTAGGGCGGGGCAGGGAAGGGCCAGAGCAGCTGAGAGGCCCTGGTCCGACTGGAATGCGTGCCCCTCGCCTCCCATGCCAACTCCTGGACCATGAGCCGTTCCCTTGAGAGGACCAGGAGAGAGGCGCCCCCACTAAGGCGCCGGACAGGAGTCTTAGTGGGGCTCCCTGGAGCGGGACATCCCCTAGTGGAGCTGCCAGCCAAGGGCAGGAGCGGGGCCCCCATCTCCCGGATATCGCCCAGGTCTGGTGAGTGTCCCTCCCCGCTTCCCCAGGGAGTGGGGTTCCCCCCAAGGCAGAGATTTGCAAGGGCCCCCTGCACCCCAGGAAGGGGCAGGACAGTTTGGAGCTTCCCCACCAGCCTCCAGCATTCAGCTCCCACTTTGAATTAGGGGGCAGCGTGTGTGCGTGTGTGCGGGTGTGCGGGTAAGTGTGCAAAGGAAGAAACAGTTATGGCAATGACACTCACTGCTCGTGCGGCGAGTGACCCTAAGCCCTTCGTGTGCTGAACTTCACGGCCCTGTGGGGCCGACACGCCACGGCCCACGTCAGGGGCGAGATCTGCAGAAGCCACACAACCCTCGTCAGTGGGGCAAACTCTAGGATGCGGGTTCAGACTCAAGATCCTCTGGTGTCTGCTGGTCCCTTTTCTTAGGAGGGATGGCTCTGGGGTTTTAAAGCCTCGACATCCTGATGCGTTCAGGGTCCCCTCCCTCTTGTGCCTACCATTGCTGCTTTGTCCCTGGGGGTTAATCACGAGACGGAAAAGGCCACGAGCTCATACCTGGGAGCCAGATGACCCCGTCCATCAGGTTACCGGCTCCCAAGTCGCCCACTACCTTCACCTGTCCCCTGGGACTTGATGGGTTAATTCCCTGGGACACAGCGGCCAAGGTCTTCTCAGGTGTGTCCCGC
This sequence comes from Pteropus medius, assembly GCF_902729225.1. Taxonomy (NCBI): domain Eukaryota; kingdom Metazoa; phylum Chordata; class Mammalia; order Chiroptera; family Pteropodidae; genus Pteropus; species Pteropus medius. The sequence continues at coordinate 349,602 of NW_024352789.1, forward strand.
TGAACCTCAGACCCTCTCCTGCCTCACCCTCCTGGCACCGTACCCAGAACTCGTGCCAAGAGACTGTCGGGAGGCCAGAGCGGCCGGCTGGCCTCGCTGTCTGTTCCGCAGCCGCTGCAGTTACCGGCTGCCCCAGGCCCAGCAGAAGGGAAGAAGCCCTGGGTTTGGTTTGCAAATTAAAAAAAAAAAAAAAAGTGAATACACACACTTGGAAGCCCACAGCAGCAAAATTCCTGATTTGTGAGCCTAGACTACCAAGGAGGTTGGGGTAATTCAGGGTGGGTGCTCAGGATGACTTGACAGAAGGCGGTGGGGTTAGCTCAGGAGACCAGGGACACCTGCCCTTCTAGCTTTGAACTCCAAACTCAGGTACTAACAATAAAATCAATAACTCGGCCCCACGGGCCCTGGAGGCAGGCCTGCGCCTCGCCAGAGTCAGCCCGGAAGCTGATGGGGGCTGATGGGTTTTCCCTGTGCCGTTGAGGGATGGTACACAGGTCCCACCATCGTGTGGTGCCCAGCCCGTTCCGGGCCCTCGCCTCTGGGCCGGGCACCCGAAGGAACGAATCCTCTGCGTGTACCCCTTGCCTGTCCTTTAGTGTTTGGCAGTCGACAGCAAAATCAGGGGAGAGCGACTTCAGGACAGGAGCGTCCAGCGCACGGCGAAATGCCTTGTCTCGCGCTGGTCGATGAGTGATGAGTGACGATGTGACCAGGTCAGGGCGAGGAGGGGAGACGGGACAGGTGCTGTGGCCCGCCCTGGAAAGGCTGTCCAGGGAGCAGCCGTCCCTCCCCTCGCAGAGGGGCACTGTTGGGGTCATGGTTCCCTTTCTGCAGGGAGGAGCAGGTGGGTTAAAGTTTGAACCAGCAAAGGGCTTTTTCTGCGACCCCATGCCCCAGGGCTAGCAGACAGGGAGGAGAAGCCCCCAGACCATGGCACCCGGCCTCTCCCACTCCCCCCCACTTTATTATCTGGCTCTTCAGGTCTTCCCCATTATTGCCCCGCTCCAGGGAGTTTAGGGCCCCACAGCCGGACCCAGGAAGCCCCTCCCCATGCAGAAAAGCCACGTGGCAGCCAGCAGCCATTCCTACCCCTGGTGTTTGCTCTCGGCAAACATAGGCAGAGCCCTGCCGGCCCCCATGGCCTCATTCAGATTCCTAAGGTAACAGAGGGACCAGGAGGGACAGATTTAACTTCTCCGGAGGCCCCTACTTCCTTTTGGAAGTTCCTTCCTTTCTTGGGCTGGGGTGGGGGTGGGCGGTAAATAGCGATCTTGCCAGATTCCTTTGAAAGGCACTTGCCGTCTGTGGGGGCTCGACTTCCGGTTTCAGAGACCAACTCAGGCTTCAGAGTGTGATGCCTTTGCTCTGAAAACTAGGCTCCACCTCCTCGGCCGCCGTGACCTTGGGCAGGTCACTTTCTGTCTCTGTGCTGCCCGGTTCTTCAAATGCAAAATAGGGATGATGATGAATTTCAAGCAATGGTTGTAAGGATCCTACAGGATGTAGGTACCGGCGTGTTCACACACACACACACACACACACACACACACCCACCCGCCTTGGGCCCAGTGTGTCCAGAGGTTATTCAGGAAATGGGTTTGTTGAGGTCTTCGGTGTCCCCAGTTGGTGTGCAGTGAGACTTCACGTCCCTCTTTGATCTTCCTCCTTCCTGAGACTTTGAGGCCCAGCTACAGTAAACCAGGAGTCTGCAAACGTTTTCTCGAAGACCCAGGTGATACATACTTTAGGCTTCGTGGGACACGTGTCTGTCTCAACCGCAGACTCTGCTATGGTGACACAAAGCGCAGACAGCCGGGACCCTATGCGACCGCGTGCGCATGGCCGTGCCGCAGAAAAGCACTATTTCTGAACGCTGGATTTGAATTTCATATATTTTTTTCTGTGTCACAAAGTAGTTTTCCTTTGATTTTCGTTTCAGTCATTTAAGAAGGACAGCAGGGCGGCTTCGGTCCACAGGCTGTAGGGTTCGCCAACCCCTGCTTTCTGTAAAGCGCCAGCGGGGGCTCTTCTCTGAAACGGGGGGAGGGGTAATCATCCTACAGTTCCTCTTCGGCGTCTGTCTCGGGCCTTCCTCTCTCTTAGGGTCCCCATTGCTCCATGTCCTGCCTTTCCTCTGCCTCTAAATGACCATTACCACCACCGTAGGAGCCTTCACTTAGTACCTGACGTGGTCCCAGCACGATCCTAGTGGCATTCCATGCGTTATCACCAAGTCTGTCAACTTCTTTACGTGATCACTCGCTCCCATGTGACAGATGACTCTGAACCTCAGAAACGTGAAGCAAGTTCCCCAGGTCACGGGGCTTATGAAGGGGGCAGAGCGAGAGGATCGGACGGGCTTCAAAGCCACTACTAGAAGAAGACTGTGAAAAATTACGGTCTCGGAGTTTCGAATAACGGTGTCTCTGTGAAAATGTGATAGGCTCCCTTGATGACTAGGCGAGCGTGGCAGTCCCGGTCCGAGGAGGGGCAGGACACACGGGGGGTCTGTGCTGGTGGGAAAAGCACCGGATCCAGGGGACTTCCTGGAGCCCCTCCTCGCTGTCCTCCCCGCCCCCAGCTCTGGCTGCTGATCCCAGAACTTGCAGCATCGCCTGCCTGCTCAGCGGAGGCAGCGGTGTGACACGATGTGACCTCGTTTGGGAACTAAATAAAGCCGTGATGCGAGACCCAGCCCCGGCCGCCCCCTCGCACCAGCTCCTGAGCCCGGGAGGCCCGGGGAGGGTGGGAGGGGACCAGGGCAGAGCTAATAAGGCAGGAGGAGGAGGAGGAAGGGACAGACCACGGCTGTGGGGGCCCCAGCTTGAACTTCAGAGGTGGGAATCTCTCCGGGAGGGGGGAGGGGGCTGAGGAAGCCTCGTGAACCTCATCTCTGACGGACAGAATAAAACGCTTGACACCATAGCGTGGAGGGATGGAGTTTAAGAAACGGGAAAAACTCTCTGAGAAACGCAATGGAAATGGATCCCGCTTTCCCCGGGGGCAGAGCCTCCGCGAGAACCGAGGGGTGCCGGGAGAGGGGTCGCCCTTTGAGAAGAGGTCAGGGTGCGGCTGGTCCGCAGTGGAGGAAGAGGCGGGGTCCCGGGGCACGAGGCTCTCAGGGTCAGTCCTGCCTGTCTGCCAGGCCACCGTGGCATCCGCAGGGATGGAGGGAGACGCTTCCTTTCCCCGACCTGGCCAAACCCAGCCCTGCGGGCAGAGCTGGGGCAGGAGAAGCCGGTGGAGGCCGGGTGCGGGGCTGCAGCTCGGCGGCCTTCCCTCTCGTGCGGGGCCCCCTAACGCCAGACCCGAGAGCCCGGCGGCGTGCCCTCGCTGCCCCTGCGTCTCCGTCCTGTCCCCAGTCCCTCCTCTTCCGTGCAGTGTGCGCCTCCAGCTCCGGCTCTCCCCTCCGCCCCTGCTTCTCACACGCCTCGGGACCCCACCCCTGCCCCAATGGCAGCTTTGGAGCCGGGTGGCAGGGACTCAGGCTCTGTCCTGCCCCCTGCAGATCTGAGCAGCAGGAATGATGGCAGGGGCCCCCGTCTGCGGTGGAGGAGAGTGAGGACCTCTCCCAGTGGCTCCTGGGGATCCCCATGGTGTTGCTCCCAGACGTGGTGACCATGGACGGCACAGGGCCCGGGCCAGTGTCCTAGGCCTCTCCTTTGTCTTCAATGCCACCTGCAGCAGCCTGAGGCACGAGCACCGTCTAGGCAGTCCTGGGGGTGGGGGCACCGGCCACAGTGAGGGGGGAAGCAGATTGGAGGGACCACTGTCTGCAAGCCGGACCCCCACACACACCCCGGGCAGAGCGGGCAGCGGCCGTTCTCCGAGTAGGCTGGGTGCCCTCTCGGGCAGCCTGGCGGGAGGCGGATTCCGGCCCAAGGTCCTGGTCCTCCCAGCTTCACTCACCATCTCAGCAGCTGGGGCGGGCAGGGGGCGGGGTCCCGGGAGAAGGGGCGCCTGGGAGCCTCATTCCAGCAGGGGCCCCGAGAGGGGCGAGCTGGAAGCCAGGCCCTCGGCAGTGCGCTGAGGCCGGGTGCCCCGAGGCCGGGTGCCCCCGAGGCTCGCCGCCCTCCACCTCCTCGGCTCTGGGGCTGGGTTATTCCTAGCGTGGGGCTTAGCAGTGTCAGCTCTGAGGGCTCCTAAGGGCTCCTGGAGGCGGCCTGGCAGCCAGGGGTGCTGGGCTGTGAGACCATGCCCCCTTGGGGAGGGGGCAGCCGCCGGTGCTGTGGCCCTTCTGTGCCCCATCGGAGACTCGAAAGGGCACTCCCATTCCTGGCGACCAGGGTCTGGGAGGGAAGCGATCACCCGCCTTCCCACACGCGAACCTTCCTCCTGCTGGACCCTCCCTCCCCGCTCCGCCCCTGCAGGCCCAGCGCGGGCCGCTGAGTCCTCTGTCCCTTTCCTGAGTCCCCCACCTGGTTACAAGCACTCGTCCCCGGGCGGCATGAGGGTTTTGTGCGAGCGTCTCCCGTGGCACTTGACACCCTCTGGCTGTGTCACGCCCGCACGCGTGTCACCGCTGGACTGTGCTTCCTCGCGGGCAGGGGCAGCGTCGGTCTCTCTTCGCTTGGCCTGGACGCAGCTGCTCGGCGAGTGGCCTGGGGCGAGGGGAGGGGGACGTCATTTCAAAACGGGGAGGACGCTGCGCCCGAGGCCCAGAGGTGGCTCTGCGGCGAGTTCCCGCCGCCGTCCGGAGCCGGCCGTGCTCCGCTCTGTGCCCCAGCGAAGGCAGGGGAGGCTCGATGCACTAGGCCGGGCCGACTGTGACACGTTGCCGATTCCGAGGTTCCAGGCTTCTAGAACCCTGCTCAGCCCCTCCGCCTCCCTGACCTTCATGCCCTCTGCCTCCCCGACGCAGGTCGGCCAGCTCGTGCTTCCCATGAGCGGGGACGCCCCGGAGGTGTTCCTCGCAGCTGGAGACCCAGTGCCCCGAGGCCGCAGGCCCCGCTGCCTGTCTGCGGTGGAGTCGGTGGAGCGGGAGCAGCCGGAGGACCAGCAGGAGGAGGAGGGCGGGGGGAGGAAGAAGGACGGCGATGGTGGCCATGCCGTGCCCCTCCGGAGGTCAGGGGCTTTCCGCGTCCACAGCCACAGCTACGACCCCTTCAAAAGACACAGCTGGGGGCCAGACAGGGAGCGCCCAGATCCGCTGAGCACGTGAGTCCCCAGGCACCCTCCACCCCTCCTGTCCCTCAGCCCCAGACCTGGGAGACTTTTGGGAAAGTTCTGGTAGCAGTGGAGACGCCGGCCAGGCTCCTGTGGTCGGCCTCCGGGGGACAGGGACCTGCCTTCCAAACTGTGGCTCTCCCAGTGGTCACCGCTCCTACCTGGTCTGGTGGGGGGCGGGGGGTGCAGTACAGAGGCAGGAGGTGCTCAGGACACTTGGGTCTTGCTGCCCCTGCCTCCCGCCTGGATTCCACAGGGTGTCAGAGGTGGGAGGGGCTCAGGGATCACATGGCCTGATCCCCTCACTTTGTGGGGAGAAACTGAGGCCTAGAGGACTTGGAGAGGCTTCTGGAGAGAAGGGGTTCCGAGGCTGGGCATCAAAGCCGCCCCTTCCCCAGACTGCCGCCCACCTGCGGGTCCCAGGCGAGGCAGAGCCCAGGAGCCTCGGTGTCGGAGTGCAGCCTGCAGTGGGGACCGGTCTTGCTCAGAGGGCTGCATGGGCTCGGGGGACCAGAAGCGAGGGGCCCAGTTCTTCCCCTCTCCTGGAAAATCCCCGACCACTTCCCCAAAGCAGAGGAAGTCAGAGCGAGCAGGCTGGGCGGTCAGCGCGGGGAGCTCTGGGTGGTGGTCACTGCTGGTCGTGCTGGTGGGGGTCCCAGCCAGCTCCCTCAGCTCCGGTGAGTGGACGGGCTTCTGTAGCTCTTGAGCAGCGCGAGCCAGCGAGGGCACGGCCCCTGGCCTGGCCCCTGGCCTGGGGTCAGTGCGTGAGCAGCTCGGCTGCAGGCCTCCTGGAACCTTCCTCAGAGCAGCTGGTTGAAGGTTGAGATGCCCTGGGCTCCCCTCGCGTGGTGCCAGCGGTACCTCAGTATCTTCCAGGGTCCCCTTGCTCTGCCAGGCGTCACCTCGGGCCCTGGGTACAGTGGGAGGGGAACCTTGGGCACAGCATCAGCTGGGTAGGGACAGAGGCGGGGTAAGGAGTGAGAATTCCCTAGCCGGCCACTGGCTTTCTTCTGGGGGGCAGTACTGCCCTGTGGCCACCAGGGGCCACCCTTGCCTGCAGCCGGCTCAGTGGCTCCGCCAAAGCACAGCCCCAAAGGGAGGCCACTGGGTCTGGGCTGCGCCTGTGCCAACAGGAAGGGCAGGGCCGGGGCCGGGCTGCGGTGCTGTTCCTCCCCGGTGCCTGCTGCTGGCCCTTGGATGCAGAGGGCAGTGGTGGCAATGTGTGTTTCAGGGACAGGCTGCAGGCTTCAAGATGCACTGGCCCCCAGAAGGCCCCCCTACTGCAGAGCCCAGAGGACCTGGACACCTTCCTGGAGCCGCAGCACCCAGGTGGCCAGCCCTCCTGCGTGGTATGGACGGACAAATCCCCGGGGACCCCCTCCCCCCGTCCAGCCACCACTCTGTGCCTCTTCTGTTCTGCCAGCTGCTGGGTCTCCTCTGTGCCCAAGCACCACTCTGACTCCAAGCGACTGAATCTGAACCTGTCGTCTGTACCCCTCTGTCCGCCTCCCGGGGTTTGAGCTCTGCCCCCTGCTCCCGGGCTCCTGCCTCCGTGTCTTTCTCTGAGACACTCTGTTTCCTCCCTTCTGGTCCGTGTCTCCGTGCTGACGTGAGGGTCTGTGTCCCTCTGTCATTGAAAGGCCCCTGTCCCCGCAGCCGCTATCACCACTCCTTCCTGTGGACTCCGCATTTCTCAGATTTGAAGCTCAGCTTATTATCCATGGGGCGAAACCAGACGTCTGGAATCCTGAGGGACAGTAGCTCTCAAACGGGAGAGTCCAAGGGTCATCGAATGGGAAAGGACCTAGAGATTGCCCGGCCACAAAGGGGGGATCTCGAACCAGGACCCAGGGACCCCTGAGGGTACACGAGGGCTTGAGAGACAGTGCCAGGTCCCGAGTCCAGGGCTGAGTCCCTGGGAACACGGGAATGCCCCCGGGCTGGGGACAAAAGGTGCCCCCCTACCAGCTCATCCTCTGGCTGGTGGGGGGAGCCAAGCCCGCCTCGCGGCGCAGGCGCCCGTGGTTGGGGGCTGTTACGGCCTGTCGGGGGAGCAGCGAGACCCATCCCGTCTCCCCGGCACCTTCCCGTGCCCTCCTGCTCTCATTCCCGTCCACTCTCCATCACATCTGCACGCAAGGCCCTCGGAGCTCTGCTCGGGGGCTTCGCGTTCTTCCTGTGACCGCGTCTTCCACCAGACTTACGGAGCGAGGCCGGGGCTTGCAGGCTGATGGCCCACGACCAAGTCCAGTTCCAGAATCTATTTTGTTTGGCCAGCACGGTGCTTATACTTTTAAAAATTCAGATGTCCTGACATGGGACCGCTGCTCTCCGGTTTGCCAGAGTTGCTAGCACTCGCCATTGTATTTTTCCACTTGCCTTTGAAATGTAATATTTAAAAGTGGATGCCCAACAAATCGACCGCCCCTGGCCAGCACACTTACCTCAGTCGGGCCTTCCTCTCTCATTCCCAGGTCTCTCCCCACCCGAGGGAACCACTACCTTGAATTTTCTTTCTCTCTCCTTTCCCTTTTTTAAAGCGTTTTAGCTCAAAAATACGCATTCCCTAATAAGATAGTATTTCTCTTTTCTCGGTTCTGAGTTAGAAAACGCTGATGTTACACCGTCTAAAATTTTCCGTAACTTGCATTTTCATTCGACCTTCTCCTCATTTTCATCCCTGCGTTGCAAATGGAGCTCCTTCGTTCGCATCTCATCCTCCTGCCGATGGACGTTTGAATCATTCCCATTCTTCGCTACTATGAAGAGTGTCACCATAAACGTTATTTCGCTACTATGAAGAGGGTCACCATAAACGTTATCGTACCCGTCTTCTGGCGCACGTTCGCTCGGGGGCACATGCCTCGGAGGAGTAGAATTGTTAGGTCACAGACAGCATCGGAGGTTCGCTTTAGTAAGATAATGGAAAGTTGTTTCCACTCCCATCAGCAGGGTTTAGATTTCCATGAACTCACATTCTTTCCAGCATCTGGGGTAATCAGACTTCTTAATTCTGCCAGTCTGGTGGGTATAGGTCTCGTTGTGGTCTCAATCTGAGTTATCCTTATTTCAAACACGTGGAGCATCTTTCCATATGTGTGTTGGTCATTTGTGTTTTCTGTGAAATTCCTCTTCGTGTCTTTTGCCCATTTTTCCGTTGGCTTCTTGGAGAGGTTTTTCTTTAATCTTTGGGATGTGTTCTTTATATATTCCAAATATTAATCCTTTGTTGTTATATGCGTTGCAATGATTTTTTTTCTCAAAGACCTTGTGGGTATGTGTTATATATTTATTCTTAGGTATATTACACTTTTTTGGTCAAGTTTTTATGTTAGCCATTCTGGCAGATGACTTGGAGAGGTTCCTCATCGTGGATTTAATTTGCATGTCCCTGCTGAAAACCTTTGTTGGGCACCTTTCCATATGCCCATTGGCCATCTGAATATCTTCTTTTGTGAAATGTCTGTTCAAGTCTTTTGCTCAATTTTTAAAACAGCTCATCTTTTTTCTTATTGATTTGTAACTGTTCTTTGCATATGCTGGATTTGCGTCCTTTGTCCGATGTGTGCATTGTGAATATTTTCTCCCAGTCGTTGACTTGCATGCTCGCTTTAATATTGTATTTTAATAAGTGTGAGTTTCTATTGAGGCGAAGGCCAGTTTATCAACTTTTTTTTTTTTGTGGTTAGTGAGTGCTTTTGGTTATGTTTAAGAAATCTTGCCTTTCTCAAGAATGTGAAGAGTTTTCTCCAAAGTTTTCTTCTGGAAGCTTTATAGTTTTAGCTTTCATGTTCAGATTTAGGACCTCTCTGGATTTTTGTGGATGGTAGAAATCAAGGTTTTGCAGGGGTTTTTTCCCACGTAAACATCCAGTTGCTCCATTAAAAAAACCTTACTATCCCCACTGAATTTCCGCGGCGGCTTTGTTGAAAATCGAGCGACTGTATTTGTGCGAGTCTATTTCTGGGCTCTGTTCTCCTTTCTACTGATCTATTTGTCCTTTCTTATGCCGATATCACCTTGTCTTAGTTAATGTGTCTTAGTTGTAAATCTTAAAAATGAAGTAGTGTACGTCCTTCAACTTTATTGTTTTTCAAGATTATCTTGGGTAGTCTAGGTCCTATGTATTTCCATGTGAATTTTAGAATCAGAAAAAAATTCCTGCTGGAATTTGACTGAAATTGTACTTAATCCGAAGATTAATTTAGGATAACTTAACATCCTTTTAATATCGAGTCTTCCTACCCTTAAAAATTATATGTCTATTTAGTTAGGCTTTCTAAAAGATATGCCTTTTAATAAAGTTTAAAGTTTTTTTTCATACAGGTCTTGCCAACGTTTGTTAGATTTATTTCTAGGTATCTTACAGCTTTTATTGCTATTATAAATGCTTTCTTATAGTTAAACTACACTTTATAATTGTTTTTGGTTGATCGTAACGGAATTGAATTAATTAGTCATTCGCTTTGGTAAGCTCTTTTTTAAACAATTATAACAACTTATTTATTGATTTTTTTGATTTGGTAAGGAGATGATGACGTCATCTTTACATGAGCTTTGTTTCTTCTTTTCCAATATTTATTCCTTCCGTTTCTTTTCCTTGCTCTGCTGCGCTGGCTACAGCTCTATCGTAGTCGAACGGAAATAGTGTGATGAGCATCCCTTGTCTTGTTTCTGATCTGAGCAGGAGCCTGTCTTATGTTTCACTATTGAAATTGATCTTTAGCTATACATTTTTGAAAGATGCTCTCAATCAGGTTAAGGAGGATTCCTTCTATTCCTAACTGCCAAGGCTTGGATTTTACAGTGAGTGGGTGTTGAATTTTATCCATTGCTTTTCTGCTTTTACTAAGATGGTTGTGTTTTTTCTCCTTTAATATGCTATTGAGGTAAATTACATGTAAAGGCTTTTCTTGTGTTAAACCACCCTTGTATCTATCCTTAGCATAAATTAAACTTTGTCGTGCTGGATTTTTTTTTTTTAATACATTTCTGGATTTCATTTGTGGCTCCGTAAACAAGTCAACCTCAGACATAGTGGAATAAAACATTAAACTTTTTTTTTTTTCCCCTCACGATTCCGTGGATGGGACATTCAGACTGAGTTCAGCTGGGTATTCTTCCGGTGGCTTCACCTAGACTCACTCATATGGCTGTAATTGTCAAGGGTGGCCGTACTCACACCTGTCCCTTAAAAGGCTGCCGGTTCGGATACTGTGGTTCCTACCACATGGCCTCTCCAGAACGCTAAGGCTCATTCTCATGGAAACGGCATTCCAAGTGGGCAAGAATGGAAGCTGTCAGGTTTCTTGAGGCTCAGAAATCACATAATGTGCTTCTGCCACATTCTACTCATCATAAAAAGTCACAGTCCCACCCAGATTCAGAGTCAAGAAATAGACTCGTTCTTGATGGGAGGAGCTGTGAATAATCTGTGGCCACTTAAAATCTATTACACTTTGCTAATATCTGGTATGACATTTTTGTGCGTATGCTCATAAGAGAGACTGGCCCATAATTTTCCTTTGTCATGTTGTCTGCGTGTAATTGAAGCATCAAGGTTCTATTCGCTTTCTAGAAAGAGTTGAAACGTTTTTGTTTTCCAGTCTTCGGAAGAGTTTGATCTAGTCCTTGAAAGATCTGTCTGTCCCTTGCCTGAGAAAATGTTTGGGCCTGATGTGTTTTGTTTTGTTTATTGAAAGATTAACTACCGATTCCATTTCTTTAATAGGACCATTCAGACTTTCTATTTCTTCTAGATTCAGTTTTGGTAAGTTATACGTATACTCTGTGTCTATATGTTTGAAAGAATTTGTCTTGTCTGTGTTTTCAGAATGACTGGCATTAAGTCCCAGGGAGCGTTCGCTTCTCTAATCTCCGCTCTCCCTGCAGTTACCTCCACTTTTCCATTCTCCCTTCGTTTGTTCTTTCTTTCTCTTTATTGCTCTCATTGGAGGTTTGTCTCTTTTACTTGGCAGTTTCTAAAGATCGACTCCTGGCGTTACTGATCTTGTTTTATCTGTTTATTACTTCATGGATTTCTGCTTTGTTCTTTATTATCTCCTTCCTTCTGCTTTCTTTGAGTTTGTTTTGTGGTCCTTTTTCTGGCGTAGCCCATGCATTTTCTGCTTTAAAAAATTTCAGCGTAAGCATTTTAAGGCTACAAATTACCCTCGAAATACGACTTTGGCCATCTCCCACAAGTTTTGGTCTGTGGTATTTTCATTATCGTTGTTATAAAATATCTTTACATTTCCATTATGATTTTTTTTTTGACCAGTAAGTTAATTTAGAAGGGTGTTTTAAAATTTCTAAATCTATGGAGATTTTTTAAAAATGTAAAAAAGTATTTGAAATATTACATACGGGAAGGCATATAAAACTCACATGTACAGTGTAATAAATAATTAGAAAGCAAACACCCTTGTAACCACTCCAGGTTAAAAAAAAAAAAAAATAGAGTACCGTCAAAATCCAGAAGCCCCTTGAATCCCTCCCGTTTCATAAATCTCCTAGGGGAGAGGATCACTTTCCTGACTTCCGAGATCAATTTTCCTTACAGATGTGTCACCTTTATGTGTCTCTCTCAACAGTCAATTAGTTTTGCCTGTTTTAAACTTTATATGAATGTAACACAGCACGTAAGTCATTCGTATCTTGATTCTTTTACTCACCGTCATGTTTGTGAGATTCATCCATATTGTTGAGTGAACTGTGGTTGGTTTATTTTATTTTAATTCTTTTTGTGGTTGGTTCATTTTTATTGCTGAATAGTGTTTTGATGTATAAATATATCACAGATTCCTGATTCGGTCTACTAGAAAGGGACTTCCGGGTTGTTTACTATGATCTTGAGGACACAGATTATTTGAAATTGTTAAAATGTGCCTGGTATGTGGCCAGTTTTTGTAATGCTACGTGTAGGCTTGGGAAAAAAGTTATTTTGTAATGGTCGGGCATGTGGTTTATACATATTTTTACTGCCTAGTGCCTCAAACGCAGACTGCCTCGTTTTTTTTCATTACCTGCCTCTGTAGGTTGAGTTTGTCATCTCTAGAAACCGTTCAGGGTAAATCTTTTCTAAGATGATTTCCGTATTAAGAAAGCCTGGGCTTGAGTTGCAGCAGAGTGGCGGCTGGTAAATAACAGGAAGAACTCTCCACCTATTTCAAGTGGAATGTCCCAGATTCGGGTGGCAGGCAGGGGGGCGGGCCAAGGCCCTGAAGAAGGACCATGCTGTGGGAAAGTGAAGGGCGTGGGGGGCAGGGATGGATGAAGCCTGACTCTTGTGTGGGGGTTCTTGACGTGATTCTAGGGTCAGGATTCCTGTCGTCCAGCTGCTGGCCCTGAGGGCCACTTGGCCTCTGGCATGCTTTCCAAGTCTGTGTCCATGAGTGGCATCAATTGCTTCCTGGGCAGCTCAGATCCAGCGGGTAAGTCAAAGTGGAGAGCACGGCAGGGCGGCCCTTTCCCCTGTCTGCCTCACCCCCAGTGCTCTGAGCCAGACATTTAGGGCCCGGATAACCCGGGTCATGTCTGACCACAATCTAGAAACATTTCGGAAACCCCAAAAGGCCTTTATTCAAAATAGAGACCTGAATTCAGGTCTTGGGCATTCTGGCACTCCCTTTCCGATGTGGGTAGACACAGGACAGTGCGAGGCTCTCCAGCCTCCCGTCACCAGGGATGGAGGACAGTCACCTGCAGTGTACCGTGTCCTCAAGAGGAGGCTTGGGACCTCGGTGTGAAACTCCCGCCCTCCCCACTCACCGGCCCCCTTTTCTGTCCCCCTGGCTCCCCAGTCCTCCAGCTCTGCTCAGACCCCGCCCTCCCTCCTGTCCTCAGCCGCCCTCAGGAATGGAGTCACGTGCACCTGCTGCCTGGGAACCTGATCCAGGTGGAGGGGGCGGGGGAGGCGGCCCCAACCGCCTTTGTCTGGTGTCAGCTGGACACCTCTCCTCTCCTTTTGTGTTGGCAGGGGATTTGTCTCTGTCCTCTGCGGCAGACCTCAGCCAGAGGTGAGCCGGCGGGGAGCTGGAGCCCTTCGAAGGCCAGGGTGGGGGAGGGGCGATGGGCCTGGGTCAGAGATTTCGTGGCCCTAAGGGTCTCTGCTTCCTGAGACACTGCTCCCCTTAACATTTCCGGTCAAAGACCTCCAACTATCCTCCTTGAGCTGCATAGAAGTCACTCTTTCCTCATCGGCCAGGGAAGCTGGGGACGGTTCCTGCTCGCCCCACGGGGCGAAAGAAAGAAAGGGAGTAGCCAGGCCTCGGGGTCTCAGTTGAGTTAAGAGAGTTGTCAGTGCCGAAGTGTGAGCCGGCCGACGGGCCGTTGTACAGTTTTAGGGGGAGAGCGACTGAGGACCATGGGTCAGCTTTGGATGGCTCAGGTGATCGCCCAATGGGGAGCGGCTCCGAGGAGAGCTGTGTAGGGCCCAAAGCCTAGTTCAGGGACGGGGTGGAGGCTGGGAGGTTTTCATAACGATGTAAATAAGCATGAAAATCAGCACCTGTCTGTTTGGCTCGGACAGCAGCGGAAGCCTGGTTAGAGAGGGCCGGCGCCCTAAGACGCGGGGGCCCTTTAAGATACCAGGCTCTGATTTGCGGTCCTGAAAATCTCAGAGCTGACACATCCTCCTGGCTCTGGGTTTGGGATTAGCTCATGGGATGGGGCTGATGAAATCCCAGGAAATTCAGTCCTCACTGGCTTGAGGCCCAGAGGCCTTGTCCAAACAGCAGAGAGGGTCCTACACAGGGCTCTTGTTTTGGAGGGGAACATGCCCCTCCCCCCGGAGGGCCCCCACCCCATATCACTTCCGTTGGGAGCAGCATGAGAGAGGAGATTGGGCCTGGATTAGTAGGAAGGGGTGGTCTGCGTCCATCTGGGAGGAGCCTGGAGTTTTCCACATAAATAGAGGGGACCGGGAAACCAGTGTCCACATCCCGGAAGCCCCAGGAGGTGGGTGGCGGAGCACCCTGCCCGCCCCCCAGTCTTCCCTCTCTCTTCCTCGCCTCCTCTCTCGAGTCTGTCTGCTCGCATCTCCAGGCTCTCCCCTGGTCATGGCACCATCTCTCTGGGAGGATCACCGCCATCTCTGGGAGGACCACCGCCATCTCTGGGAGGACCACTTCACCTCTTTCTTCTCCCTCTGCAGTTGCAGCCAGCTGGAACGGAGCTCGGGGACCTGGGCAGCCTCCTCTCTGCGACGGACCTTCAGCTTTCTCTTGAGCATGACTGGAAAGACCAAGGTAGGCGTCAGCAGGGGGAGCAGGAGGCCGGGCCCGCTCTGCCTCCCCAGCCCTCCGCGACACACGGAGACTCGAGGCCATGTTCCGGTTTCAAGGGGTTGCATCTCTCCCTGCATCTCCGTGCATCTCCTTTCCTCTGCTGTCCCTGTCCCTGGGGCTTGGCAGCTGGCCGTGCACAGCTGGGAGAGACGGCCGGGAGCCTCGGCAGCTGTGGTGTGGCTTAGCCCTGCCCGGCCTTAGGCCTCGCATAGCTGAGAGGTGGCAGCAGAAATCGCCACCAGTGCGCAGAACCACGATAATAATTACAGCAGTACCTTTTACTTCTTCAGAGTGTATTAGGGTTTGCCAAGTGCTTTCAGACTCATAATTTTATGGGTGGATGTGGCCGCCGCAGGGGTCGAAGCCGGACCACGGGCAGTGTGGCCGCTGGGGCAGGAGAGGCTCACGGCGCAGGCGCACGCGGTCCACGCAGGCCGCGGTGCTCCCAGCCCAGGCAGGCGAGGGCGCCGCACCCTCCTCCTTACCAGCCCCGCTGCCGCTGGGGTCCCTGTCCACTTTCTTCACTTACCGGCAGAATGGGCTGCCCCCCGTTTTCCTGTGGCGGCCTCCCCAAGTATGCGCGTACCTCCCAACCCAGGTGGCTTCTGAGCACTGAGACACCCCAGAGAAGGCACTGTCGCATTCACCTGGGTCAGTCGCCCAAGCTCTGTCCCCCGCCGGCCTCTTAGCCGAGGTCCCCGTCCTCTGGCAGCAGGGAAGGCGGAGGTGAAGGCAGGTTGTCAGCCCCTCCATCCCACAGGTCGAAGTGGGGAGCTGAGGCAAGGCCAGCAGTCTGAGGGAGGAGCCGCTGGAGAATTCTAGAGCTGGGGGGTGAGGGGAGGGTTGAGGGGAGGGTTGAGGGGAGCAGAGCTCTCTAGAGGACAAAGCAAACAGCAGGCCCTGGGTACGAGTGCCACCTACCCAGGGCTCTCGCAGTTCAGGGGGCACGGTCTGCGGGCAGAACCACCCTCTTCCCGCGGTGGGAATGGCGAGGGGTCAGCGTGCCCAGCTGGTGACCCGACGGCTTGGTGAGGGGCTTTGGCGCCCAGACAGGCAGCAGGAAAGGGCCAGATCGAGTTGGGACATCGCCCCACTCGCCCCACTCGCCCTGGCGCGGCCGTCCAGTCCCCCTTCCTGTCATCTCGTGGTCCATCTCCCTTCCACCCTCATGAGTGCGGGCGCCGCCTCCCAGGACCTCCTTCCCTGGCCTGCCTGGGCCAGGGCCCTGCGCAGGTGGACACCGAGGGTGGGGGCGGGGCTGTGGAGCAGAGAGAAGGAAGTGGCTTAGCCCTTCCTCTCTGAGCAGCCTCATGGAGGAGTCGTCAGGACACTTTCCCAGGGGTCATCTTGTTTAATCCTCGCTGTGGCGAGGATAAGTATTCTAACCTTCATTTTTCAGACAAGATAACTTAGAGCCTCGTTAGTCGCCCGAGCCCCCGCAGCTGGCGAGAGGTGCAGCTGTATCGCACACCCCGATCTCTAACGGCACCGCATTGCCTCTGTCTGCCCGTCGTAAACCTAACGGCACAGCTTGTCCCCTCCCTCTCCTTGGTCCGCCGTCTTCGGGGTCCGTGCGTCTTATCATTCCATCCCAGAAGGCACAGGCCCAGAGTAAAGAGGAGAGAAGCAGGCTCCCTCCTGGGCAGTGGAGTGCTTGGGCCCAGGTACCCCTGTGGCTCTGCCTGCTCACAGCTGGCCACGACTCGGATTCTGATGACCAGGTCCTTCCCTGGGACGGCCTCCTTCCCCCTCAAAGGTGGGGGACATGTCTGTCAAGTTCAATGAGCCAAAGACGGTGGTGGGCTTTGGTTTTGGTGTGCCTGAAGGGGTAACTTGTGACTACCTGGGAGGGGTCACTGCACAGGAGGAGCAGGGGACGCCAGGGAGAAGGGTCATTCTCCAGGACATGGAAAACGGGCATCAAGTAGCATTGCAGGCCTAGCTCGCTGGGGGCCCAGTGCTGTTAGGGCACATGTGTCCGTTACCCGCCCCCTCCCTCGCTCCTCTCCGGAGAGGAAGAGCAGGGGGTGGGGGCGGGGTGGCGAACAGCCAGAGGGATGGAAAGTGGACACGGAGGACTGGGGTGGGAGACGGGGCAGGATTACACGGCCCGGTCCCCTTTGTCGGGGAGCCCCTCTACGTCGAGTTTGGGGACTGAGATCCTCAGAAAACCTTGGGACTCAGGTCCCCGGTTTACCCAGTACCCACACTGGAGTCTGGCTCTCTGAGTCCCTCCGTGGCGTGAGCAGCCGGGTGCTCCAGGCCTGGGAGAAGCGCTGAGGTCGCGGCCCACCACGGGTCTCTGGGGCCCCAGCGGCCAAGGCCTGAGGCCCAGCTTCTGCCGGGGAGGGGCTGTCGGTTTTTAAATTTAGTACATTCCTCAGCCTGGGCCGCCCACTGGGGGGAGGTGAGTCCAGAGTTCCAGCCCCCGGAGCCTCAGGCCACTGGTTTGGGGGTTCCTAGGGCCTCCCCAACCCCGTGCAGGTGCGCCCTGGAAGAGTCAGGCCCTGGTCACCCTGGGAGTGTCCTTTCCTCTCGCTAGTCTCCATCCAGCCCAGAACGGACGGCTTCTTTCCTCTCGTT
>NW_024352789.1:367341-368299 GCF_902729225.1 Pteropus medius
GAAGGCCCCCCGGGGGGGTGACTGTGGGAGAATCCCTCTCCGACCCCCGGGTCGACCCTCTCCGGCCCCAGGGCGGGCTCCCGCCCACCCCCCACGCCTTCCCCACCCTGCCCCCAGTCGTAAAAGGGGTCTGTGCTCGGCCGGCTTTGATGTGCCCGAGGGCCAGGAAGGAACCGGTCGCGGGTTCCCTGGAGAGCTGGGGGCGGGGCGGGGAGGGACGCGAGGGCCGCAGCCGGGCGGGGGTGGCCGTTAGCAGACCGGAGCCCCCGGACGCGTCTCCGGGGCCAGGGGCGCCCGGGGCCCGCAACCTGCCCGCGGCCCTCCGCACTTCCCGAGCGGCCCCGGCCCGGCCGCGCCGCCGGTCCCCGCGGGCGCCCCCCCTGCTCCGCCCCGCCCCCCCTTCCTGCGCCGGGCGGGGGTGGAGACTCGGTTTGAGGAACTGGCGCGGGTGCCGGGCGAGGGGAGTCCGACTTCCTGTCCCCGACCGACGCGTGCGGGGCGCCCGGTCCCCCGCCGCCCCCACCACAGCTGGACGCCTGGGTCCCGCCGCGTGCGCCCGACGCCCCCCGATCGGGGGATTATGTCTCGGATCGAATCCCTCACGCGGGCGCGGATCGACCGGAGCAGGGAGCTGGCGAGCAAGGTGGGCCGTGCGGCGCCTGTCCGCCCACCCCGCCCGGGGCACCCGGTGTCGCCCCTCGGGGCGCCCTCCGGCCCCGCCGCGGGCACCCGGCGTCCCCGCCTGCTCGCTGGGCGCCAGAGCCGGGCGGAGCGTCGGCGGCGGGCGAGGCGCGGTGGGTGGGGACTGGCGGCGGGCGGGGGAGTGGGGGGCGGCGGGCGCGACCCGCGCTCGGGCTCCGCGCCGCCTGCGTGCGGGTCCCGGGCGGGAGCGGGCCTGGCGCTGGGGGCCTCCGACCGGCGGGACGGGCGTTCGCGGCCGCACGAAACAAAGTTGCTG
>NW_024352789.1:368399-368877 GCF_902729225.1 Pteropus medius
CCCACCCCGCAGTCGCTGGCTGGGTTGTTCCCCCTTTGTCCCCGCCATCCGGCGGAGGGGGCGGGAAGGGGTGGGTTCCCGGCTTCCTCCCACCGCCACCTCCACCGCCGCCCCGAGACAAAAGTCAGCTCCTCCTCTCCGCGCAGATGGACTTTCCAGCTGTGATTCAGTCCTCCCCTCGGGTGGGCGGGTGGGCGGGTGGCGGGGTCAGGACGGCTGAGGGGTGACTTACTTCCCCCCAAGGCGGCTCGGCCAGGTGAAGGGAGCAGAGGTCTTTGTGTGGAGCTGGCGCCCTTTCCTCCATCCACGGGGACTCGGAGCATCCCCGTTCCTGCTGCTCAGGGTCCCCCATCGCCGTCTGCCCCGCCGGCTTCCAAACTCCTTGTTCTCAACAGCCCGAAACAGCCTGAAACCCTTCCGCTGCCCGGCTGGGTTCTGTGTCCCTGTCCCCCTCAGTCCCCCTCTGTCCCCCTCCATC
>NW_024352789.1:368933-373540 GCF_902729225.1 Pteropus medius
CCCACCCCCATCATGACCTCTTGGCAACTCCCTTCCAAGTGTTTTTCCCCTGGCTTTGTACCCAGGCCCACTCCCCTGGGGGACAAGCTCCCCGCACCCAGCCCCCAGGAAGTGATGAAGCTGACCGCTGGGTGCTCCGAGCACCCACATGGACCCATTCCCAGAAAGGCCAGATGCAGCCCACAGCGGGTGTAATATCTGGCTCCTGTCTGACCCTTGGACCCCAGTGCCCTGCCCCAGGCTCCCAGTCTTTGCTCCATCTTCAGGCAAGGGGGCTGGACCCTCGGGAACCCGGGAGGGTGGGGCGAGCCTTGCCACCGGGCAGCTCCTGGCCTGCCTACCTGCTGGAGGCTGACTTGGCAAAGAATCCGTCCTGGAACTTTAGCCGAGGGGGCTGGGATAAGAGTTTGCTGACAGGACGGTGGCTGGGGCTTTGAGGCGGGCCTCAGATACGGGCCTGGAGAGGTGGCTCTAGTGTGGGCCTGGAGAGGTGGCTCTAGTGTGGCCAGACAGTGGGGTCGCTGGCAGGCCCTTCTCAAGCCTGCGCCAGGAGCCCCAGCTCCGAAAGTCTGTTTATTTTTCGACCACTTGAGCTGAGACCCTGGAGTATTGCCAAGGGGGGTGGAGAGGTTTTTTTTTGAAACCGCGGAAATTTGGTTCCACCCTAAAAAGGAAGGCCATGGGGGGCAGGCCCAGAGAGAAGGCGAGTAGAGAAGGGGCCTGGCAGCACGGGGACTGGGGTCCTTTTTCCATTACTGGGAGGAGCCGGGGGGCGGGGGCAGAGACCTGGGTTCCATGCCTTGGTCTTGGTGACTGGGGACCAGGGAATCCTGGAGCTTGGCTCTGTCCTGGGCGGGCCGCGGTTGGGGCTGGGAGCCGGGCATCTGGCAGGGGGCGGGAATGGGGGTGTAGGGGCCTGAGCGAGCGAGCGGCTGCATTTCAGAAGGCAGAGAGGCCGCGGTGGTTGTCAGTTTGGGCTGGTCGGAAGGGGAGGGCCACCTCCGGAAAGCTGCGGTTACGGAAAGGGGGACTTGGTGCTTAGCCAACAAACCCTGGATCCCCTCGGCCCCCTCCCCCAAACAAGCCAGCTGTCTCCTTTCTTTTTATACTGAGCTGAGAAGCAGAGCGCCCCCCGCCCTCACTCAATTTCCTGCTGGAAATGAGATTATTTGAGGAGGATGGTCTCCCCTGCTACCTATTAGCGGGGTGGGTCAGGGCTAAGCCTTGACACCTCTCTTCCTCACTGGCGAAAGGAGGAATTTAAGGCGAGGGCGAGCTGCGCTCCCCCGCCCCCCTCTGCCCGTGTGGCCCCCTCCCCGTGCTCCTGCTTTTCACACCATTCCCGATCTCCCAGGCTGTCTTCAGCCCTCCACCCCCTCCATTCTTCCTGCCCACTTCCTACCTTCCATAGTCCTTTGAACCCTGCTGGTCCCCTTCCTGCCTCTCCTCAGCTCCTCCCTCCTCCCACCTCACCCCTGACCTTCCTGCTCCTCAGAACAAAGGGTGTTTTCCTGCCTTGGAGCAGCAGGGGCCAGAGGGCCAGGGCCCCCTGGGATTCCGTGAGACCCCAGCGATGGAGTGTGGCGGGCAGGTGGAGTGGCAGAGGGGAGACAGGCTATGTCTTTGTCCTGAGTAGCGGAGAGGTGGCCGGCTTTGTGTGCAGGACCGGGACCGAAGCGGGAGGGAAAGGCTCCGGGAGCGCGGGGAGCCGAGAGGGGCGGCCGTTTGGGTGGAAGATGCGGAACTGGGGGTCCCCAGGAGGCGGAAGCTTTGAGGGCAGGAAAACCTAAATGAGAGTGTTAGGGAGAGCTGGAGGGGAGGGGAGAAGCAAGGAAGCGGGGGGGAAGGGAGCTGGACGCCGGGGAAGTCGCTGAGTGGCTGCAGGGACGGATGTGCCCAGGGCAGGACCTGTGGGGCCAGCTGAGGACTTCGAGGGGGTCTGAGCTCAGCCCCTTCGGCTTCCCTGGAACCCTGACCTTGGGATCGGGCAGGGGACAGATCTGAATGAACGAGTCCCATGCACGCGCGTGACCTGCGTGTTGGGACATACTCGTGTGTGCCCGTCTGCCCGTCTGACCCCAGATGCTCTGGGCTGCTGTTTTGAATGGCGGTCACCAAAGTAGGAGGCTCGTGCTCTCCGGACTGGAGCGGTTCCATTCTTAGCCCAGTCTCTGGGCTGAAGTAGCGTCCAGGCGCTTGAGGTCGCTGATTGGTCAGGGTGCCTGGAGCTGGAGGAGAAATGGCTGGGAGGATCTGGCTGGACCCTTCTGGGTTTGTTTATGTCTCTTTGGGGGCGGGGGGCCTGCAGGCAGCAGCTGCCCCCCTCCTGGCTCCGCCGGCCTGCCCCGTGCCAGGAGGGCAGGGAGTCTTGGCACAGCTATTGTCCGCCTGCACAAACACCCGTCTGTCTGCATCACCCCGCCCCCTCCTCTGTCTCCCTCTCCTGACCCGACAGGTGTGGCTGGGTGGGGGGCAGGCTGGGGTCCAGGATGCCTGGGTCCCAGGGTCTCTCCCCCGATTCATTCCCTGTGGCCCTTGGTGCCCCCCTTCTGCTTCACTAGTGCGCCCACCCCGCCACCCAGCGTCCCATCCTCATTCATCAAGCAAGCGTTTACTAAGTGCCTTTGTGTGCTCAGTGCCGTCTTTTTGTGTTATATGTCTGGCTTTGGTGTTAGTGCTTCACTTGGCCGCCTTCTCCTGAGCCTCCTGCCTTATCTTGTCCCTGGAAACTCAAAGGGGCAGAGCCTGGCCAGGAGCATCCTGAGCCCTGTTCCCAGTCCCACGGCCAGGAGCCCTCTGTCTCATTTCCCGGCCCCATAGCACCACCCCCGCCCCCATGACTCAGTGCCCTTTGCAGCCTGTGACTCTGCACCCCCACTGGCCAACAGCTGAGCCACAGATGACTTGAACCCCAGCGAAACCCTCCAGGGCCTTCTGGTCACCATGGAGAGGGCCCGGACGGGGCCTCCGCATATTGGGGAAGGGGCTGCTGCTGGTTGCAGCTGGAGTGGAGGTGATTCTGGGTGTCACATGAGTGCCCCTGAGCTCTTGGTTTGGACGTAGCTGGTGGAGGAGCAGGGACAGCTGAGAGCTCAGGCCTTGCTCGGAGAGCCTCTGACTTCCCTGCTGCCCGCTGGGGGCACAGGAAGCCCAGGTCCATCAGGCTTCGGCATGGCCTTGGCCTTCATCACGTCACTGTCTTTCTTCTCTTGGCCGGGGAGACAGAGCGCGGAGAAGCAGGGAGGCTGCCTCTCTGCCTTGAGCTTTTGGGACGCCAGCCACGATGCCCTCTGCCCGTCACCCCATCTTTCTTTTCCCAAAAGTGACCAAGATCTGGGATGGTGAGGGACAGAGGTTTGGGTTAGCCTCCAGAGGAAACCCGCCGAGGCTGAGCTGGAAGGGAGGAGGGGAAAGGGCTAGGAGCCCGTCGGGAGGAAAGCGAGAAGGGTGGCGAAGCTGGGGACGGAAGGCTCCGGGGCTGCGACGAGGCCCGGGCCCTCGGCAGGCGTGAGGGTGCCGCCGGGGCCCCGTTCCTTGGTCTCCATCCACCCGCCCGCCCTTCCTCGCTCCCTTGCTTCCCCTCGTTCCCGAACATGTCCAGCGCCTGTCGTGTACTGGCCACTGCGCTGGGAGCTCTAGTCACTCGGTCCTTGACGTGGCTGTGGCGGAGAGTCAGGCCGTGTGGCAAGGACTCCCGCGAGGCCTTCACGAGCGAGCACGACCAGACAGCAGTCCAGCCAAGCGGGCAGGGCCTCTGGTGGCGATGGGCCTGTGGGCAGTGGAGCGAGGGGCGCTTTTCTTGGTGGACAGATTGGGGCGCGTAGACCAAGGGCTGGCCCGCCGGTGGGTGGGCGGTGGGAGCCCTACCCGGAGAAGTACAGGACAAGGTGCCAGGCGAGTCCCTTCACTCACTCGGCTGCAGCGGGCTGAGCAGGCCCTGTGTCCTGTCCCCACTGGCCGAACCCCGGGGCGGGCACAGGCTGCCTCTGAGACAATAGTGGGAGGCAGTGCCAGGGCCGCCTGCTGCTGGGCAGTGCCCGTGGCGGGATGTGCTGTTGCTGTGGCTGCTGCCCGCTGCTGGCCCACCTAGAGGGGGCGTCACTGGGAGAGAGGGTGAGTGTTGGGAGGTGGAGGAGGCTGGGCCC
Source organism: Pteropus medius (assembly GCF_902729225.1). Taxonomy (NCBI): domain Eukaryota; kingdom Metazoa; phylum Chordata; class Mammalia; order Chiroptera; family Pteropodidae; genus Pteropus; species Pteropus medius. The sequence continues at coordinate 373,079 of NW_024352789.1, forward strand.
CGAGTGCCTGAGTCCTCTGTGGGGCATCGATGCCAGAGAGGGAGGGCCACTAGAGACCTGGTCCTGTCTGTCCCTTCCCCACCGCCCCAGGTGAGTGCTCCTGGAAGCCTGAGGGTGCAGCCGAGGGCTGGGGGGGCGGGCAGACAGCTTTGGGGCCACACCGCCTGGCCTAGAATCGGTCTTGACTCAGGCTTGCTGCTGTTTTTGCTGTGACATTCATGTTTTTGTTTGCTTGCTTCTGATTCAAACGTAATAAGTGCTCACACTTTATATCGTGTCACAGAGAAGGCTGGGCGGGCAGGAGAGGAGGGGAGAGGGTGTGTCTGGCAGTGGGGGGACACGGGGACTTGGTCTCTGAGGCCTGTCAGGTCTTGACCTTCTGAAGCACAGGATAGGTGGAGGTTAGACCACAGGAGGCCGGGTCAGAGGCAGGTCAGAGGCAGGTCAGCCTCCTCGCCAGGC
>NW_024352789.1:373612-375029 GCF_902729225.1 Pteropus medius
GGAGGGGATGGGATGGGACCAGACAGAGACCAGGACATAGGAAGGGAAGGAGGAGGAGCAGAGAGGGCAGGTGGAGGGAGAAGGCTCCAGGCCACCAGCAAGCCCTGCCACCAGCAAGCCCTGCCACCAGCAAGCTCTGGGTGGCCCAGTGCCCTCTGGCCCTGTGGATTGACTCACCCCCTCTAACTTCCTCTTTTCCCCAAGCACCAGATCAGTGAGTCCCTGCACCTCCCCCACCCCAGCTGCTCTGGTGGCTGGAGCTAGGGCAGGGCTAGGCCTGGAGGCCCAGCCTGAGGGCCGTCCCCAAGTCCTAATGCNCCCAGGGCCCCAGCCGTGTCCTCCGACTTGGGGCTCACGCGCTCAGCCTCGGCACTCTGATCCGCTCACTGGTTCTGAGGGGCCGTAACCCTTGGAGGCTTGTCTTGTCAGCTCCCGCCCTGCTCCCCATCTTCTAAGGGCGGAGGGGAAGTCCAGGATCCGAGGTGGCCGCTGGGGAAGGCCCTGGGATAGGCGGGAAGGGTGATACCCGTCTTCTCACACCTTGGTGGAGGCCCGGAGGCTTGGGGAGGGACAGAGGCGAGGCCAGGGAGGAGGACCTGGCCTGCAGAGGCCAGGGGGAGCCGGAGAGAGGGCTGAGCTCCCAGGTTTTCAGGAGGGCTTGAGCGTGCCCTATCTCCACGGGGACCAGACATTGTGGCCAGAGGACAGAGGGTGGATGCCAGAAGGGACTTCCTAGGGTGGGAGGGACTGACTGGCTGAGGAGGAGCCGAGGGGCTCCCCAGGTTCTGGAGGGCGGAACCAGAGGGGTCAGAGGTAGGCGCAAGGAGAGACTTCCTGTGGGGAAGGAGACCAGCTGAGGTGCTCGGCTTCCTTAAATGGCCTAGAGAGGAGGCGTGGCCAGGACCAAACCCAGGCTCCTCCTCCCTCGGGGTTAGCGGGGGACAAGCTGCCGCCCGCAGACAGCCCCACGCACCTTGGCTGAGCCAGCGCGTGTGCGCGTCAGAGGGTCGGGACCCTGGCTCTGGGTTGGGGGCGGCAGTGGAGGCCCTCTGCCCCCTTCACCAGTCTGACAAGGGGCTCTCCTGCCCCCCGCTGCCTGCCAGGAGACAGCGCTCCAGCCCCCGTTGTCATGGTTATGAGAGGAGCTAGCTCCCATAGATTCGAAAGCGCTGGTGAGCTGGCACCCTCCGCTTTGCCTGCTCTCGGTGCATCTTCCCCCGGCTCGGAGAAGACAGCGCAGCAGCTTGGGGGCGAGCAGAGCCAGGGCTGGGAGGTGGCACGAGGACGCCCCGGTCTCGAGCCGGGGACATGAGTGGCAACAGAAGGCAGCCCAGCCGCAGAGGCCAGGTGGGTCGGGCCGGCCGGGTCCGTGCGGACAGCTGCGGCAGGCTCCGCTGTAGGCACCGGCGTCCGCGGC
>NW_024352789.1:375239-377344 GCF_902729225.1 Pteropus medius
AAGGAAGCCCTCATCTGCCCAAGTAAGGCGTTCGGGCCCCGGCCGGCCCGCTCGGTGCCCGCTGACCCTCACCTGCCCGCCCGTCCTTCCCGCCCCGGACCCGGAGGGGAGCCGGCCGAACGCCGGGGCCGGAGCTTGCTTGCCCCCTGCTCCCCGTCCTCACGCCAAGGGTGGTGGCGGTTGGAATACGACCTAAGCAGGGCTGTGTGGGAACTGGGGAGGGGAAGCTGGGATGGCCCCGTGCAGCTGTCGTGCCCTGGGTGTCCCCTGACCCTGAACAGCTGCTGGAGGTCAGGGAACCGACTGGAGGAGCAGCAGGAATGCATGTGAGGGCAGTGGGGGGTAGGGGAGCTGGGTGGCGGGCCGCCGGCCTTGCAGCTGGCCCTGCCTGTCATCCTGTCATCCTGGGCAGGACTGGACGTGGAGGACGTCCGGGGTGGGGGGGCCCCTACCCCGCCCTTTCCATCGTCCGAGGGTGGAGCCTGAAATCTCTGAATCCCAGTAGCCCGAGGCAAAGGCCGGGCTTGGGAACTCCCGTCTCACGTTTCTAGTCTGGCTGACCCCACGGTGGAAAGATGGCAGGCAGCACGATGTGTGCTTTGGGGGGGGTGGGGTTAGAACTTTTGACCCTCACCCACACCTGAGAGGAGCCCTGTGTTTAGAAGTACAAGTGAGGGATTCTCCTTCGCCAAGTTGCCAGTGTGCTCGTTCAGAGGTGGGTCTGGATGCCAGGGCCAGGTGCTGGTCCCTGCCCTGTCCCCTCCCCACACCCGCAGCCTGTGGCAAAGAGATGCTTGTGATCTGAGGCGTTGAGACCTGCTGCTGAGTAACAGGACGGCTGCTCTGGCCTCTGCACCCTAGGGACGTGGGGGCCCAGGGGCCCCCAGGAACAACCTGTGAGGCCTGCCCAGTTCCTCACTGCTCAGTTGAGAGTTATGAGGATGAAGAGGCAGCCCCAATCCAGACACCTGACAGCTCCCAATCCAGCAGCTTGTTGCCAGGGGAACGGAGAGGCGGGCAGCGAGCACTATTTTGAGAGCAGGTGGAAAGCGGAGGTTCACTCCAGAGACGCTGGGTGCTGGGGGTAGGAGAAGGGAGCTCCCGGGAGTGGGGGCAGCCCCCACCCCCACTCCTGTCTGCCCCTCTGCCCCACCCTGCTCGCCTTGTATTTGTGGAAGTGAGCGTGGTGCTGGGTATTGTCTGAAGGAGCTAGCAGTTTCCGGTGTTGGACGGGAGGGGAGCTGGAGTGGGCCGTGGGCCGAGGGCACATTGGGAGGGGGCCAGGGGCCCCCAGTGGTCCCAGTGCCTAGGCTTGGCTGCTGCTCCTCTGTTCTCCTACCCATGGCAAGGTGTGTGGGGGGTGATGGGGAGAAGCAGACGGAGTGTGGGAGCTGTGACTTAGCTGGGAACAGGCCTCTTCGGGCCTGGAGAGAGAAGGCAGACTGACGAGAGCAGGCTCAGCCGAGCAGGGCAGAGGCAGGCAGGCTTGGCGGGGAGGGGCAGGGCCAGGCCCGCCAGCCTCACAGCACCCAGGCCCAGCCCGGGCGCAGGGCACGCGGGTGCAGGGCACACGGGCGCAGGGGACACGGGCGCAGGGGACACGGGCGCAGGGCACGCGGGCGCAGGGCAGCCGTGTGCGTCCTCGTCGGCACAGCCCCGGGGACAGGCGCTCGGCGTCAAATCCCAGCTCCACCTCGGGCAGATGGTCTGAGCTCCCAGGGCAGGTTCCTCCTCTGGGATGAGATAACCGAGTCTGCTTCAGAGGGTCCTTAGGATCAAGTCCACGTGGACCGTTTGCTGGGTGCTCGGGGTGAACCACCCCCCCTGCCCCAGCCCCCAGCCGCTGCTCCCGAGCCATCTTCCGTTCTGTGGGCGTCCCTCTCCCATCTGTCACTCTCGACTCCCTTTGCTCATTTCTGGCCGCCAGTAACCCCTCCGGTCACCTATGAATAAGGATTGTCCACCCCCTCGTTGTGGTCAACACCTGTCCCCCCTCACTTCACTTCCTGCTTGGAGGAAGTGGGAGGCGGGAGGAGTGGGGCGGGGGTGTGGCCACCGTCCAGACATCTGGGGAGGGGGCGCGTCTCAGACCGCGTGCCGGGGGA
>NW_024352789.1:377596-427395 GCF_902729225.1 Pteropus medius
AGCAGGCCAGCCTGCCGCTGTAGGCGTGTCCCCAGCACCGGGCTCGGCGCCCCTGACGCCCTTAGCCATGGTGCCAGCATTCTCCCGAGGGGGCCTGGCTCCCGCCCTGTGCCTTGGGGGGCCACCCTTGGGTGACGGCCGTTCTTGGTGTCTCTCGCTCTGTCTCACAGCAACAGAAGGCGGCCCTGCTGAGAAACAACACTGCCCTGCAGTCTGTTTCCCTCCGCAGCAAGAGTGAGTCCTAGGGCGGGGCCCCAGGCGCAGCCCGGGCCTCTGCTGCCCCCCTGAGGTTGCTCCCGGCACAGCGCCCTCCTCCCCTTGGAAGCCGATGGTGGGATGTCCAGCCGGGACTTAGGGGCAGGACAATTCAAATGGACGTGAGGGCTTGGGGTGGCGGGTCATCTGAGCCTGGTCGCACCTGTGCTATTATTGTTATCAGTTATTTACGTGCCCGTGGGAGTGTTGACCACAGCTGACGTTCAGACAGCTTTGGCGGGGCAGGGAGAGCGGGCGCGTTCTCAAAACGTCCACCCTGAGCCCCCTGACAAGTCTGACTTTTCTGGCTTCACTTCGTTCCTGGGCTTGTTGCGGGGAGGAGACCAGACAAGAAAAGCTCTGTGTGTATTAAAAGCGTTGCACAAACGTGAGGTGGCCGCGGGCTTGACGCTGGCCTGCCCGGTCCCCCGCAGCCACCACGCGGGAGCGGCCGAGCTCCGCCATCTACCCCTCCGACAGCTTCCGCCAGTCCCTGCTGGGCTCCCGCCGCGGCCGCTCCTCCCTGTCGTTAGCCAAGAGCGTCTCCACCACCAACATTGCCGGGTGAGGCTCCGTGGGGAGGGGGCGGGGCAGGCAGAGACTGGGCGGTGGAGACCCGGCCAGACGTGCGGAATTAGAGGCAGGCGGGTGGGGGAAGCCGGTGGCGGGCCTGGGAGGGCCGTCCTGCCCGAGTCGGGGTGAAGACCGGCCTGTCTCCCCAGGCACTTCAACGAAGAGTCCCCGCTGGGGCTGCGCCGGATCCTGTCCCAGTCCACGGACTCCCTCAACATGCGCAACCGGGCCCTGTCGGTGGAGTCCCTCATCGATGAAGGTGACTGGGCCCATCCCGAGGGCAGGGGCCAGGGGCTGGCCCGGGAAAGGCAGGGCACAAAGGGGCCAGGGAAGGGAACCGGCCCTGAGTTGTCCGTCACTGGTGTCCAGGTGCAGAGGTGATCTACAACGAGCTGATGAGCGACTTCGAGATGGATGAGAAGGACTTTGCCGCTGACTCCTGGAGCCTTGCTGTGGACAGCGGCTTCCTGCAGCAGCACAAAAAGGAGGTGATGAAGCAGCAGGACGTCATCTATGGTGAGCCCAGGAGACCACCCCGGGACTCCTGCTCCGCCGGGTCCTGCCTACAGCGCCCCGCACCTCCCAAACGCTTCCCCCTCAGCCCCTTGGTCTCCAGGACCCTGCCTGGCATCCCACAAGTTGCCTCCAGGTCCCCAAACGTTTGGAGCTGTTGGTCTCCCAGGCTGCGTCTTTGTCCTTCGAGTCAGTTCTCAGTCTTCACTCTGCGCCTGTTTCGTGCCCAGCGCCTCGCCAGGGACTGTGGGAAACTGGGATGCGTGGAGGACATGTGGTTACCGTGGGGTGGGGGGGGACAGGCAACCTGAAAGCTACAGCAGGCATAGAAAATGATCTGCACTTCACGAGGTGGAGCGTAAACCTGGAGGGGCCTTCAGCACCCCGACTGAGCCCTGAGGTCCCCAGCCTTGGTCCCGCCGATGGTTGCCACACGTCCACTGTCCCTGCAGAGCTGATCCAGACGGAGCTGCATCACGTGCGGACGCTGAAGATCATGACGCGCCTGTTCCGCACGGGGATGCTGGAGGAGCTGCAGCTGGAGCTGGGCGTGGTCCAGGGCCTGTTCCCCTGCGTGGATGAGCTCAGCGACATCCACACGCGCTTCCTCAGCCAGCTGTTGGAGCGCCGGCGCCAGGCCCTGTGCCCCGGCAGCACCCGGAACTTCGTCATCTCTCGCTTGGGTGACCTGCTCATCAGCCAGGTGAGGACGGGCAGGGCCTGGGGCGAGGACCGTGCAGGCGCCGTGACCGGACGAGTGTGTCTCGCCTCCCAGCTCTAGCGGGTGGGGGCGGGAAGCCGCTGCGCGGGCAGCGGGAGGTGTGCGGGGTCGAGGCGCGGCTCCGGGGCATGCCCACCCAGCGAGCTCCCTCGACTTCCAGTTCTCGGGCCCCAGCGCCGAGCAGATGCGGAAGACGTACGCGGAGTTCTGCAGCCGCCACACCAAGGCCTTGAAGCTCTACAAAGAGCTCTACGCGCGAGACAAGCGCTTCCAGCAGTTCATCCGGGTGAGCAGGACCCGCGCGTCCACGTGGGGGTCATGATCCTCTGCGGCCGCTCCCGCCCTGACCCTGCCTCCGCCTCCGCCCTTGCAGAAAGTGACCCGCTCGGCCGTGCTGAAGCGGCACGGGGTCCAGGAGTGCATCCTGCTGGTGACACAGCGCATCACCAAGTACCCGGTGCTCATCAGCCGGATCCTGCAGCATTCCCACGGTGAGGGGGCGGGGCGGGGGGCGGTCGGGCAGCCCTGGTAGGGGGCTGCTCACCCCCCACCCCCCTCAACCCCGGCTTCCCGGGCTAAGCCACCCCGTGCCGCCCGCGTGCCAGGGGCGGAGGCGGAGCGGCAGGACCTGACCACGGCCCTGCGGCTGGTGAAGGAGCTGCTGTCCAGCGTGGACCAGGACGTGCACGAGCTGGAGAAGGGGGCCCGCCTGCAGGAGATCTATAGCCGCCTGGACCCCCGGGCCCAGGCCCCGGTGCCCGGCAAGGGCCCCTTCGGCCGGGAGGAACTTCTGCGGCGCAAGCTCATCCACGACGGCTGCCTGCTCTGGAAGACGGCGACCGGCCGGTTCAAAGGTCAGCGGTCCGCCTGGCAGGCTGGGCGGGAGCGCGCAGTCGGGCGGAGGGAGGGGCAGGCGCCCCCCGCTCAGGGCCTTTCCACGCACCTCACGCCCAGGGGAGACCAGCGAGGAAACACGGGGTCTGCGTCGGGGGAAAGCCTGGATCCTGAGGCTCCCTGTGGCCACACAGCGGCTTCCGGTCACTATTCACTCACCCCTTCCGTCCTCACTACCAGTTTTGGTGAGGGAGGCAGAGCGACTCCAGGGCTGAGAGACAAGCTCTGCCCCAGGGGCTCCACCTGCTGGAGCCCCAGCTGCCAGGTCCACAGAAGGGACAGGGACTTTGGGGGATGCCCAGGGAAGGCTGGACAGGCTGGAGGACGCAGGAGAGAGCCGAGGGGGCGTGTCGGGTGGCAGGGCACGGCCCCCAGGCTCTCTTGCAGCCCGGCTGGCCAAACCTTTCGTGCCTAAATCGGGACAGGAGAGCAGCAGCGGTGGCTGAGGGGAGGGGGTCAGGGACGTGAGCAAGCCGCCACCCGAGGCCGCGGCGCCGAGCCTGTCGCAGGTCGGCATACCCACCCCGTGCACTCGGAGGCTGCAGGCTTCACCAGCCGCTTCCCTCCATCCCCTTCCTCTGCTTCCCAGCCCTCCCACGCTGCAGCTAAGAATATACGCCATGGGGGGTTAAAAATAGCAAGGCTGGAGAGCTTTATTTCTGAAGCACTTCGCAAAAGCCCTCCCTTCTCTGTGCCCGCAGTCGGGTCAGAGCTGCGAGGGCAGAGTGTGGGTCTGTGTCCTTGACCAGGACATTGGAGTTTTACGGACTTGACTTCAGTTTCCTCCTCAAAGTGCAGGACCGCCTGGGATCTGAGGGCCAGGAAGGTGGGGCACGGGAGGAGAGGGAAGGGGGCCTGTGAGGGTGGGAGGAGATGGGCGAGGCACCCGAGTTCCCCTCCCTGCCGAGCACGGAGGGGAAAGTGGGAATACGCCGGCCGTGGCGGACTGAGGTCCGGTAACTAGAAACGGGTCACGGTAGCTAGGAGTGTGACCTGGGCCGATAGGCCGAAACGGGCGGCCCCTCCGGCTCTGGGAAGCCTTTTTACTCTCCCAGAAGTTCTGGACCCCTACACCCAGGAGAACACGCGTGTGTCATGTTAGTGCGCGGAGGGTTTGCACAGCCTGTGGGGTCCGGCAGTGGACATCGCAGGGGTCTGTGGACCCCAGGTTGAGGACCTGCATTGGGTTTGCAAAGAGGGCTTTCCTCGAAGGCACAGGGTGGTCCCTCATGGTCCCCACTAGCCTGGCGAGCGCTTTACCTGATAACACGTGCATTCTTTTCCCCCTGAGCTGTAAGGATGGGGAGGTGGGAGGTGTGCACAGGAGGAGGGGGAGGGGAGGCCAGGAAGACGGGGACCGGGAACTCAAAGCGGACGGTGTCGGCCGGCCCTTGGGGAAGACGGGGCCGCAGCTCAGACCCTCTGCGCTGACCACCCTCCCGCCTGTCCCCCGCAGATGTGCTGATGCTGCTGATGACGGATGTGCTGGTGTTCCTGCAGGAGAAGGACCAGAAGTACATCTTCCCTGCCCTGGTGAGCCCTGCCCCTGCCTCCGGCCCCTCGTGCTTCCCAGCCTGAGCCCGCAGGAGCCTGGACTCCTCCAGAGTCCGGCGGCCATGAGTGCAACCACTGGTATGGTAGCAGAACTAGAGGCAGTAAACTGTGTGCTGTCCCTTTGGCCCCTGTGATGGGGCTGCAGACAGCCTGTTTCTGTGGCTGCGGAAAGTAATGCTTGAAGCTAATTGAATGAGCAGGGGCCAGGTGTGCCAGGGTCCTCTCCGGCCAGCACCAGAGCCCCGGCCCTTGTGCCGTAGGCAGGCTTCTCTGTCCTTGGTACCCCAGAAGAACTGCCGTTGTCGGCTGGCTGGGGGCCAGGGCCCCCAGCCTGACCCTCCTCACGCCACGCCGCCCCTCCGCCCGCTGCAGGACAAGCCCTCGGTGGTGTCGCTGCAGAACCTCATCGTGCGGGACATTGCCAACCAGGAGAAAGGGATGTTTCTGATCAGCGGGGCGCCCCCCGAGATGTACGAGGTCCACACGGCGTCCCGGGATGACCGGAGCACCTGGATCCGGGTCATTCAGCAGAGCGTGCGCACGTGAGTGTGTGCCTGGCCTCGGGGTACCTGCGGCTTCGGGCCCCAGGCCACGGCAGGCCCTGGGAGCAGAGGCAGGGGCTGAGGGAAGACGAGACGGCCCAAGGCACGAGGTCGTCTTATGTCCTACGCAGTGACAACCCCGACCACCTTTCAAACGCAGCATGAGCTGACAAGCAAAGGAATCCTTTGAGCTGTCACATGGTGGCCTGCCTGCCAGCTGACAGTACAGTTTCAGCTGCTAAAACATCTTGGTCTGTAGGTGGTGGGCTATTATTCGGATCGGATTGCATTTTGCCTTTATTTTTAAAAAACGAATGTAAAAGCACATTGATACCGGAGGTAAGAGGCAGGAGTCTCGTAGAAAGCTCCATACGGGAGATGCGAGAGGGATGTTGTTTCGCATGCCAAAGCGGCAAATCTTTGGCCTCTGCTGGACACACGTTAGGTCCGAGGCAGTCTGTCAACAACCGTGTGTCTCTTGTGATGGAAAAAGTCAAGCAAAGTGCATGTAGAGTGTTGAAAACGGAGCCTTGAAGATTAAACTCAATGAGGATGTTTATTTTTCTATTTTAGCTTTCAGAGAGTGGAGTCTTCTTCCTGTTACGATATGTAAACCTATTTATTTTTAACTGTCGACATTACTGAGCAGATTTTTCAGAAATGCATACAAAACTGTGAAATTGCCTATTCTAGCAGAATACGGCAAAATACCTGTCCCTTTGATAGTAGACTTCTGGTGGCCTCTTTGTTACTAATGTTAATATTCGTAGTTATAAAAATTATAATCACTGTTATTCGTTGTCGTTGATTTATTGAGCTGCTGCCGTGTTGAAGGCATTGTCACGTTACTGCATTTAATCCTAACCCAAAAACCTACAAGGAAGATAGTTCCCCTATTTTTCCGATGAGAACACAGGGAGGTGCCCTCCCCGCCCCCCGGTAAACAGTGGAGGCAGGATTTGAGCCCAGTTTGCTTGATGCCAACACCTGTAGTTGCGCCTCTGCCCTGGGTCGCCCTCCAGGGGACCTCGGGAGAGGCGCACACACGCTGGCGACGTTCGGTGCTGGGACGAGGGCGGCTCGGGCGTGAAGGGAGCCAGGGCCTGGGCTGAGGGCGCGGCGGGGACCACCACGACCGGGAGGGAGGGAGGGGGGCTGCTGCCTGTCGGTAACTCAGCTCCTCCCCACCCCCGCCCGGCCTGTTACCCCTCCAGGTGCCCTCCAAGGGAGGACTTCCCCCTGATCGAGACGGAGGACGAGGCTTACCTACGGCGAATCAAGAGTAAGTCCGTCCACAGAACTCATTAAATAATTCGCGATCCACCCACACGGTGGAACACTGTGCACGAGACGGCTCCCCGAGGCCGGGTGGAGGTCTGTAACTAAAATGTACAGTTAAGTGGAAAGGGCGAGGCTTGAAGCTGTGTAAAGTGTGTGCTTCCATACGCTTGGTGTAAAAATGATGGGGATAAACACATGTCATACGCATTATGTGCCCGCGTGTGTGTAATATCTCAGGAAAGAGAAGATAATTACTATGGCCGCCTCCGCAAAGGAGAGCTAGGCAGACCGGGGTCAAGACAGTAACTTACTCTTTTGCTGTAGGACCCTCTGTTAGTTAAAGTATGATCAAACTTCTGTACAAAAAGACCAACAGAAATCGGATGTTAAACAAGGCGTGGAAGATCCTTTCTCTCCACGTAACAGTCTAGAAATGGGAAGTGCAGAGTAGTGGTGCAGCTCTGCCACCCACAGGAAGGGTCCCCGTCGCTGTGTCCAAAGCGGCTGCTGCCGCTCCCACCATCACATCTGCATCCCAGCCAGCGGGGAGGAGTAAGGGAACGTTTAAGGACAGACTTGGAAGACACATCCATCAGCCAGAATTTAGTCCTGTGCAGTGTCGGGCTGGGACGTGTAGTCTGACGGCAAACTCAGACAGACTCCCTCACTGAAGGCATTTGGGGAGAAGGCAAACTGGGGGGCAGCCTGCCGTCCCTGCCACGGAACTTCTTTACTTTTGTTTTTAAAACGAAAGTACACATTTTACATTTTCCCCCCAAAAAAGTTTTTTTTGTTGTTATAAATGCCAAAATATCAAGACGGGGAGTCCCGCCACTCTGCCCGGCCCCGGCCCCCGGCTGCTCGCCCGGTGTCCCCGGGCCCTCCCCGCGTGCTCATCTGCCCTTGCCCACAGTGGAGCTGCAGCAGAAGGACCGGGCGCTCGTGGGGCTGCTGCAGGAGAAGGTCGGGCTGTTCGCCGAGATGACTCACTTCCAGGTCGAAGAGGAGAGTGGCAGTGGGTTGCCCCTGCCCCCCCTGCCCAGGGGCCTGTTCCGCTCCGAGTCCCTCGAGGTCCCGCGTGGCGAGCGGCTGCTGCAGGATGCCATCCGCGAGGGTGAGGGAGCCCCTGGGGAGGGGCCCTCGCTGACACACAGTAGGGACACGTGGCGAGACCCACGCACACCGACAGACGATGGGGCGGCAGCCGCTCGGTCCGCAAGCTCCCGGTGTGCCCACCCCGTGCCCGGTGCTGGGGGCGGCGGGGAGGGCACGTGGGCCTTTACCGGTGGACACCTCCATGCTGCCTGCACCACGCTGCTCGGGGCAGACCTTCGCCGCGTGGTGCGGCGGGCCCACCGCCCGAGCGGGGAGTTCTCGGGGTGCGTGTCGGGCCAGAGGCACCCTCCTGTCCCCCACGGAGCCCGCGTCCTTATTGCTTCCTGTCCCCCTAAGTCGAGGGCCTGAAGGACCTGCTGGTGGGGCCGGGAGCCGAGCTGCTCGCCATGCCCCGGGAGCCCGGCCTGCCCGCGGAAGCCCACAGCAGCGGGGACACGAGTCCCGGGATCACCGCCAGTGAGTGTCACCGGGCACCGAGGGGGGCGGGCCGAAGGGCGCGGGGGCACCGCCGGGTGCCGTCAGCGTCCTGGGCGGTGAGCTCGGTCCATCCCTTCCCCTTCCCGACAGATGGAGAGGCCAGAACCTTCAACGGCTCCATCGAGCTCTGCAGGGCTGACTCAGACTCCAGCCAGAAGGTGGGTCCTCGGGGGCCTCGAGACTTGGCTAGAGGGCGGGAAAGAGACGGTGGCCTGTCGATCCTCGACACAGCCACCAGGGACAGGCACCGGGGCCGCGTGCCCGCTGACCCCACCCTGGCCCTCTCATGCAGGACCGAAATGGAAACCAGCTGAGATCCCCCCAGGAGGTGAGGGGATGTGGGGGTGTAGCAGGCGGGGGAGGCCGCTCTCAGTCTGAGAAACGGGAGCCCGGTGTGGAGGGCGGGGGCAGACTCCATACCTCCAAGTCTGGGGTCCCGCTGTCCCCACACCCACACCTTCCACCTTCCGGGCAGCCCTCCCCTCCGGAAGCCGGGGCCCTATTCCCACCCCCACTCTGTCCTCAGGAAGCGCTGCAGCGACTGGTCAGCCTCTACGGGCTTCTGCACGGCCTGCAGGTGAGTGGGGGTGACCAGAGCCCTGCGGGTGAGTGGGGGTGACCAGAGCAGAGGGCGGAGCCGCCCTGCCAGGCCTTGCCCGGCCTTCCCCACGCGGCGCTCCCCGGGAGTCCTGACCTGGCCCCGGGGGTGGGGTGAGGGGCAGAAGGGACGGGGCCGGTCCCTATGCCTGCCTGTCCCCCTTCCACCCAGGCGGCGGTGGCCCAGCAGGACACGCTGATGGAAGCCCGGTTCCCTGACGGCCCCGAGCGCCGGGAGAAGCTGGCCCGCGCCAACTCTCGGGATGGGGAGGCTGGCCGAGCGGGGGCCCCGCCCGCGGCTCCCGAGAAGCAGGCCACGGAGCTGGCCCTGCTGCAGCGCCAGCACACGCTGCTGCAGGAGGAGCTGCGGCGCTGCCGGCGCCTGGGCGAGGACCGGGCGGCCGAGGCCGGCAGCCTGGAGGCCCGGCTCCGGGAGAGCGAGCAGGCCCGGGCTGTGCTGGAGCGGGAGGCCGAGGAGGCCCGCAGGCAGCTGGCCGCGCTGGGCCAGACCGAGCCCCTCCCCGCCGAGGCCCCCTGGGCCCGCAGGCCGCTGGACCCCCGGCGCCGGAGCCTCCCGGCGGGCGACGCCCTGTACCTGAGCTTCACCCCCCCACAGGTGAGGAAGCTGGGGGGGCCTGGGGCGTCGAGCGGCAGGCTCCACGGGCATCAGGAGGATACTGGCTGGAGAACGGCAGAGCTCAGTGGGCGCAGGGAGAGGTCCGTGGGTGTCTGCAGAGTCGGTCCTGGGGCCCAGCGGGCCCCCCCGCCCCCCGCTAGGCAGGGCTTGCCCTCCGGACACTGCTCATTCCCTGGCCTGCGGCTCTTCCTGCCGCCATCCACAGCCCAGCCGAGGCCATGACCGCCTGGATTTGCCCGTGACCCTTCGCTCCATCCATCGGCCCTTCGAGGACCGAGAGAGGCAGGAGCTGGGCAGCCCTGAGGAGCGGCTGCAGGACAGCAGTGACCCCGACACCGGCAGCGAAGAGGACGTCAGCAGCCGTCTGTCTCCACCCCACAGTCCACGAGGTGAGACCTGGGAGAGACGTGGGTGGCTGTGGGTTGCCGCCTGGGTTCAGAATCCCAGGCTGTGGTTTCCACGTGGGCACAGGACCACATAGAAAGGTCCCTAACTGACCACTGAGGTCTACGGTAACTCTCCCTAACTGACCACTGAGGTCTACGGTAACTCTTGGGAGGGACACAAAGGACTTCCTGTTTCATCTGTTGGTGACACTCTAAAAAGCAGGGGACACACCTGCTGGGTAATTCCCAACCTTTTCAAGTGGAAACAGATTCTGTTTAAAGTTAAAATAGGTCAAAGACATCCCAGGTCTTTTCAGTTGGTTCAGGAAATACAGAATAACCAAAAGTAGCTGTGACTTCATATAGTAGTCTTGAAATACTTTGTACCTCATTAATCAACTTCGTATACTTGGAGAGTGTGTACAGTTCTGGGTATGGGCACGTTACTTACTCTGGGAGGTTTTTCTTGAGAGTGGCAGGTACTCAAACCCCCGTCCCTCACGGCCCGCAAGTGAGGAGGCATCGGTCTGGGGTGCAGTAGCTCACTAACTTTGCCCTGTCCCCCCCAGATTTCACCAGGATGCAGGACATCCCAGAGGAGACCGAGAGCCGCGATGGGGAGCCTGTAGCTCCAGAGAGCTAAGGGGACCCCACCCCTTCCTGTCCCCCTTGAAAAACTGAGGGAGGCAAACCTTGGGGACTCCGACCTGCCAATGACCAGGGAGCTTCGGAAAGAACTGCTGATTGTCCTTGCCAGCTCTTGGGATCCTTGGATACCTGGGGCCATTTAGGAAGCCGGGGGACTGGGCCACAGTGCCCCCTGGTGGCATCCGGATGCTATACCACAGATGCCAATTTTTCATGCCTTCTCCCCTTGACTTTAGGAAAATTTATTTATTTATTGTTTATTAGTTATGGAGGGAGCGGGGAGGTTTAGAGGACCAGGGACATGGGAACCAAGCCATAGGGATCAGGGGGCCTTGTCCTTTCACACTACTGGGGTTCGTTCAGGCTTCACCATGCCGCTGCTGGGTTCCGGCCCTGATGCCACCGCCTGCAACACCGACTCTGAGGAGAGGCCGCAGCCGTGGGACTTGACTCTCCCTCCTGAAAGGGCCACGTCCCCCTCCCTCTCCCGTCAGCCTCTGATTGCTGCTCTGCCTACTCTGTCCTCCGTGGAATCCGAGAGGGATGATCTGGCTCCCTGGAGTCGTGGGGGCAGAGGCTGAGGCAGCCCAAGAGGCCGGGGTTGGGGGGTGGCCGCAGGGACCAGAATGTCTTTTGTTTTTTTTTTCTTTTTTGTACCAAAGCCAACTGCACGTGTTTTATATTTTTAAGAGAAGATTGTAGGCAATTAGAAATTGAAGCCTTCTGCCTCCACATCCTGAAGAACTTGGGGGGGGTGGCGAGGACGTCTCCTCATCTGTAGGAATCGGGGACCTAGTCGGACTCCCCACCCCAGCCATTTGGAGACCAAGTTCTCCGGTGCATTGGGAGGTCTCTACGAGGCCTGACCTCACCTCGGCGACCGTGACCTAAAACCTCAGCCTGAATTTGGGGGTTTTCAATGGACCCCCCCAGTGCCCACCAGCCCCAGACATTTTTCTGCCAATTTGATTGTTTAAAAAAAAAAAATAACAGGGAAAATTAAAAACCTGGAACCCCACAAAGTGCTGTCTCTGGGTGTCTGCAGTGTTGGGGGAAAAGCCAGGCAGTGACCTGTGTGACCTGTGTCCTTCCGCCAAGGGCCTTTCCCTCAGAAGGGCAGGTGGCCTCTGGAGACGGGCCTCTCTGTCATCGTTGGGGTTCTCAGACACGGGATGGAAATGACGGCCGCCTGGTCAGGTTCTGGTGGCCCTTGGGGACTCCAATATCAGAAAGCCTTGCTCATTCAATGGTTTTGCCAAAGGAAATTGCCCCGCCTCTCGCACACTTCTTAGATGCCCCGGCAGTCCCTGTCGGAAGTGGCAAGGGAGCCAGGCTCTTCTCAGACGCTTCCCAGCCCCAGGAGCTGCTCAGGCTCCCTCAGCCTGCTGACTGCAGTGGCTGTACTGCTGACTCCAGCCTCTCAGTTTTACTTCCTGTTTTCATGCAAACTACCGGGGTGGGGGCCTCTGGGAGGGGAGGGGGGGCAGGGAGTCAGGACTGTAGAAGTGGCCTGTGCGTGCACAGGTCTCCGTGGGAGCCCCTGGGGTGATAGGACAAGGGTGGGCCCCAGACCTCTGCTGGGAGGAGGATGAGGAGTCTGGCGGGGGCAGGCTTGGGGGTGCAGCCAGCACCCCTCGCACCCGGGGTTCTCACCCACCCGCACGAGGCCTTCCCAAGGCGCTTTCTCATCATCACGAAGCCTGTGCGGGAGGCGTCGCTCCCGCTTTACACTCGTGGCATCCTGGATGCAGACAGGTCGCCAGGCCCGGAAGGTGAGCCTGGAAGGGGCCAGCCCTGCCGGCTGCAATCCCCACTGCCCCCCTTGATGGCTCTACCACAAAGTGCCGGTGGGTGCTCCAGGTCTCAGAAGCACCACGGCAGCCGTCCGCTGTGTCAGCCCGGAGCCAGGGCTGAGTGGACAGCAGCAAGGCCAGTGTGGGTGGGGGCGGCAGCACCCAAAGACACCCAAGGACCCCTCCCACATGCTCCCACAGATGCTGGTCAGGCCCAGAAGCCACTGCCCCTCTAGCTGTCCCCTGACCAAGCCCCTCCGCATCCTGGGAGGCATGACGTCACACTCGCTGTGCTCCGGCTGCTCCTGAGGTTCGTCCTCGCCGTCACCGTCCTGGTGATGCGCAGTCCCCAGTCCCATTGCCAACACTGTCTTACCTGGGTCCCTCCTGCGGTTCCAGAGCTCTGGCTTCGTGCTGCAGGGCTGGCTTCTCGCCTCAGAGATGACTCCTCCGTCACCAGACCCACCCCTTCCAACGGTGGGCCTACGCGCATTCATGCCTCTCTGGCCTGGCCCGGTTTGAACTTGGTCAATATTTACTTCTGGGTCCCATAAAACCGACAGGCCCCCAAAGGAGCCAATATCCAGAGCCCAGCAGGGACGGCCCAGGAGGAGCTGCACGGGTGGCAGAGTTCGGTGGGCAAGGACTTCTGTCCAATGGAACCAGCTGTGAACAGACCTGGAGCTTTGGAACCAGTTTAAACATTATCAAAACGAGGAAATGAAACATCACGAGGCTGATTAACTCTCCTTAACGGTACTTCCTATGCTGTGAACTGAGCGGCTGTTCGGAGCCCCTTCTCAGGGCCTGCAGGCCTGTGACCCATCCCCGCCAGGCGCCCTGGGTGGCCTGAGCTCCACCCCATCGTCCCTCTGCCACCTCCCGCCTTCCCGGGGGCTGCCACCGAGAAAGTCCCTTCTGGTGGCCAACCTTAATCGTTGCTGGGCCGCAGGCCTCTGTGGGTCTGGAAACCCAAGGGGAACCCCTTCCTCGGAGAGTACCTTCGAGAGCCCAACACCCCACTCGCCCCTCATGTCCAACACAGTTCGCCCCAGAGCATCGGGTTCCGGAGAGGCCTCGCCCCCTGCCCTGTCCCCCAGCGGGCCCCCTCTTTCCTCCCTCTTCCTTCTGTGTCCATTTTGCACGCAAGACGAGAATCGTAGCGAACGTTGTTTCGGGCGACGGCCATTTCACAGGTGAGGAAACAAGCTCCGAGCCGGTGGCCGTCAGTGGGAGCTAGGCCGAGGCTGTGACCGAGCCCACGTGCTCCAGGAGCGAAGCCCGGGTCGGGGCGCCTCGGGCTCCCTACTTCTCCGCCCCCCACCCGCAGCCTCCTTTCTGGTCCCTCACCTCCCCAGGCCCCACCCACAGCCTTGACTTGTCATGACCTTTACTTTCCCCCCCAAATCCTGATCTAAGGGGAGATGCCCAGGGGTTCCCAGCCAGCACCAGGGGTTTATGCTCTGGGCTTGGCCGGTGCCAGGGGTCCGGCAAGACCCCGCTGATGGCCTCTCCCTGCTGGGGACCACGGCTTCTGCAGCTGAGAGATGTCCGCAGGCTCCACCGAGAGGGCGAGAAGGTGATGTCCAGGGCAGGAGGGCTCTGGCACCGGAGAAGGACAAGGGCACACCCTGTTTGAGGTGTGGCAGGGCAGGGAGGGCAGGCAGAGGAGATGGGCACAGACCTCTGATCCCGAGTCTGGAACACTCAGGGAAAATCTGGGAATTCTCGCAGGAGGCAGGGAACGCTTTCGTCCACACCAAACTGGGACAAAAGTTCTAGACGACCTGCGGTCCGGAGGTTTATTCTTAGACCCTCGTCGCTCCCCCCCTCCCAGTGGAGACTCAAGCTTTGCGCCCAGTGCCCAGCACCGCCCTGGGCCAGGCCTCCCCCATTCCACCACACCCAGGGCGAGATCAAAGATCGGACTTTGCCGAGGGCGTCAGGGCCTGGCCTCCCCCTCCCCCCTCACCGCCGTGGCGGGCCCGGAGAGAGGCGGCTGTTCGGCTTGCACTGTCACCCAGGGGGCCCTGCATCTGAGTCGGCGAGCATGGCAGAAGGGCCTCTCTCCTGGGGGGCGCCGTCCGCCTGCCCCCTGCCCACCTCCTTCAGGGCGACCTGCTCCACCCAGCCGCGGCCCGGGGGCCACAGCCACGCCCGTAGGTCCCTGAAGGTGTCCGCCAGGGCCCGCCTGGGCTCCCGCCGCAGGAGGCAGTACAGCACCGGGTTCAGGCAGCTGTTGCTGTGTGCCAGGCAGGTGGTGACGGGGGAGACGTAGGTATGGACGGCGTAGAAGGTGCTGCTCCAGGGCGCCAGGTCGAACTTCACCAGGACCTCCCAGAGCGTGACCACGTGGTTGGGGAACCAGCAGAGGAAGAAGGAGGCCACCAGGATGCGGACTGAGCGGGCCACCAGCCTGCTGTCCGGCCGTCTCCACCGCCGCCGCCGCAGGAAGGCCAAGAGCAGCAGGTAGCTGGTGCTGATGACGCCCAGGGGCACGATGAAGGCCAGCACCACTCTCTGCAGCTGGTAGGCCCCCAGCCAGTATCTGCTGGGGAAGCGCAGGAGGCACAGGCGCACGCCCCACACCTCCCCCTCGGCCCCAAAGATGGCCGTGGGCACCGTCGCCAGTGCGGCTGCCGCCCACACCGCCAGTGTTGCCGTGCGGGCCCAGAAGAGCGAGAGGTGGGTGCCTGGTCCGGTGGCCGTGGCCACCATCCAGTACCGGGCGACACTCAGCGCCGTGATGAGGAAGATGCTGGCATAGACGTTGAGGACGGTGGCCGTCAGGACCGCCTTGCAGAGGGCAGCTCCGAAGGGCCAGTGGAAGTCCAACGCGGACTCAGCCGCCCAGAAGGGGAGCGTGAGCGCCAGGCCCAGGTCCGCCAGCGCCAGGTTGAAGACAAACGTGTCGGCCGGTGGGCAGGGGGCTCGCCGAGCACAGCGCCCCAGCACCCACAGCACGGCCACGTTCCCCAGCAGGCCACCGGCCCCCACCAGCCCGTAGGCCAGGGCCACCACCACCCTCAGGGCCAGGAACTCGACGGGCGTCCCGGCCTCATCCACACTCAGCTCTCCACCTGCGGAGGCATTGACCCAGAACGTGGGCAGCAGGGTGGAGGCATTGGGCGTGGGCATCGCAGGGCATCAGAGGTCCGAGGTGCTGGGCAGCGGGGCCAGCCAGGGCCAGACCGGCGGGAGCCACCTGCGGTTCTCAGCGGGAGGCTCCAGACCTGAGTGCTTCTCTAGGGGCCTCTGGCCGCCGGCAGCCCCAGCCCACACCCACACCTCCGAGGGCGGGGTGTGGATGGGACAGTTCTCTCGTTCCCTGTGGGTCTTCACCGGTGGTGGGTGGGGCAGGGTGAGGCAGGGCCCACACATCGGGATAAGAGAGTGTGCGTGCGTGTGCGCGTGCGTGTGCGTGTGCGTGTGCGCGCGTGTGTTTGCGTGTGAAGGGCTCTATGTGGCAGAGGGAGAGAGAGCAGAGATTCTAGAGTCCCAGACCTGCTCACTTGCTGTGTGACTTTCAGTGAATAACTTTACTCCCTGGAGCCTCTGTTTCCTTGCTTAAAATTTTCAAATAAAATCTCTGCTTCACTAGACTGGTGTGATGAAATTAGATAATACATGTGAAAAAGCTCTTTGAATGTTGCTGTTTGCACGAACGATTTCCATTTCAAAGGAAAAGTTCGGGGTGTTTGTGGCAGAAAGGAGCAGAGTACCAAGCACTTATCACCAAGCCCGGGGAACAGTGCCAACTCAAACACAGGTTGGAATTTATTGCAATAGCAATCGGCCTTGAGGCTCAGGGCAGGGAGGGAAGCGGGGGGAGGAAGTTGCAGCTTCCTGTCCCCTCCCTACTAGGAACCAGCCCGGGGACCTGAGTGGACCAGGCCTGCCAAGTATTAAGTAGCCTGGCGACTCCATCACTCCCCCGCCTTTTCAGCCTTTCCTTCTCTAGACCATGGAGTCAGAGGTCAAGGGTACTCCTTGCTCTCTTCTCCAGTCCCCAAACCCCATTTCAGAGCTGTGGACCCCGAGATATGCCCTCCTCACGCCTCATCCCGTCTCCTCGTGATCTCAGCTCTAGCTGGGAAACAGGCTCCACTGGGCCCTCCCTCTCGGGCCCACATCCCTGTCCTTTGCTGGATTCGCCGTGAAGGTGGCGGGCAGGAGAGGGAGGCTTTTTCAAGCGTTCCAAGACATTCGGCACCTTCCTGTCCTCTGCCGACTCATTAAGATGGGTGTTCCGCTCCCTTGGCGGGCTGGGGTAGGAGGTAAGCCCTTCGGGACAATAAATCACAGTGGCTTTGGCGAACCCTATAGAAGACACAGAGAAGCAAAGAGATCCAGGCTGGGTACCAGGATGTTTGGGTGTGAAGGGGGTGGCAGAAGGGGCGTGCCCAGCCCAGGTTTAGGTGAGTCCCACGGGCTACCTCCTGGCCTCATGCACTGGCCACTTCTACTCTTCCACCTATCCAGGTCACCTTGCCAATCCTTAGTGAAGATGGCTGCTTAATGCATTAATTTCCTCCTGGCTTGGAGCAAAGAAGCGTGGTCAGAATTCCAGGGTTCTGTTATCCATTTGAAATATCTGGTCCTCTGATCATTTCTTTCTTTACCTTTATTCATTTCCAATCTAAATCCTTTCCCTTAGTCTGAGACTACGGACACCCACTGTGGTATGTAGAGAGGTGATGCCACCAGCTGGCCAAGTCCGAGAACTTCACTCTGGGCCCTTTCTTTTTTCTACTGTGTCTTCCTTTCTCCCTCCTTCCCTCTCTTCTTTCTTCCTTCTCTCCTTCCTTCCTGCTTTCCTCCTTCCCTCCTTTTCCCTTCCTTCCTTTTTCATTCAGTCATTCACTCATTCACTAATCACAGCATTTGTCCAACCTTTACTCTGTGCTAGGCACTGTGCTGGATGCCGGGGAGACAAAAATAATAAAATACAGTCCTTCGTTTCATAAAATATAAGCTTTTTCAGATGGCTGGATCGGTGCATGGGGCTACCACATCCAGCTTTGGAAACTAGAGGAGGAAAAGCAGGTCGAAAAACTTGTGGGCCCCTGGGCGCAGTGCCCAACATGAGTGGCAGGTGGTGATGCGTGGACCGTGTGAGGAAAGGCCCAGTGCCTCTGCGACCTGCTGGCTGCTTCCGCAGCCTCTGTGTCCTCCCCTGCCCTCTAAGGAACCTGATTGCTTCCGGTATCCACTCCTCCCCAGGTGACCTGGAGGAAGCTAGTCCAGTCCCCAGCTCTAAGGGTCGGTCCTGATTAGTTTAAGCCAATCACAACCATCTTCTTGACGGGAACTAGTTCAGGAGCCAAAGCTTAAGCCAGTTAACACATGACAGGATTTTTCTCCTGTTGGACCTAAACGCAGAAGCATGTGCTTTAGTCGATGTTGGCGGTTACCTTAGCACCACGAAGGAAGCCAGTCTAAGGACAAAGCTTTCCTATGGGGCAGGGAGAGCAGGGGAGCCGAGCGTACACGTCTGGACCTCCAGTTACGTGAGAGGATGCGCTGATCACTGCGTGAGCCATCTGAGTTAGGGTTCCTGTTTCTTGTAACACGGAGCACGCTGGTTCAAGCCAGAAGGGAGTGTGAGGCCGGCGAATGGTTTTTCTAGAAATGTTCACTAAATTTAAATGCAAGGGAGAGATGCGTTGGTCAGGCATCATCTCTATGAGCAGAGCAGACTGTAAATCTTGTTCCGACAGGATTCGGGGAAGCTGGAGTTCAGGGACGGGCGGGATTTCAGAGGCGTAAGTGGGCAGACGTCATCTGTAGAAGGTGGTTCCCTGGCGAGACTGTGGTTGACTGCTCGGCACCCCGAGGCGTTTATTGGAGAGGGGTTGGCATGGATTGGATGTTCACTTGGGCAAGCTGTTGATGGACTTGACAGGTTAAAAATAGGTTTCTGATGGCTGCTTGTTATCGTGGCTCCAGAATAGTCAAATCATCTTCTTTAAAAGTGCGTGGGCATTTTATTTTTTAATTTTCGGTGGGAAGTATTCCGCTTCTCATCCAAGAGCCATCTCTCTGTGTTCTCAAACCCTCCCCATTTGGGTCTTAGCCATTCCCCTCCTCCTGGGCTGCGACAGTGACGGCACCTATTTTATTGCGAGGAACAGGACCCCCCCCGAGTTGCTTCTAGTGGTGAAACAGATATCTAAGCACACATGACGTTGGTTACGCCAGGGTCCTTGAACACTCCTCCCCCTTCTGCCCACTGCCCATCCATCCCTGCCTCCTCTTCCCTCCCTCTGCTGCAGGGGGTGGGAACGCTGGCAGGGGAGAGCAGGGCCACTTCGGGTTTCAGTAGATCCGAATGGACTCACATGAGACACAGCAGGAAGCGTGCGGGGAGCGAGTTCCATCGCTTTCACTTTTCACTGGCTTGGTGTCTGCTTCTCAGCGCACCCGCTCCATCTCCCCGCTTCTCTGCAGACCAGCTCCCCTGCCTGCTCATCCGAACAGACCTAACGGTTTCCTCGGCCCTGACACCCCAGCACCACCTCCCAGCACCGGTGACCAACCACGGTTCTCTGGTTCTGAGTCTTCTCGGTCCTTAGTCAAGTATGTATCCTTGGTTTAGTCAGCTGTGGCCACCAAGTCACGAAATAGCAGGGCCGTCCTTTCTGGAGACTGTGGGAGGGCTGGTTCACGGGGACAGCCAAGGAAACACAGCCCGCAGACCCCTCTGCTTCCTTGCACACACTCCCATCTCCTCATACATACATTTCTGAAGAGTCCTCCTCCACGGACATCCATTTTTAATGAACACACATAAATGCACCCACCCCCTCAACAAAGAAAGAGTCTCCGAAGGCAAGTGTAACTATTGCACTCAGAAGGAACGTAAGGGGCGCCTTTGGTCACTCCGGGACCTCTCGGGGACGTCCGCGCTTTTCCCAATCCACTGCTGGTGCCAAGGCCGCGCTTCGACATCACACACCTTTCAGAAAACGAGCACCCAGACATCCGAGGCAGAACACCAAAGGAAGACACGAGACAACTTCGACACTTTCTGTAACTAAAAGGCAGAAAATAGACTGGACCCTCCAGATCGGCGCCGTACGTTGGTCAAATCCCCTAAGTTATTTCGCATCCCTCGGCATAGCACCCCTGGTTTTGTGGAGCAAGCGCCCCACGGATGCTGTAGGGGTAGCAATGGCGAGTGACCATGTGTGCGATGGCATCGTGGGCCCCCAGCACCAGGTTGCTGACTGGCGTCCTTAAAAGTAGAGTGAGCCCCTTGGTCAGAAAGTTTGATGACGTCAATTTCTACTTATTGGGAAGTTTTCCTTTCACCATTGATCTTCAGATCACCCCTGAGATGGTCACCGATGAAAATTTCTCCTATGGAATCGAGTTCCTAAAATGGTTCTCCTCTGCCGAGTGTGAATATCGCTGGAGAGGCTGAGACGCCTTGCCACGTTGATCTGAGTCAAACACAGGGCCCAACCATTAGGCCTGGCATTTTTCTGGCAGTCAGTTCCCACAGAAATGCAATGAGCTGTCTCTCTTTTTTAATGTTAAAGATGACATGTTGTTGCTGTTCTTATTGTTTTACCGTTATTATAAACTTTAAAAAAAAACTTAGTATTTTTTTCTTTTGACAATTTCAGACTTAGAGAAAGCTCCAAGAACAGTACAAAGCATTTCTGTATCCCCTTTGCCCAGACTCCTCAAATGTTAACATTTTTTCACACTTGCTTTTTCCTTTTCTCTCTGTATATATGCGTGTACACATAATATTTTTCTGAACAGTTTGAAAGTTTGCAGACATGATGCTCCTTTTACCTCTCAATTATTCGGTGTGTGTTTCCCCTAAAACAAGAAGATTCTCTTACATAACCACAGCACAATGATCGAAATCAATAGATTGACAAGGCTACAATACTATTCTTTACATTGAAAACCTTATTTGGATGTTGCCAGTTGCCTATAGTGTCTTTTATGGCAAAAGAAATCTTGGATCATATATTACATTCAGTTGTCACGTGTCTTTGGTCTCCTTTAATCTGGAACAGTTCCTCAGGCTTTATCATAACAAAAAGTTTATTTCAAAATGGAAGATTCAACATCTAGCATCAGAGCTGATTACAAAAATGTATATGATTTTATAGAACCTACCAACAAATGATTTGCTAAATCTTACCATCCGATCTTGACAAAAATGCTTAATAAAAGAAAAATAAAATTTCCCAAACATTTACAAATAATTATCAGAAGCAAACATTACATTCCACAGTGGAATTACGTTTCTTCGAAGAATACACATGGCCAGCAGACACAAGAACAAGATCATTGGTCATTAAGGAAATGCAAATCAAAATCACGAGATACCACTAGGATGGCTATAATTAAAAAAAAGAAATTTTTTTAAACAGAATAAAGTGTTGGAGAAAATGTGGACAAATAGGAACCCTCCCAAGTTGCTGGTGGGAACGTAAAACGGTGCCGCTGCTGGGTTTGGTGGTTCCACCAAAGTAAACTCTAGAATTACTGTGTAACCCAGCAATTCGACTCCTGGGTAAAACCGGAAAGAATTAAAAACAGGTACTTCAAACTTGTTTAGGAATGTTCGTTGCGGCACTTCGGAATAGCCAAGAGGGGGAACAACCCCAAGAATTGTCCATCGAGGAAGGGACGGCTTCCCGAGTGGACTCGGACGTCCCCTGGTATTCCAGGCCCTTGCCGCTCTGGCCCCGCACGCCGGCCAGCTCCGCCGCGACACCGCAGGTCCCCGGGTCCCGGGACCGGGTGCTCAGAACGTGCGCCGGCCACTCCTCCCGCCTCGCCCGCACGCCGGCTGCCGTCCCCGCGTCTAAGCCGCCACGCTGAGCGCTGTGCGCACCCGCCGCACGGTGGCTGCTGGCGAGGCGGCGCCGTGACGACCTCATCTTCACGACTTCATGTCAGCCCTCCTCTTCGAACGGTGCCTGGCGCCCAGGAGTGGACACAAAGCAAAACGAAGCAGGAATTCTCCAAACGCCCTCTGGGACGAATCGTTTCCCTTCTCCTGAATGGGGGGCTGAACCGTGAAGCGGGCAACGGTGGTTCCGCGCAGACGCAGCCGAACCGGGCCGAAACCCGTTCAATGCCCTGACTCATGCGTACTGGCGCGCGGGTGGCCGACCTGCCCGCAACAAAGATGGGGGCCCGGCGCCCGGCGCCGCGTCCTACGCGGCTCGGCGGCCATCTTTCCCAGGGGCAGCGCGCGCGGGAAGGTCACACCCTCCCCGGCTCAGACGACGCCGGGCGTCTCGGGAGCGGCGAGAGTCCAATCGGAGTAGACGTTTTAACCGGAAGCGCTTCCCCTGACGACCGGAAGAGGCTGTGCGTAAGGGCGTTGGGGGCGGAAGTGACGGGAAGCTGGTAGTGGGGTAGTTGGCGGGTGGTTGAGCAGAGCCGGTCGCCATGTCCGCGGGGAGCGCGACACATCTTGGAGCCGGCGGGTAAAGAAGGCTCGGCGGGCGAGGGCAGCGCAGCGTGCGGGGGGCCCGGGGGAGGCGGGGGGCCGCGGCGGAGGGGCCGCGGCTGCAGAGCGCACACGCTGGCGGCCCGGACCGGCGAGGAGGGGGCGGGCAGGCCCGGGGCCCCCGGGAGAGGCCGGCGGGCGCCAGAGGGACGAGGGGAGGACGAGCCGAGGGGAAGGCTCAAACGAGGGCGTGTGGGACAGGACGGAGTCTCATACGGACGACAGAATGGAAAAGAAGTCGATTGTGGAAAGGGGTCGAAAGAAGTGAGAATTTGGGGCAGCGTTGCAGTAATCGTCTAAGGGGTAGTTTTAACACCTCGTCGTGTCTTAGACGGAGGACAAGGCGTAGAAGGGAAGGCTGCTATAGATAAGAGCTTTGGGGCCTATTTTTTCCTTTTTACTTAACCGTAGGCGCCGCAGCAAATGGGACCAGCCAGCTCCGGCCCCTCTTCTCTTCCTGCCACCGGCGGCCCCGGGCGGGGAGGTACCCAGCAGCGGGGGAAGCCCGGGGGGCTCCACAGCCGCTCCCTCTGGAGCCTTGGATGCCGCCGCTGCCGTGGCCGCCAAGATCAATGCCATGCTGATGGCCAAAGGGAAGCTGAAACCAGCGCAGAATGCTGCCGAGAAGGTATTTGAAGATGAAGGGACTCCAGTTGCAATTTTAATAGGGGTTGTTTTGTCGTCCTGTAATTTCGCAGTCATTTGTGTGAATCGAGGAGAAAACGCTGTAAATATCACTTGGTTTTGGAATGTATCGGATTGGTTGTTTTGTCATTTGTTTTTACCAGGCAGTTTCGATGGGCTGATTATGTTTCTGGAACAAATCGGTTTGTCTGCATTCACTTAGTTCAGCTTAGGTTCTAGTTCTATAATCACGTAAAGCGGCGGTGTAATATGTTTTTTGACACGTGTGTTTTTCCCAAAGTCAGAAGTTCAAGTAAATCCAGTGAGCTATAAAATGTTTCTAATTAGAATCTATAGGTTCAGCTTTCTAACGACTGCCTACCTGAACTGCGATTAAACATAAAGTAAGTGAATAATGTAGATACGGGTGGTTATGTTGTTTTCGCACAAGGGATGAAATATTTGGTCATTATATAAAATCCCTGGTGTAGTTAGAGTCTTGACTAGAATGGATGTGAACTCTGAAACCTTCACCTCTGCCATAGAGTGCAGGAATCTTCCTCTGGAATAATGAGCCCAGTGCCCGGCTGTGTGGCTCGAACGTGTACTTCGCCCTTTAAATCCTTAACAGCAATCGTAGGAAATGGATTTTTGCCACCAGTTTACAGATGAGGAAAATTAGGCTCATGACTGGAAAGCAACTTGCCCAGGACCTGCAAGTGGTAGGCACAGATGTCTGTCTGCTTCAGAGTCACCCTGGACAGTTGGCTGTTTACCTTTGGCTTGAAAGCCTGTAGAGTTGTAGAATTGGGTGTGTTCTGAGTCAGCCCATTCCACTGTAATTGTCATTTGAAAAACATTCTTTTGGTTTCAGTTAAAATTTGCCTTCCTATGTACCTGGGAAGAGATGAGTTCTGTATTTGAAAATGCATTTCACGTGATTATTTCACAATGTATGCATGGAGCAAGACAATGAGTTGTGCATCTTAAACATACAGTTTTTGTTTTTAAATTATACGTTGATAAAGCTGGAGGAAAAAAGAAAGAAAATGAAATTGTCAGCCTTCCAGCGTGTCAGTAGATAATGCTGGCAAGAATGTCAATAAGCCATAACCTGTGTGGATGCTGAAATAGTCAAGTTCTGCAAAATCAGTAAGAACTTTTAGTGAACTGGAAGTTTATTCCTCATTGTATTTTTATGGTTTGCAAAGATTGTGTGAGTCATTTGTCCATTTCCAGAGTCTACAAAGAAATAGTAAAAGGGTACCGATGAAGATGGAATGCTCCTTGACTATTAAAATTCTGAATACTGGTGTCAATTATTTACTCATTTTTTCTCAATAAAAGTAATCTTTAACGTGGTAAACGAACTCAGCAGGAGGCAGCATGGTGCATAAATTCTGGATTAAACATCAGAATATCTAGGTTTAAAACCCAGAACCCCCAGTTACTGGTCGAGCAGCTTTGGCAGATGAGCCTCGGTTTCCTTGTCTGTGATGGGATTGGTAATGCATACCTGTGCAGTCTAGTCGCCACTGGCCACATATGGCTATCTATATACATTAAGATTTGAATTTAAAATGAAATTTAGAATTTAGTTCCTTGGTCACGTTAGCCACGTGTGAATTGCTCCATAGACACGTGGCTCGTGGCACCCATATTGGCTGCCAGAGAACACTTCCATTGTCACAGAAGGCGCACCTGAAAGGTGGCCGTACGGATTCAGAGAGGCGAGGCGTACTGGTACTGAAAGGGGCACAGGTGAGGAGATGTTGAGTCTACTTGGTTTGCCGCCACGTTTTAAGAAACATATCTAACGCCCAAAGAAATGAGCTGTATTTTACCTTGAGCAGATTGGCTAGACATCTGCCCCAGGGGAGTTAAGGTTGGGACCGGCCATCTCGAGAATAAAAAATTTAAAGATGACATTCATATCCAGCGATCTGGAGTTGGTGCAGTAGAAATGCAGAAAAACCAGATCAGGTTTTACGCTCGTACTTGGCTTTTCATCCGCTGTCTTTTTTCTTTCTTAATAGAGGGTAATAGGCTAGGACGTTAATTAGATACAGTTTAAGGGTTTTTGAGATACCGGAAGGATGGGGTTGGTCGAATCAGGTATGTCGTGACCGTAGCGTTGGCACAAAGGCAACTCTCCGTGACACTTGCGATCCGTGAGCGATGGTGCCTTAGACTCAGCTGGCTCCTGGCGCCGTCAAACGTCGTGACGGGGCCCTTTTGTTTTCCTCGTGGAGGGTGCAGCTTCTAGTCCGTAGAGTTTCTATAATTATGTAGTCATAAAAATGCACACATGGCCAAGGTTGTTGAGAAGGCCGATGATGGCCTTCCAGTAAATTGACTGCACTTGGTCTCATTTTAGTGAGAGTTTGTTTGTGTGTTATTTCGTTTGTGAACAATGACCAAAGAGTGTTTCCAGGTGTTTGCAGGCAGGTGAAGGGAGAGGGAGGTAGGCGGTGGGCCTTGGGAAGGGGTAGTTGTGAATCGGACAGTGCACAAATATTTCATCATATAAGCTTTTTAATCTGATTTCTCTTTTTGTAGCTTCAGGCCCCTGGCAAAGGCCTAACAAGCAGTAAAAGCAAGGATGACCTGGTGGTAGCCGAAGTCGAGATCAATGATGTGCCTCTCACGTGCAGGAACTTGCTGACTCGAGGGCAGACTCAAGATGAGGTGCGTGGGTGAGGGGCGTCCCCTCAGGGAGCTGGCAGCTGGGCGTGGTTTCAGAAAAGCAGGGCTTCAGAATACAGACCCATGTCGGATGTTTATTAGTGGATTTGGGTCAGAGCCTGCAGAGTCAAGGGCGGGTTTAATTTAAGGCAGAAGACCTTAGTGAAGGAACAGACAGGAGTGGATTCCCTGCGGCGGTCTGCCTGCGTGAGAAGCAGCGGAGCCAGGATTTCAGAGCCCAGCGCAAACGCCTTCCTGCCTTGGTGGCGGAACAAGTGGGCGGGGTGAATCCTTCCTGCTACCTGTTGTCCACGTCGTCAGTCGCCACGTCATTTTTTTAACAGACTGTTTTCTCTTTAGATCAGCCGACTTAGCGGGGCTGCGGTGTCAACTCGAGGGAGGTTCATGACCGCCGAGGAGAAGGCCAAAGTGGGACCAGGGTGTGTACGCATGTCCTCTGCTTCGGGGCGCGGGGGGCTGGACCGGCGGCGCGCATCAGCCTGGGGAGTGCGTGGAGCCGAGCGGCTTACGCGGCCCCGCCTGGGGCGGCAGGCGGGCGTGGGCTCGGCGTGCGTGCAGGTGAGCGGTGTGCGTGCAGGTGAGCGGTGTGCGTGCAGGTGAGCGGTGTGCGTGCAGGTGAGCGTGCACGTCCTCGGTCCTCGGTCCTCGGGAGGTCGCGGCGTGCTCCGCAGACGGAACAGGTGTCGTGGTGGTTTCTTTCCTGTTGCACTTTGGTTTTTCTATTGCACAGTTAATGTTGAAGGAATTTTTAAGGCGTTTACTTCTAAAAGTGTGTGCATTTTCCATGCAGGCTTTTTTCCATGGAAACGTTTCCCCAGCAAGTGGGCTCCCGTTTTGTTATATTTTTCCTTTAAAAATTGTTGATCAGGTTCCGTAGGCCTCTCTGATGGTTGTACTTTGTACTTTGAACCTCAGTTGAGTTTCATCCCTTCCAGTTTTCAATTTTTCAGGCAGGTACTCGGGCAAGACAACGTTTTTTATCTTGGCCTAAACTAAATATAATTAGGAGGCAAAATTTGCTCCTCAAACCAAGAGTATATGTTGACCTTGCGGATTCGCTGGTTGCTGTTTCAAACAATTTTGTCTTTAAACACAGTTACTTTTTACCTATAGATTTTTATTAACTGTGGTTATTGATCACTTTCTGCTTTATAATCAAAATCTGCTAAGCCACTGTCAGGGTTATAATCTAAAGAGCCCTTAAAGTTTATCTGTATGTGGCCGTCGCTTGCCCCGTTGATTTGGGGAGCCGAGAGCACGTTTGCCCGCAGCCCGTTAGCCAGCGGAAAGGGGCGCCGTTCCCAGACGCGGCGCTGTCTGAGTTGACTGGAGGCTGACACCCGTGAGCCCATCGGAACAGATCCGATCCCTCTGGGCGCCGGTTAACCTTGCGCAGCCGGAGGAGTTTGCTCGCTGCCCCGGTCTCAGACCGAGCTCCTGGAAGGTGGCAGCGCCGTTCCGTGTGCTGCTTCGCCCTTTTTCTCAGGCGACACGTCGAGTGTGCCGGGCTCATTTAGACGGCCCATCGGCTCTGCTGGTGATGCCAGTCAGGGTCACCATCCTGTTTCTCTCTTTGTAGGGATCGTCCATTGTATCTTCACGTCCAGGGTCAGACACGGGAACTAGTGGACCGTAAGTAGCGTTTGGCTCACACATCGCTTTTTGTGAAGGGCACAGGGCAGGGCTGTGTGTCCTTAGTTGGCAGACTGTTTCTTGTGGCTGTTCTTACTCTTTCTCTGAACTACCGATGAATGCGTGTAGGGTTTGGCAAGGTTGGGAGCCAGGCTCTTGGGTCACCTATAATTAATAACTTGAGTGAGTGAGTACGGGCCTCTGTTTATCATTGGGTATAGTCTGTTCATTCATTTCTTTGGTGCGAGATCTTACTCTGGGTTTCTCCCTAGGGGCTGTAAACCGAATCAAAGAGATCATCACCAACGGGGTGGTGAAAGCTGCCACAGGGACAAGTCCGACTTTCAATGGTGCGACGGTCACAGTGTATCATCAGCCAGCGCCCATCGTGCAGCTGTCTCCAGCTGTTGGCCAGAAGCCTCCCTTCCAGTCAGGGGTATGTTTTATGGAGCGATCATGAACAGCTTTCTCATTTCTATAAAAATGACATAAGCCAAGTAGCACAGAAAGCGGGAAGAAAAAGGTAAACTCCTGAAATTCCAGTCTGGAAGAGCCTCCCTTTGATACCTTATCAGTGGACCATTTAGGCTTGCGAGATGTAAGGAACATCTACGGGCCCTTCCCTAGCTATTGACCTTGACCCCTTCTGGAAAGGGGTGTGGTGGCCCAGAGAGTGTGCCCGTTGTGCCTCTGCAGGCAGTGGCTTGAATTCGTGTTTGCGAACTCGAAGGCAGCTGGAGGACTAAGAAGGCTGAGTCTGATGAAGCAAGACTCTGCTGATACAATCCTCCTAGAGAAAAGGGTGGGAGAGAGCAGCCCTTCCTGGAGACGGTCTCAGGGCTGACTGCGCCACCCAACACCGCGTCTAGCCTCGCAGGAAGCCGTCGTGGCTGCCGTTTCTTAGGCTCTGTCAGGCGGGGGGAGCGGGAGTGCCTCCTCGGTTTCGGATTTGGAGTTTTCACCTCTTGAGTGGATTTTGCCGAGCAGAGTGAGGCGTCGGTGTTTTAGGTAGGCGCGGGGGCTTCGCGGTTCTCGTTTAAATGAAGCTTCTTGATGAGGTTTATTTGTATGGGCTCTTGGTAGAAACTGGGGGGTGTCCTTATTCTGGAAGTAAGGATTAAAATTAGTTTTATATACTAATTTTCAAGATTAATTTCAAGGTTTTAATTACGTATTCTCTGTTTAAGCTGATTTATTCTGCTCTCCTATAGATGCATTATGTTCAAGATAAATTATTCGTGGGTCTAGAACACGCCGTGCCCACTTTCAATGTCAAGGAGAAAGTGGAAGGTCCAGGCTGCTCCTACTTGCAGCACATTCAGATTGAAACCGGTGCCAAAGTGTTCCTGCGGGGCAGAGGTTCCGGCTGCATCGAGCCCGCGTCGGGCCGGGAGGCATTTGAGCCCATGTACATTTACATCAGGTATGTGGCCGGGGCCGAGCACGGTGGGTCCTTATCGACGGGTCCTTGTCGGCGGGTCGGCACAGACCGGTGAGAGCAGGAGCGAGCGAAGCGAGCTTGATGAGAGATGATGGCTCCGTGATGAGTTAATGAGACTTCTGGTTTAGGAGGTGGATCATCTTTCTTAGCATTCAGCTCTTGGGTTTTATTTATACAAGTTTGTGATTCTGAAATGAGGTGTCATGATCTCTTAACAACTTTTAATTAAATCGTGGCAGTATTTTGAAAGACGTCTTTTCTTCATATCGAGAAGTGCCGTCACTCAGAGAAAGACCGATAAAACATTTGTGGTAACAACACTAGTTCTACCTTAGAGGGCTCACGACCTCGTTCTGTCTTTCTGTGGTTTTCAGAAGCTTTAGGTCTGCGCCACGTTGAACGTATTAAACAGCATGTGAAGAGAAAACAGTTCTGTCTTTTTTATTCTTCTTTTGTTTGACTTCCTGGTTCTTACTTTTTTTGCAGTCATCCCAAACCAGAAGGCCTGGCTGCTGCCAAGAAGCTCTGTGAGAATCTCTTACAAACAGTGAGTTGCGTTTATCTATCTGGTGATACTCGGTCACAGCAGTTACTGCCCTTCTGAGCTGCATCTTAACTGTTTCCCCCCCCCGCATTAGTTTGCTAGGCTGCCATTCAAAATTACCACGGACTGGGTGACAAAAAATGGAAATTCTCTCGCAATTCAGGAGCCAGAAGTTCAGAGTCAAGGTGTGGGCAGGGTGGTTTTTTTCTGGAAGCCCTGAGGGAGGATCCATATCAGGCTTCTGGCCAGGCTTCCGGCCTAGCTTCCGGCGGCTGCTGCCGTCCGTGGCCAGCCTGCCCTGTCGGGAACTCATCTCGGCCCCCACCTTCCCTCGGCCTTGCTCCCCACGTCCGTCCCTCTGAGTAGCAGTCATTGGATTCAGGGTCCCTGGCCCAGTAGGACCTCATTGCAGTGACCTACGACCAAAGACCTTGCTTCCAGATGAGGTCATGTTCTGAGGTTCCTGGCAGACACGAACTTGGGGGCGACTGTTCAGACCACTACTCCGTTTGGCCACTGACGTCCTCTGCAGGGAAGACACGGTCCCCTTGCCGGCATCCCAGTGGGCATGCGTTTCTGCTTCGGGAGCTGTTTCAGTGTGGGCTTTTGAAATGTAGAGTACGTTAGTGTTGTAAAGCCTCAAAGCGGTCAGTTATTTAAACGATGCTTGTAATCCTGGTCCATTCGGTCAGGGCGGGTGTTCCAGGTTCTTCCTAACGCCAGCTGTAGCCAGAGCGGGGGTACAGCACAGTAGCCGAAAACCGGTTTGCAGTGCTGCTGGGGCGAGAGCTTACTTGATTATCCACTGTTTTTATTTTATAAACAAATGGCCAAAAGTTAGTTTTCCCAGCACTAAAGGAAATCGGGTTGAGGGCTGACCGTGTTCCGCCCCGTGCTGACTGCTGTGCGCAGCACCCCTCCGGGATGCCTCTGTCCTCCCGCTTTCACAAACAAACCTCGTCCCAGATCACTTCCCTCACCGGTCCCCATCCTTTTCATTGTTGCTACTTGAGGTTCTGGGTTTGCTAAGATGCTTATAACAAAGAACTGGAGAGGGAGAGTTCTCAACTTGTACTAAAGCATGAGCTCCTTGAGGACAGACAGGTCACTAGGGAAACGAAAAGATGCACAAGTCTAAATTCGATGGACACATCCGCGGAAAGACTAATGCGCAGTCGCCTCGGTCCTGCGCTCGGGGCGTTAGACCCTCACTCAGCGGGGCTGCCCCGTGTTGATTTGTTTACCTTTCTTTTTCAGGTCCACGCCGAATACTCTAGATTTGTGAATCAGATTAATACTGCTGTACCTTTGCCAGGTGTGTATGTCCTGAAGTGTATAGAAAGGTTTTGCTAGTGATGTTTATGAATAGAATGCTACGTGAGGCTAGAGTAAGTGCCAGGGCACTCGTACTGCTCCCTTCAGCTTAGGGTGATGTGGAAAGCCATTTGAGCCTCAGAGTTTTTCTTCCCTAGAGATTAAGTTTAATATTCGGCTAAACTGTCTCGTTCTGCTGCAGCTGATTAAACACTTTTTTTCTTCCCCCTCAGGCTACACACAACCCTCTGCTATAAGTAGTGTCCCTCCTCAGCCACCGTGTTATCCATCCAGTGGCTATCAGTCTGGTTACCCTGTTGTTCCCCCCCCTCAGCAGCCAGTTCAGCCTCCCTACGGAGTGCCAAGCATGGTGCCACCCGCCGTGTCGTTGGCACCCGGAGTCTTGCCAGCGTTACCCACTGGAGTCCCACCTGTGCCAACACAGTACCCGATAACACAAGTGCAGCCTCCAGCTAGCACTGCGCAGGTAGGATGCAGGGCCAGGGAGCACGGTGCCACCGAGTTGGGACGCACCGGGCTGGGGCGGGTGGACGGCGGTGCTGGCATTCAGACCTCATGTCACGTGAGGTGTCACTCTGTTGTCTGTGTGACACCGCCAGTCTGCGGAGGACCTGGGGGTGGCGCGTGCCTGGCCGCGCACACCTGAAGTCCAATCAGCGTCCCACGTCCCACCCAGGGTCCTGGGGAGCAGCAGTTGCGAGCTCTCCACGGGGGCCCAGGTGGTGAACGTGCAGGCTCCGTGGGCCGCTCTGCTGCTGAGGCAGAAAGGCGGCCGCAGGCAGTACCCAGCGGCAGCGCGTGGCTGTGGGCCAGCGTCGTGGTGTGGGATGGCGTCGGCCTACGCCTGGCCTCACGGCACTAAGGAATGCAGCGGGGTTCCCCGCTTGCCTTAGGAAGAAGCGTCGGCCACGTGTAGGTGTACGAGAGCCAGAGAGGAGCGTGCCGCACTTCGATTGTGTACGTTAGCACCTGTGTCCCCAACTGAGGAACCGGAACTTTAGGAAGGGGAGGGGCCGGTGAGGTGCATGGAAACAGGGTTTTGGCCGGCCTGGCTCCGTGGGCCCCTCCCAGTGGACCCGTGCCAGAGTGACCGCAGCCTTGAACCGCTGCCCGATGCCTCGCCTGCGGGCTGCGCGCACCTGACAGGCTCGGACAGCACGAGAGACGGGGCCTCTGACCCGCGTCCCGGTCCAGGTCCCTGGTCATGAGCTCGCCCTTCGCGTCTGGCAGAGCTGGGGGGCTGGGGCTGGTGTGGCAGCCTGCGCCGTGCTGTCCGGGGTTGCGCTCTGCGATCCACGTGACGCGGCCTGTCCGGGCTTCGGTTTCCTTTGATGAGAGATGGCATCACGGTGCTGTCTCGGGGCCGCAGTGAACCCCAGACGCGACTCCCGCCATCGGCAAACGTCAGCTGTGGGTCATTGACATTTGAAGTGCTTGTTTCTGCTACGTGCTGGCTTTTGATGGCCCGTATTCCTTTTTGGAACAGCTTCTTAAAAGGTTAGGCAGGCTCACTCTTGACGTGGCCAGTTGCCCGTGGACGTGCTAGGTGACGTTGCTTTGCCGCAAGGACTCACAGATGTACGATCCAGATGAGCTGGTCACGTTGATTGAAGGCCTTTAAGTCAGTGTTCTCGCTGGTGACGTCTGAAGCACGTGAAGGCTGAGTGAGTGTTAGCGGCCATGTTTGCTCCCAGTAGCTCGAATGCACAGCAGTTTCTTCCCCCGGGTTCGAAGCGCCGTACAGATGATAATTTCGTGTTTCCGTCCCACGAAGGTGGGAAGGGACGGTGGCACTGCTGCTGAGCTGTGCGCGAAGGAAACGGGACGGACGACGGCAGGTGGGAGACGTGTAGCACGCAGCGGTCACTGAAGTGCGTCGTGACCACCGTCGACTCCTCGAGCCAGCATCCTCACACTGTCCCCTCGGTCTGTTTCGGTCTCAGAGTTCGATGAGCGGGCCTTTCATTCCTGCTGCTCCCGTCAAGCCGGCCCTGCCTGCCGGGCCCCCGCCCCCGCCCCCGCTGCCGGCGCAGCCGCAGCCGCAGGCGCAGAAGAGGCGCTTCACCGAGGAGCTGCCCGACGAGCGCGAGTCCGGACTCCTCGGATACCAGGTTAAACGGCCGCCCGCCCGCCTCCCGGTGTCCTCCCCGCGTCCGCACCAGCTGTCCCCAGCACTAGCGTCCCCTCCGCTTCTCTACGTAGCTTAGGTTTGGATCCTTAGGGATTCCTTATAGCCAAGAGCAGTTCCTTTGGGGGGGGCGTTTCTCTTTGGGGTCAGTGTGCTGAGAGAGTCGCTCCACCTACAGAGGGGTCCCCTGACCTCCAGCACCGGCAGGGGCTCGAGCCTGTCACCTCCCTCACCCACTCGGCAGGCTCCGGAAGCCTGTGACAGTTCTTAGTCCCGGCACAGCCTCCGAAAGCTTCCTACCAATGTGTGGTTTGCGTTTCAAACCTTGGCTTTCGCTTTACTGTTTTCTATTCCTCCATAAAAAGAGGGTGATTTTTCCCTCCAAACCCCACCCCCAAAAAAAGACAGCCGGAAACAGAGTGATTCTGTGCACAATTGTAAGCACAGTCATTCACTAAAGAGAATGTTTGTCTCTTTAAAAAAAGGAGTGTTAAGATATGTAGTTGTGATGCAGTTTTACCTTTTGCTGGGATCCTTGAAGCATTCTTCCAGATGAGCTTGGAAGTATTTACAGTTTATACAAACCAGATGCGTTATGGGTAGATGAAACGCAGGTGTGGAGCAGTGAATCACAGCATCCCTCAGCATCCCTGACCACGCCCACAGAAAAACCGGTCTGCCTCGCCGGCCGTTAGGCTCCGCCTCCCAGAGAGCCACAGAGCAGCTTACTTTATCAGAGAGACGAGGAACTGACAGTTAAACGTTAAGGAGCTGACGTCCACGCAGCAGTGGTAGATGTGCTAATGCCGCTGTATTTTTCTGCTCATAGCATGGACCCATTCATATGACTAATTTAGGTACAGGCTTCTCCAGCCAGAATGAGGTTGAAGGTGCAGGATCGAAGCCGGCAAGTTCCTCAGGCAAAGAGCGAGAGAGGGACAGGTAAGTTGGGACGGAACCGTGCGGAGACGTTCAAGTGTCATTGACGTCGTCGTGTAAATAACAGTCGTTGCTGTGAGCGTCCGTGCTCCGAAATCGTCGCGATCTAACAAGCCTCCGTGTGTGTGGTCCGTGCGGTCACGGAAGGCGATGGGACTTTCCGTCTGAGAAGCGGTTACGCTGAGCTTTGAGTAACTCAGTGCTTCTCACTCCGGCATCTCCCTTTACTTTCGTTGTCTGCATCTTGGCCGTTTTCCTAAGGGTGGCAGTGACACAGGGTTCCGCGATCGAACCATTTTTGCTGCTTCGAATCATAGGACGTCAGGGTGGGGTTGCGTGCGTAGCGGTCCAGCCTGCCACGCAGTGCTGGGTTGCTCCCTTCCGTTGTCCTCGTAAGCCTTTGTGAGCGGCAGCTCGCTCCGCGCCACGGCCCATTCTGGTTTTGGCCTGGCCTGGCTGTGTAGACGAGGCCTCATGATCTCACGGTTCGAAGAGAGCTTGAAGGACGGAGGGTCGGGGGGAGAGGGTTGGAATGAATGGCGAAAATGAAAGGTGACCCGCAGACTGTATTGTCGGTCTCCTTTTCTCCCGGGGAGTTTGAAATAGATTGAGTTCGTCCGAAAGAGTGATTCATTTTTTTTCTCTCAACAGGCAGTTGATGCCTCCACCAGCCTTTCCAGTGACTGGAATAAAAACAGAGTCTGATGAAAGGAGTGGTTCTGGGCCCTTAGCAGGGAGCCACGGTGAGTGAGGTGTGACGGGGCGAGGGAGTGGCCCAGACCGGGCCTAGGCTCTTAGTTTTCTAACCTGATGTTCACTCAGGAGGGACTCATTTAGCTGTTTGACTCAGCCTCTGTAACCTAATGAGAATACTCTTTTTTTTATTTATACGGACAGCGGCATATAGTTACACAGCCTATTATTTTCATCCGACGTGTGTCTAGGAAAGAGTCAGTCGACATGTTTTATACGTAGCATCAGCGACATTAAACCCCTAGGAAATACTAATGATTGGTAGGTCACTTCAAAGTTTTGTTGCCTTGTTGTCGAGATACCTGAAGGTAACCTGATACAGACTTTAAAAAGATCGATTTTCTTGTACTGAGAACCGAGCCACGCCTCCCTTCGTAGCTCTGTTGGTCAGGAACCGTCAGCCTGTGGCCGTTACAGGACATGTCGCTTCTTAGCATCCCAGAATGCTAGACCCCGTTGCGGTCCACGGGATTGTTTCTGTTCTTTATCTGTAGTCATAATGAAAACGAACAGGAGAAAATAATTTTTTTTCTTTTCTTCTTTTCTTTTAACTCTTTAAAAGGTGAAATAGCAATCTCCAGAGATTCACTTGCTAACTTACCTTTTTTTCTTTTTCTTTTTTTTTTTTTTGTGTTTCTTTTTCTTTCTCTGTTTTCTTACATGGTTCTGGTGGATTCACATTTGCTGATGCTGATGCTGTTTTTCGTGTGATCTTCAACGTTTTTGGGTGACCACTGACCCTGTGACTTCAAAATGGTGTCCAACTAACCACTTACAATTAACATCTTTTTTTTTATTAACGAATTTATGGTATTACCTTTTTTTTTTTGGCGGGGAATGGGGTTGGGGTTGTCTTTCTCTATTCTAGATTATCCAGTCAAGAAGATGAAAACTACAGAGAAGGGCTTTGGCTTGGTGGCTTACGCTGCAGATTCGTCTGACGAAGAGGAGGATCATGGAGGCCATAAAAATGCAAGTAGTTTTCCACAGGGCTGGAGTTTGGGGTATCAGTACCCTTCGTCGCAACCACGAGCTAAGCAGCAGATGCCATTCTGGATGGCCCCGTAGGAACAGTGGGACAGAGTTTCGACCCTCGATGACTCGTCCTTAGCAATAATGCATGCATTTGATTTGACAAGACTGTGGCCTGTACTGGGAGCCATCGTGGACCTTTGCCCAAGTTAGAGATGCAGTGGCCCTTTTCTTAAAGGGGCCGCGTTCTTTTTAAAACACCCTCTTTTCTGCAGCAGCATAGCATCTGTTAACATTTACTTAGGATCACAAATTTGTCTCAGAAGCCGTTTTTTTACCAGTCGGTGAAACACGCTTGGTCAACAGAGGATCCCAGCGGGGTCATTCCAGTATGTGTTTGACCTGATCCGGCCTTTTCCAAATGAATAGCTCCTCTTCTGACGAAAAGAAAGTTTTATTTGTATTTTACTACTGTTTGGTCAATTTTGATAATAACTGGTTATAC
This sequence comes from Pteropus medius, assembly GCF_902729225.1. Classification (NCBI taxonomy): domain Eukaryota; kingdom Metazoa; phylum Chordata; class Mammalia; order Chiroptera; family Pteropodidae; genus Pteropus; species Pteropus medius. Next base: position 412,650 of record NW_024352789.1, read on the forward strand.
ACAGAGCCTTACTGTCCACTAGTGGGGAAGTGATTTTAAGACCACCCTTTCCGTTCGGTACTTAAACATCTGCAAATTCCTCATCCCTGTTTCATTTTTGGATTCTTCCCATTTTGGAAAGTGCAGTTTCACGAATTTAAAATTGGCAGATACAGCTGGATCCCGGGTAGGAAAACAAAGGTATTTTTTTCATCGTGTCTTTTATTGGGGTGACCCAAAGCCGTCACTTTCAGGCACACTCGTCTCTCATGGCCACTGCTGTTTTTATTGCCCTTCCAAGCTCCTTGTCTTCATATGGGTCAGAGAACAACTGCTTGTTCAAAAGCTGGGCAGAACTCATCACAAGCGAAACCCAGCAGCCTGTCTCAGACCTGGTTGCAGCTCAAACATTTCACTGCTCGCAGTAGGACGGCGGACTTAGGGGCCGAACTCGCACCTCGTCCTGTTTTTCTTGGCGTTACAGGTTTTGCCAAAAGAACTTTTTTGTATCAAATATATGGACGTGTGAAAGAGAAGAGCTAGTCTGCTGAGCCGGGAGTGTGAGACACTGAACTGTCGTTTTCGCACATTCGAATACTTCGCAGGCTGCCTTTGTATCAGCTGATCCTCTGGTTTCCTATATGTTGTAAATATTTAGACCATAATTTCACTATAAATAAATGTATAAATATTCTGCTTGTGGATTCCCTGTTCTTTTCTTCCATGACCCATCCATACACTAAAATCATAAACTTGTTGACTCATAGAGCACAAGGAAATTCTAACCCCGTCAGAAAAATACACGGACCCAAAAGTTTGCCTACAGTTCCACGAGTTTTATGACTTTCCAAAGCAAGCCCTGAGAAGACCAGATGAAAGTGTAAGGGGCCATTGTGCGGATGTCCTTCGTTTTCATATTTTAGCCCTCCCCTACTGAACACGGCACTGAGCGAGTGAAACGTTTTTAAAGGAAATGCAAATCGTCCTTGGGAGAACATTCTCAAAAAGGAAGAAGGGTGGGCAGAAGTTTCAAAAGGATTCCTCAGTGTTAAGTTCCTTCTGGCACTTGTGTGTGCACCCTAAGTGGAGGCTATCTTTCGTTTCCACGTTTAAAATACAGAACTCTGGTTAAATCGGGATGTTGTGGACATCTGGTCTTTGAGACCGGACCACGTTTCAAGAGTGGGCCACGGTAGCTGCTGCTTTGGGGACATTGGGTGCCCATTCCCCGTTCGTCTTGACATTTGGCCAAGTCATCACAAGCAGCAAACGGCCCGGAATTACTTACGGGTCCCCTGTGTGTCCCGTGTCACCTCCTTTTTTGACATAACGCGTGCGTGCCGTCGGTCCGAAGGGCCTTCCGTGGGCAGTCGCGGCCCCGGGTTTGAGGACCCGGAGGGGACGCGCCCCTCCCCGGAGGGGGCGGGCCGGTCGCTGCGTCACGGTGGCCCCGCCCCTCCCGCCGGTGGCGCCATCTTCCCCGGCAACGGGAGGGGTCACAGGTCAGTGCCGGAGCTTCGCCGAGTGCCGGACCCGCGGGGCCGTCGGGCCGGCGTGGCCTTCGCGTCCCCAGGGTGCGGGCGGCGGGCGCGGCCGGGGAGGGGCGCTGGCCCCCAGGCCCGGGGCGGGGGCGCGAGGGGACCCCGCGGCCTGGCCCCCGGCCCCAGCTTTCGCGCTCGGCTCCGCCTCCCTGCTGCGCCAGGGCCGCAGAGTGAAGGGAACCCCCGACGCCTTTGTGTCCTCATCCCGGAAAACCGGTGATGTGTCACAGGACCGCGGCGCCGCGGCGCGAAGGAAGGTGAGGCGCCCGCGCCCGCGCCCGCGCCCTGGGTCGCAGGCCCGGCCGGCGCGCGGAGACCATGGAGTGCGGCGCGCGCCCCGGCGCGGGGAGCGGCGGCCCCGCCGGCTTCTCCCGCGAGTACAAGCTGGTGATGCTGGGCGCCGGCGGCGTGGGCAAGAGTGGTAGGTGACGTCTTTCTCCCATCTTGCGAGACCCCCCCGGAGGAAAGCGCCTGACCACAGCCGACCCCCACTCACAGCGAGAGTCAGGCCAGCTGTCGGCCCGTGCGACGCTGGCGTCCCCCCCGCGGGTCACCTTTGTGTGGGTGTTAACTCTCGCTTCTTGTTTCCAAGCCATGACCATGCAGTTCATCAGCCACCGCTTCCCAGAAGACCACGACCCCACCATCGGTAAGGCGTCCAGATAAACCCCCTAACCCTGGCTGGGGGTCGGTTCTTAGAACGCTTTTTAACTCTGTCTTGAGCCGGTTTGGGTGTCTAATTAAGATTCGTGTAACAGGAGTACTGTAGCAGTGCTACTAAGCAAACGGATATTTGCGTTTTCCTCACCTGCCATCTTTAGTCTCTCATTGAACCGTCAGTCGTGGGACACCGTCGTGTCTTTATGGTCCGTGTACTGGATTGCCAGATTGAAGGAAAAGTTTAAAGGCCACTTTAATAGAATCTTTCGCTGTCACTTCTCTAAGGGTCTGACTTGAGACTGACTCTGACTATGAGTCAGCCGGTTTGAACTTCCACAAAAGGAAGCAGAAAAACAAGTAGAGCCGGCCTGCTGGACGCCTCGCACCCAGGCTTGGGAGCCCGGACCTCCACCGGGGGAGTCCTCCTGCTTCCTGCCGGCCAAGTTCATGGCACAGGGAGGCCCTCCTTCTGTCCTTCACAGCCCTTAATCCCCTATTGTTGGCAAAACGCTGTTAGAGTAAGTAACTCGACTTTGCCTTCTTGAGAAAATTGCTTTTCTTTGCAAACGCTGATCCCTACGGCACAAGGAAGTGGGTCTGACCTCCCGGCTCCTGTCCCAGGAGAAGGGTGGGGAGAGGGGCGGGCGCAGGAATGCCATACTACAAGTGTTTTCAGGTTGTGACACTTTGTCACGGTCCTGGGACCCTAGGGAGGGTTTCCATCGGGGCCAGGCCCCTGCCGCTCTGTTTTCCACAGAGCCAGCGGGTGTTCTGTGCTAACCCAGCTTTGGATGGGGTGGTCATTTTATGTGGCCGATGCTGCCCTGGAAGGAGAAACAGTTCTCGCTTCTTCACCCGCTGTATTAAACTTAGAACGTAGTTCAGGGAGCCCCACACCGGGAATGCTAGGAACAAAGCGGAGTTAGGGCTTGGGATAATTTACTTAGAACTCCAAAAGTGTCTTTTCTTTAGACTAAAACTTTACAGTAAAAACTCTTATTCCTGTCCCCTGAAAGAGTTACTTTTTCAAACCGATCTATTCTTTTTTGTCTGATTCACCAGCAAATACTCATGTCTCTTGAGTTTCTATCACGTCCCAAACACTGTAGTGGGCCCTGGGGTAGCGTGGTGAGCAAAACGATGTATCTGTTCTCATCGAGTTTATAATTTAGTATGTTTTGTTTCAAATTTGGCTGCCAACTCCAAGAAGAAAAAGTTTCCGTCTAACTAGTACCCACGTGAGTATGTGCGTGTGCATATGAGCGTGCACACGCACATGCGCGCACGTGATTAAAGTGTCGGGAGACTACACCTCCCTCCGAAGCGTGCCGCATTCTACTGTTTTCTCTCTTTTTTTGAGATTTCTGCTTGTTTATTTTAATGCTGGTCCCAACCCATGAAATTCATTCGCAGCTCACTGATCCTAGTGGATCAGTAGTTTGAGAAGCTCTTCACCTACGAGGAAGAGTCAGCAGCAGATTCAAGAAAAAAAAATCTTTAAAAGGAAACATCTCAGGACGTAAGCAGCAATTGTTTGAATGATAGAACTGTCCTGCGGGTTTTTTCCTCCTCTTTTTTACTTGTATTTTCCAAGGTTACACGATAATGTGCATAAAGAAATTTGCTTTCGTAGAGGAGAAATGATGACGGTATGGGTTATTTAAAAACTAGAAAATTAGAATTGTTTTCTTTTCTATAGTAGTAAAACGAGGAGGAATTACAGCATAGGGTAAAGCATACACGTAGGACTTTTGAGTCAGGCAGCCCTGTGTTTTGGTTCTGGCTGTGTCATTAATAAACTGTAATTTAATTCTGGCTAATGCCATTAATTAACTGTTGGGAAGACTTTTAATGTTTTAGAGTTTAATTTCTTTATCTATAAAATGGAGATAATAATAACCTCCCTCACTGGATTATTGTGACTATTGAATGAGTTAATGTGTATAAATTACTTAATATAGTGCCCAGCATCTAATAACTGTAATAAATGCTAAAGTTACTTTTCTGGCCTAATATTTTTTAAAAGGACACTCTCTCCAAACTCTTTTTTACTTAGGATTGTAGCCAACGTTTCATAAACTTAAGCTATGAATAAATTTATATCAAAGCTTATATGGCAGGGGGGACTTTAGTTGAAGACCCAATTTATGCATCTCAGTGGATTTCGCTTAAGGAACTTGTGTGTAATCTGCTTTTGCATTCGATGGAGTTTAAAGTAGGGTCTCATACTCCTTCATTTGTGGGTTTATAGTGCACCTTCCTTCCCTCCTGTAGAGGATGCCTATAAAATCCGGATCCGCATCGATGATGAGCCTGCCAACCTGGACATCTTGGATACGGCCGGACAGGTATCAGATCCCACGATGCTCTAAGCAAAGGCCTTTCACTCCGGTAAAGGGGAGGGGGAGGCTTGCCCAGAGAGACCACCAGTCCATGTCTTTTAATTTTTCATGCACCCTGACTCAGGATAGCAGGTAACGGACACATCTCTTCTTTAACCTGAAATAAACAGCCATCCGCGTGCCGTCCCGCGGGGCCGTGGCGCGCACTGACCCTTGCTTCCCTCCAGGCGGAGTTCACTGCCATGCGGGACCAGTACATGCGGGCGGGGGAGGGCTTCATCATCTGCTACTCCATCACGGACCGGCGCAGCTTCCACGAAGTTCGTGAGTTCAAGCAGCTCATTTACCGAGTGCGCCGCACCGACGACACCCCGGTGGTCCTCGTGGGGAACAAGTCTGACCTCAGGCAGCTGAGACAGGTGAGGCAGAGGTGGAGGCGCTGTGCGGCGTGCTGTGGGGCCGGGCGTTGTCCTTTCTCTGTCTGTAGGCTCCTCTGCCTTAAAATAGCGTCCAAGATTGGCTTCTTAACCTTAAAGTTCCCTGTGTATGCTAATTTGTTAATATTTTGGATGAAATCTGGACTTTAGGGATCTGTTTACAGGACAAAAGCCACAGGATAGTAACAGGTGACAAATAGGATGCACATCAAGTGAGGGGTCATGGAACAGTCGGTCCTAAAACCCTCAGAAGTAAATCTGTTCCGATGGTGACTCTGAGCCCCGGGAGGGGAGAATCAGAGAAATTGTGGAGGGTTTTAGAATGAGCGATGCCTTTCGAGTTAACAACGATGTTTTAAAACTTTGCTCTTCGGTGTAGAGTTTCTGAAGGTGCGAAACGGCCGCGTTCGCAGCTGCTGGTGGGAGCTGCCTGACGCAGCTTTCGGATGCGGTGTGACAGTACGCGCACGGCGCTTCTCAGTCGGTCCCTGTTCGAACAATCCATTCAGGGCTTTGTGCGTAAAATGCTTGTTGCCAGGCTATTTCCGGTAGCGAAAAATCAGAAAACTCTAAGTGTCCAAAAGTAGGAGAAATCCTGGTGTACTTCTAAGTGGGTCGGTTTGGGGTTCCTTCGTTTTCAGTATTGCAGTTGAGTGTACGTCTCATCGCCTTGAGTTTTACTTTCTTGAAAAGTATGAAGCGGGCTGAGGTCGCATACCTGATTTCTCTGATCGTTCCCTGTTCCCAAACGTTATCTTTAAAACAGAGTAGAAGTTACACATCCATTTAATTCTTCGACACGAAACAGCATCATCTCATTAAATTACTTTGAACAACAACAAAAAGGGTAGACGTACATTCGCATAACGTGGAGGCAGAAGGAAGCCCAGAGCTCGTGCGGGCCAGCCCCCCGCGGGACAGCACCCCGCCCTGCGCCTCTCCCCCAGCGCGGGGCGCTCTCCTCCCGTTAAGGAAGCCCCTTCCCTTTCTCGGGTAACTGTACCCGTCCTCCACTGGTGCCATCGTCCCTCTCCTCACATGCAGGTCAGCAAGGAAGAAGGACTGGCTCTGGCCCGAGAGTTCAGCTGTCCCTTCTTCGAGACGTCTGCCGCCTACCGCTACTACATCGACGACGTGTTCCACGCCCTGGTCCGCGAGATCCGCAGGAAGGAACGGGAGGCCGTGCTGGCCGTGGAGAAGAAAGCGAAGCCCAAGAGCAGTGTGTGGAAGAGGCTGAAGTCGCCGTTCCGGAAGAAGAAGGATTCGGTCACTTGAGGGGGCGTCGCGAGGCATTGGCCTGTGAACTGCAGCGCGTACCAGCAGTCCGGTGACCTGACAGGGAGCGTGGCCGTTAGTGTAAAAGTGACCGATGACGGGGACATGCCTACTAGGAGTTTTCAATGACGTGGTATTTAAAACATTGTCTCTTCGCTAATTCTGATTTATTAACCCAGTGGAGCACTGTTTGCTTTTAAATTGTCACATTAGAATTTGTTCTACGAACGTTCGGGGTTCTGTCGCTGATATTAATTAATTAATTAGCTAATTAATTAATGTAAGTTACATGGACCCAGGGGAGTGTGCTTGCAGTGCGTGTCCGGCCACGCCCACGGGAGGACGTTTTGGCCCCGCGTGGCTCCAGGTCACCCTTCGACCTCCGTGTCCTGCGACCTCGGTCTCTGTTGGCACCGAGCTTCCTGGAGACAGGTCATCACCGGGGGAAGCCCGTGCCGAAGGACCAGGCCGCGGCTCGGCCCGGGGCTGCGGGACTGGGTCCCGAGTGGCTCCCGGAGTGACGAAGCTGGCCAGGACGCGGGGAGGGCGGGGACGGTGTGTTCAGCACGCGCCTGGCTGTCTGGAAGCGTGCCGGGCCAGCGGCGCGTCCTCCTGCGAGGTTATTCAGAGTTTCGCCTTTCTTACCTTCAGGGGTACCGTCGCTGGGTCACTGGGCTCCTGTTGGGTCCCGCTGTCTGGCCTGGACAGCCGCGCCCAGAGCGGCCGCCCAGCGAGCATCTACGCAGGGGGCTCCCTGGTGCTTTGCCTGGGCTCCCTGTGGCCCGCATGAGAGTGGGCTTGGCAGACTGACTGCACGTTCCACACAGGAGAGACGGCGGCCTTTGAGTAAACTTGTCCGTGCGCCTCCTTGACCTTGACGATCACTAGACTCAGCGCTGTAAGAAAGCCTGTGGCACTTTGTTTGCTGGGCCAGGCTCGAAGCTTTAAAATCCCCGTGTGTTGGGTTTCTCATTGGAGGTGTCCTCACCGGCACCTGGCTGAGTCCACCTCAGGGCGGTCTGAACCTGGACAACGCTTAGCCTGAGAGAAGGCCACCTTGGTAACCTGTGTGTGGTTGGGAAACCGGTGTCCCAGGGAGAAGCAGCTTCAAATGTCGACGGCGAGCTCTCTCTCTTAGAATCAAGGTGACCTTGATATCTGAACTTGTTCTGTGTGGAGACTGAGCGCAGAGTGCCGAGGGTGATGTAGCAGACACTGAACATCAAGCGTCACCGAGGCAGTGTTTGTGTCCACTTTGAACTCTCAGAACGTGACCGTGCGGTGACACAAAGCACGCAGCTCGGCTCGCTGGTCTCCGTCTCGGTCACAGCAGGACAGGCTGATGCGTTTTTCCGTATAATCAACAGTATATGTTCCAGGTTTAAAGAAAAGTGATGGTTGTAACTTTTTTAGCTGAATAGAGTTTCTTTTTGAAACTCCTGGGAATGTTTTTGCTCCACACAAGTCATGTTTTATGGTACTCAAGCCATCCCGGAGCGGAAGAGCCGGCTCTCGAATCCGTGCAGGACAAAGATCTCGTGGGAGCCGTGGCATTTGGAGAAGCATCAGGGAGAAGAGAATACGGGGCATTTCCCCTGGCACAGCGTCTCCCGCATGTAAACCAGCTCAGAGCCTCCTGAGCTTAGTGCCGCTCTCGTCAGTCATGGCCTCGGGCACCGTCAGCCTCAAGGGAGGGCTGTGGGCGGCGTCATTACTGGCCGTCGTCAAGGCGCCGCCCAAAAGAAAGTCCCGTGAGGCAGGAGGGGCTTTGCGCTGCTGTGGGGACAGTGACAGCCTGGTGCTTCTGAGGCCGTCACTGCCGCGCGTTCGATCGTCGGCTGCACGCGCCCCGCGGTTAGCACGGAGCACGTGTGCGGGGTGGAAAGTGTGCATCTTAGCTCTCTCCTTAGTGACCACGTCGTGGACATAAGTGATAAGCTCTACGCAGTCAGCTTTATCCAAATCGAGGGCATTTCAATCAACGACTGCCTCAACTTCGAAGAGAAATTCAGGGACAAGTTGAAAAGCACTGGATCTGTCCATGTCCAATCCCAGGCTGGTAAGTCACAGTTAGAAGCTGGTGTCTGGAATTAGCTGTTCAGGATGCAGAACGGGATCTGCGTTTTTCCGTCACACTGTCTCGGCAAGCACCGTCTGCTGCGGGGTCAGGGGGCACGGTTTTCACCGTTACCCGTGTCCATGAAGACAGTCCGTGCGACCCAATACAGAACTGATGAACAGCTTGTCGGGCCCCGCCTTTACTTACCCATGTGGGTGGAAGCGTTTGGCATCGCCGCAGAGGAAACAATGCGGTGAGATTTCACATTCTGGGAAATACGGATCCAACAATTCGGTGCCCGCCGTGTGCAGGACACCGGTGCAGGGCGCCAGGGAGCATGGCGTGGGTCCTCCTTCATGTGGAGACGAGACAGGAAGCCACTGCAGTGCCTTTGAGACCGACCAAGGGTCCGTTAAAGGCGTTTCGGTTACGCATACGAAGCGTGAGTGAACGGACGGTACGTTTCCCGTGAAGGTCATTGCTTTTATCTCCGCTGCTGAGGGGCGTCGGTGCTCGTAGGCCGTCACCGGGATGCGTTTCTGTGCCCCACTGTTGAACATGTCCTGAGTGGGTCTGTGACTGTCGCCCTGATCCACTGTCGAAACGGTGACAAGGGCGCACGTGTCATCTAAGGCCACGTCTGCTGGGAAGGCAGCGGAAATCACAGCCGCTTCTGTGTGCTAAGCACTGTAGGAGCCATGGGGGTTCCCGGGGGTGTAACATCCCATCCCGAGCTTGGGTACAGTGCGCATGTGCAGACGCCTGGTGGTGTCGCGGCTCCCCACGGGGTGCTGCAGGGGTTCGGAGGAGGAATTAGTGTGGCCGGGGCAGGTGGGGCGCCGACTCCAAGAGCTCGGGGGAGGCAAGTCGAGGGGAGCTCGAATTTAACCCAGGTGGAATAATAAAGAGTCGTAACCTCTGAAGTTTCTCCTCAGTCCTGGTATTTATTGCTTATTTCCTTAAAAATATGTTTTCTTCTATATGTTTAACAAGCTCCTGACAAATAATTGGTTGTGTTGTGCCTTTTCCGAGCTCGTTCTTGGGAGGGTGGGACGTGGCGTCTTTGCTAAGTTTGACAGGCACTTGGCTTTAGGAGACAGGTCCCATACTGAAAATGTGGGCTTTGCAGCAATCCCGGATTTGCTCAGCTTCACATTAATTTTTTTTTTTTTTCCACATTATTCATCCTACATTTCATCAGCTCAGCTGCAACTGAAACTTAGGTGCTTCAGCCTCATTCTCTGGCTAAAGAGATGCTTCTTCCTCGAGATACCTCCGAGCGATCTCACTGCACGGATTAATTTTGTCTCTCTCCCTACTAAGAATTGCTGTGAAATGATTAGGTCAAACACAAACTAGAATAAACAAATGAAAACAGCTACCGTGTTTGTATTTTACCCGGCAGTCTCGACCAGTGTTTTGCAGTGAAAGTCAGGGGACGAGTCACTGTCACCCTTCCTGGTTTGCTGCTTGGCTGACGGTCGCGGTGGCGTGTGCTTGCCCGTTGGGCCAGACGGTGCCCTGTCTGCGAGCAAAGCTCTGATCCGCAGAGGCTTTGGGGAGTTGAGCTGACCTGACTGGCCGCCTGTTTGGCGCCACTGTCCTGGAGCAGGGGGGCTCTCAGTTCACAGGTAGGGAGACGGGGTTTGGCGGTGAGGACAGGTGAGAAAAATGGACTCGCAGCCTGCTGTGAAGGAAGCTACTGGACAGAACGGAGGACTGGTGGGCCTTCACGCTGGGGGTTCTGAAATTCTGGTCACCCTTAAACACGAGCTGGCCTTGAGACAGAATCGCGGAACTGTCTAGCCTTGTCTAATAGTCCTCGCTTTGAAACAAGCCCAAGACCAGAAACCTTGATGAGTAGCTTTTGGTTCCGTGCGTCATTCCTCAGCACACGTGATCATGTTAGGTCCCCCAGTTTTTGAACAAAAGCTGCCGGAGTGGGTGGGGACATGTGTCATTTCCTGCCCTTCCCAGAGCTGGTTATTGCCGTTCATTACAGTTTGCTCTGAGCCAAGAGAAAGTCTTTAGCTCCCAAAACAGCCCGCACCAGATGCTGTGCCCCGCTTCCTTGCAGAGGGGTGTGTAGGTGGCGGGGGTGGAGGCAGGGAAGCTTACGGTTTGCAGGAAGGTGGGTGCAAACACGCTCAGATGCGGTGACACGCCACGTCACGTGTCCGCCGGCCTGGGAGGTGTGCTGCACACCTGTTCGGTCAGCAGTAACAACACAGTCCCAGCCAGCGCTGCGGCCATCACTTCCCCATCCTCAGGCTCCTTAGGAGAACGTGTAGGGGTGACTGCGGCTGGCATGCCCCCACCGCACCCCCCCAGCCACCGCCACCAAAACTAACAAAAACCGAACTTAGCTGCACACCAAACTTCTGGAACTCCGACTCGGAGGAAGTAGGAGGAAGAAGAAAGCCTTTCGTGTTCGCTTCAGGCCTGCTCCCCGGACGACGTGTCGCTGCCACCCGTCGGCCCTCACCGGGCGCCCGCCGTACTCCAGCCCTCGTGCTGAGTGCTGGGAATTCGCCGGTGAACGAAACAAGCGCACGGCTCTCGGCGTCTCCGTCCTGTCCTTCGGGCACCTCTGCTTCTAACGTGCAAAAGCTCGCGTGAGGGGTTTGGGTTGCCCGGTAGGAGAGGGAGGAGGGGGTGGGGCAGGCAGGTACGCCACCTGCCTGGGAACCCCGTTCGGCGTTGACCTAGGATTCAGTGTGAGTGACAGGGAAGCATGAACACGTCCGGCTTCGTGCTTTTGCGGGTGACCCTCTAAAACGTTCTCGGGGACACCGACATCAAGGTCGCAAGCACATTTTCACTTGCGCGAGTTCCCATTAGGCTCTTTGTGCATCTTTCTTTGAAGTCCCCCCCACCTCTCACCCCCGCAGTGGCGGCAGAAAAACACAGGTTCGGGAGTCAACCCGCCCATTCAGGCGCCATCGCTTAGAGCCGTGTAACTCGGAGCAGCTTATGTGAACGCTGGGCTTGCTTTTTCTCTCCCGTTAAGTGGGGATAATGGTAACGGCACAAGCCCGACACGGTCGTCGGGGGGACTCCGTGCGTTTTAAGTGCATGAGGCACTTTAAACGGTGCCCGGGATCGGCTGACGGTCCATCTCGTGAGCTGTCTTTGCTGCTGTTATTATTTATTCTTGAGGGTCCTGTCGGAGCTTTTCAACTAGATTGAGGTTTACTCTCACGGGTGGGGTGAGTTCCGAGCTCCCCGGGCTCGGACACAGGAGCGGTTCGGGGGTTCGCAGACTTGCCTCCAGATTTTTCTGCCAGCACGCGTACTCCTGGGTCCGTGGAGCATTTCTGAGGTGCTCAGAGGGTGGTGTTTAACCCACTGGAGGATTAGGCGACTCGGAGGCTCTCCCCTTTCCGTCTCATGAAAGCTCTACTGGTTAAGGACAACGTTCTCAGCTTTCTCAGAAGGTTTGCCCTGTGGCTAAACCGACATCGCTCTCGAATTATTTATGTATTTATGTATTTATTTATTATTTATTTTTTAAAAATTTTTTAGGAGAGGCGACCCTTGGTTGACCTCACAGATTGCAAGGAACTTGTCGGCTTACAATCCCTTATTTATTTGTTTGTTTGTTCGTTTATTTACATTTATATTTTACGCCTACAGCGCCTGGTCTTCCTAGGTGGTCTCCCATCCAAGTACGAACCAGGCTTGACCCTGCTTAGCTTCCGAGATCAGACGGAATTGGGCACGTTCAGGGTGCCATGGCTGTAGACACTTGAGTTATTTAAAGGGGACGCCAAGCACCAGGTTGTTCCACACCACAAGGTCAGGGAAGGGGGGGACGGGGCAGTTAAAATCAGTACATGAGGCACTGAGGGGCTGGCCACCCGTCTTGGGGAGCTTGTTATGAGGTCCCAGGAGAAGACACTGGAGTGGACGGTCCTGTGGAAAATGGCGTGGCGTCCTCGGGCGGTTGCCCACCCAGCATCCATTCCTCCTCCCAAAGAAAATGGCATTTCATTCACCCGCTCCCGCTCAGTCCCCGGGCACTTCTAAAGGGCCGAAGGACAATCCTACCTCCTTGGCTGTGACCGGCTCAGAAAGGGCCAGTGAAAGGGCCAGCTGACATGTCCGGGATTAGGGGGGGAACAGCCAGAGGCTCCTGGGCATGGCTTCGCCTCATTGTTCTGGCAGAGGTCCTGGGCACACCCCCTCCCCCCAGCAGTGAATGAGGAAGCACCGGCTGCGCAGGAGGTTGCAGGGGGTCCCAGAAACATCGTATAAGCCTTAGGATCCGGCTGCCATGAGCGTAGAGCGGGCCCACGGAAACAGCCTGGGTCCTGGCAGTTTCAGGAACCTTTTGCCCGTCGGCCCTGAAGCCCTCCCTGTGGACTTCCGGTTAAGCCAACCAAATCGCTTTCTGATGGTTAAGCCAATTCGAACTGGGTTTCCCGTTACTTGTAGCCCAAAGCATCTTGACGGAGTGCCGAGATCCTCTTACTAGCATCTCGTTATATCATCATGTTACTTTTTTAAGACACACCTAAAAAAGGTCACATACAAAATTATATGCGGCAATGGAGGACCGTCGGATCGCATCGGAGGACGTGCCAAAGTGAGCAGTGTTCGTCCGTAGGCGGGGTCGTTTCTTTTTCCTGTTTCTGTGACCTCGTGCTTTATTTTGCATGTTCCCTACAGCGTTCCCGAGTGTCGTATCGGGTAAAAAGCACAGGGCGTAGGGCAGGAAGACAAACGGTTATTAGATCTGGAACCTGGATTCCCCCCCGCCATTTTCCAGGTTTCTTACACTATCTTATCATATTAGTTTCGTAGTTTAAAAATGTTTTTTTAGTCCCTTCACCGCAGCTTCAAGAGAGCAGGGCTTCCTCTCCCACTGCCATTCTCTCTGCCTCGAGCCGGGACACAGGGAGGGGAATTCACGCAGAACAGAAACCATGGGGTGCGAACCGCTCCAGACCCCCAGGAGCCCGGGAGATGCGTAAGGCGCAGCTGTGACAGCCGCGTCGGCCCAACCTCGACCCCACCGGGCTGCCCCGACCGGGGAGCTTTTTCTCGCAGAGCGTTTCTCATCGGCGTGACTGTTTGATTAACGCTCGTCCTCCGCTAAGCGCCACAAGAGCAAGACTCTTGCTTCCCGACGTATTGGTCCCCAGCACCTGGCACGTGGCAGACGCTCAGTAAAGAACTAGCCGTTGAGCAGTGAACGAGCGCGAGGGCAGAATCGGGCCGTCTCCGCATCGCTTTTCGGAATAAACATTTCCAGGGACTGAGGCCCTAAACGCCATCATGTTTCCCTCTGGTGGTTATGGTCCTGGGAATTACATTTGGGGAGGAAAACGGATTAGAGAAGGGACTAGAAGCAAGCCACCTCCACGAGAGCACTGGCGGACTGGAGCCCGGAACCGGCACCAACGAGCGCCCGATGGGTGCGAGTCAGTGGTCTGCGGCCCACACTCTGCAGACGGCCCTGAAACACCCTCCCGGAGCCTGAGCGTCGGCCTCGGTTGCAGCCGCCCCCCTCCCAAGAGAAGCACGCCCACGTCCCCGCGTCCCCAGCGAGAATCGGGTTTTATTTCGCACCTGCTGGCGCGTGGACAAACCCCACGCACGCGCCAGCACGACATGTTGCAGCTCAGTGTTACGGCGTCACGCAAGGTCACACAATTCACGTTCGCTTTTTCGGGTTTTTCTGTTTTAATTTGACACGTTTATTTTATTCTCGAGTTTCGTTTTTACAAGAGAAGACACAAGGTCAAGAAAGACGACCACAGTGGAGAAGGACCATGGCGAGACAAATGTCACTATGGTGGCCGTGAGCAAAGCCTCCGGGGAGGAGGACTTGCCGTGGTCCCTGCCTCGGGCAAGCCGCCCGCCCGCCCGCCAGTCCCGCGTCTCATCTCACACGGAGAAGCCTGTGCGTCTGGGCCCCGCCCCGCCAAGAAGAACGAAAAGGAGGGACTTTGTTATTCAGAAAAACTCTCGTCTTCTCAAAGGAGTCAAGGTGTCAGCGGAGAAGGAAGGGCTGACGCTCGGAAAATCACAAGTGGCCATTCCCTAACCTATTCCTGGCCACGAGTGCCTTGTGCAAAAGCTAGGATGTGACTCTCTTGTCTTTCGGCCGACTCTCAGCTCTGGGAGGAACGACTGTGAAAGCCAAAGTCGGCTAAGAAACTTTGGGACAGCAAAGTCAAGGGCACGATGGCTCAGGCCTGAGGTAGCAGGGAGGGACCCTGTCCCGTCCGCCTCTTGGCCATTTTCTGAGAAAGACACCGAGGCAGGTCCCAGGCGACGGAACTACGGGTCCCTCCCCCGTCACCTCACCACCACTGCTCAGCAGACCCAAAGGACACAGGGATAAAGCTGCCGGGAGGCGAGGGGTGGGGGGGCGCTGAGGCGATCCCCCGGAGGGACTAGGGAGGCACACACAGCGGGCCAAGGCCAGACTGCCACCGGACTGCC
>NW_024352789.1:427770-446870 GCF_902729225.1 Pteropus medius
GTCACGGGTTGTTTTCCAATCCGCCAGAGCTGAGGGGTCATCAAAGGCAACGTGGCCCATCTCTCGGTGGGGACACAGCTTTCCAGCTCCATTCTCAGAAGCAAGTTAAACAGTGGCAGGGACCTTTGGGCCCAGCCAACTGCTCAGGGCCTCGCTTCACGCTGCCACTGATTCGAATTCCTCTTCCGCCGGCAAACATCTGGGCTGCTACCCACGCTCACCTATCAGCAGTGAAGTCCCTGCCATCGGCGGCAACGACTCGGAGCAGGAGGCCTGACCTCTACCCCCAGCAGGGCACAGCGTCTGTCTCTCCCAGTCACCCCCACAGCAGGAGGGTGCAACAGGTCTCCCCATCCTTCCGCCTCGTCCTGAGACTGGCACGTTCCAAGAACCGAGCACTTTGTTTTGAGGGCAAGGACGCCTTGCAAGAATCCGAGCCGCCCTACAACCCACTTAGCCACACTGTTCTTGTTAAGAGCCGTTACTGAAAAATTTAAGGCCAAGAACTTTCAAAGGCCCTTTGCCTTATGAAGCAAAGTTAACCGCATCTAAGCTACTCGAGAAGACTGAAGCTTCTCTAGGGTCAGAGTTTCTGGAAAAGCAAAGGCCAGTTTAAGCCTTTAGAACTCTGATGACTTCTCGCCCGCCGGCCAGCGAATGGCTGTCACTCCCGTGCAGAGCTGCAAAGGGAGGTCACGGTGACCTCACTTCGCCCTCCTGTCCTCGCACCTGCCGAGCAGCGTTTGGGGCCAGCGGATGTGTCCCTGGGGACCACCCGAGAGCTGAGCGTGCCGTCTCCGAGGCCCCTTTCCGAGACGTCATCGCGTTTCGCAAGCCCAGCTCCCCCTCCTGAGCCTGGTGCGGCCCCGGGCGTCATGCCCCAATGACAGGCTGCCACGTACCCCGTCAGCCCAGCAGAGCGCAATCAGCAAAAGCACCCCATTTCTCAAACGCGCTCCCCTGCCGGCCCTGCCTGTCCCATGCCACCTCTGGACCCTGCGCTCGGTCAGAGAGCAGAGAAGTAAGGAGAAGGGGGAAAATGCGGACGAGGACGATGACGGCTTCCACAAGAGCAGAATATTCTCTGCAGAGGTGGGGAGCGAGAGTGACTCTCCAGAGGAGCCCGATAAAAAGAGGCCAATTTCAGGGAATCAGCAAATACAAGTCGGCACAAAACACAATTTTCATGGATTAAAATCTGTTAACTCGATATTGGCGGTTAGACTAATTTCTTCGTTTGTATTAGACATGCAAGTATAAGGTTACATTGTTATATATAGACTCGTAGAGGTCTCTCCCTCTCTTCTCTTCCCCGTTAAAAAAAAAAAAGAGAGAATTTCTAGTGCCTCGCAAAGGAGAAAAATCATCATCGCTAAGAACCGATCCGCAGCTGTGGTCATGGGTGTTCTCTGTGGGGTTCGTCTCGTAAGAAATTTTGTCCTACGACTAAAATGCGGTTTCGAGTCCACTTGTCTGCGCCACCTCTGTCCCCGCCGTGCCTGCCCGGCCCGGCCCGGCCCTGGGGGGAGAGGCGAGGGCGCGGGCGGGGCTAGTACTCGGTCAGGCTGTGCCACTGGACCACGGGCTTGCGGGGGCTGGCGCACACCTCCCGCCAGTGCTCGGCGCCGCTGGCCGTGACGCTGTGCGCCCCCAGGATCAGCCGGCCCACCACCTCGTTCTTGGTGGTGCGGTCGAAGTCGATGACGAGGAACTCGATGGTGATGTCGGGCAGGAGGTCGGCGGGGATGTCGTAGATGAAGGACTCGTTGAAGACGGGGCTCAGCGTGCACTTCTTCACGTGGGTTTTCTTCTTGGCGATGCGCTTTCTGCCGTAGTAGACGCTCACCTTGACGTAAGGGTCTGGGCCCCCAGGTGGGCGAGAGAAAGGGAGACGGGCCTGTGACACGGTCCCCCTGCTGGACTGGGCCTCACCCTGAGGAGGACGGGTTCTGCCGTCCCCCTCCGTGGCCACCCCGTGTGGTCAACGAGGGCACAGCAAGGGCATGCCCGACCGCGCCAGGGACAAGGGGCCCAGGAACCCAGGCCAGGGTGGGGGTGGGGGAGGAGACGGAGCCCCTCCCAGGGTCAGGCGTGAGGAAACCGCCACATCGGGCAGTCAGGTGCAGGGCCTACGTCCCCCGGGACCCCTCGGGCGCCTCGCCGGATGCAAAGGCCCCGTCTGCACACCCAGAAAACCCCCCTCCCCCGGCCAGGAAAATAAAATCGACGCCCCAGACATCCATCAGGACGGGGTGGACAGAGGTGCATGGGTGTGGGGCAGAAGGCCTACGGGTCCCGAAACGTGGGGTGTGCCTGGGCCACCGGCGGTGGGGGCCCAGACGGCGAGACAATCGGAGTAAATAGCTGCTACCTGACAGACCGGTGATATCCATCTTCGGCAAGTGTCTGGCTTTGAGGACCACCACTGTCATTCTCTGGGCCACCGGCTGGTATGACAGGGACACCTGCAGCTCCCCTCTGCTGATACACTTCTGTGGAGAGGAAAGGGCAGGTGAGAGCTCCAGCAGAGGGTGCGGGAGAGGAGGGGGCGGGGCGGAAGGCGGGTGTCGAGGGCAGGTGCTCGGCCCATCCAGGTGTCACTGCCACGCTGCAGGGGGACGGGAAGGAAACGTTCCCACCGTGACCCCGACCCGCAGCGAAACCGTTCGTGTGGGGAGGGGCGCAGCCTCATGGTTAAGGCCATGGTCCCCGAAGCCGGCCTGGCCTGGATCCGAGTCCTGCCTGCGACGTCTCATCGTGTGACCCGGGACGAGGTGCTGGACGTGGCCGTGCTCCGTTTCCTCGTCTACGAAGTGGGACTAACCCACGGGCCTCTCAGGAGATTTAAACGTGGCCCGTTCCGTGAAGCGCCAGGTGGGAGGCCGGAAGCAGGGGCCCGAGGCCCGACGTGGCCACTCGTGCACCCCTGGCCCTGGGAGCCTGGGTGGCTAACTGGATGCGAGTGTAGGGCACAGTGCAGAGTTTCTAGCTTACAGCCTGGGGCCGAGGCTGAGAGAAGGAAAAGGAGGTAGAATTTGAAAAATTTAGGACGCGATAAGTTAAATTTGGAACAAAATCATTCCCCCTACTACCGAATCCCGTTCCCTGTATTCTTCATAGCCCCACGGAAGTGTCACCTACTTCAGAAATTCTCCTTAGATTGAGCAAAAATAGGCTGTTTGCACCACCGGCCTCACATCCATGCCGGTGATTTCTTGTGCACTTACTAAGCGCCGAGCTCTCTGCCAGCGGCTAGGGCTGGACAGATGGACGAGGAGCCCCGCCCTCGGCAGTCCCACGGGCTGGCACTCTCCCTGCTCAGGTGTGTCGGGCACAGGAAACAATTCAGTTTGGCTTATCAGTGAACAACGAGGGGAACCCCTAAAAGTCTGTGCTTCGATTACAAGCCTTAAGTCAGCGTGGGGGGATGAAACTGTGATAACACTTCACGCAGCTTAAAACATTTCTTGGGGCTCCGTGTCCCATCGAGAGCACTGCTGGCTAAGATGTAGACGTCGCCGTTAGCTTTCAAAATCGAAATACGAAAGAGAATACGCTTTTTGAAAGCTTCCCGTGGCTCCTCTTTCTCGCCAAGGGGAACCCCCACTCTTCCCTCACGCAGGACACATGCCATCGACGCCTGACTGCACCCATGCGAAGCGCTCTCTGCCAGTCTAAAGTCACGCGCTGGTTGCCTCGGCGACCAGGACGCTGCTGGCTGCTGTCTCTGGGAACTCAGTCGGAGAATGTAGACTCATTCTTCCCATTAGCCACCGTGGAATGGCATTGGGGAAGTCATCGCTCAGAAAAATAACATCAAACGCCTCCCCTGCAAACATTCAGGACCGAACTACCCCGGATGGGAGCCCCCAGCTACATGTGTCTATTTACATTTTAATTCAGTAAAATTCAATAAAATTAAAATTTGAGTTCCTCAGTCACAGTAGCCAGACTGGACGGTGAAGACAGGGAAGGTCCCATCGTCACAGTAAGTCCCAGCGGACAGCTCCGATCTAGAAAGAAACTCTGAATTATTTGGGCCACTGCTCCTTGCTGTTTCCGTGAATAATGAAATAGTAACTAGATTTGGTATCTATTTCTGGGGTCATCTTTGAATACTGGTATCTAGATGTTAAATATGCAATCTTTAAATAAAATTCTAACTTTATATACAGAAGAAGGATAGGTAGGCAGAAAGGAAAATTTGACGTAAAAAACAGAGTGTTATTTGTAAAAATCACATTGACTACAAGATTATAGTTTAGGTTTCCCAGTTATTCAAAACTGTTTCCTAAATCATCCATCATAGCAAAATCTTCCTAATCTAAACCACCCCCCTTCCCCAGTTCTTTGGGAAAGTGGACAACTTCTAGTTCCCCTTTTAATACTTTTCTCCCTAAAATCACTCCTCAGGCACCTGTCCTCCACCCGATCCCCTTCGCCTTCGGCATCTTCCGTGGGCAGAACGCCCGTCCCCACTCGGCTGCCCCTTCGTGACGCCCGAGTGTGCAGCCACGACGCCCCCCGAATGCTGTTCCACCCTGCATTGAAGAGCAGAGGTTCACGTCCGGCTGCCCCTCCCCGCTCCCTCCCCACCCGGCCTCTCTCCGGGAGCCTGTCAATGGCTCCTTCTCAAGGACTCTTTGTCAAGAGCTGAGAGCGAGCCATTTCCAAGCCCCTTGGCTCCGCGAGGCAAAGACCTGTCGGGGGGCCAGCAAGCAGGAGGATGGTGGGGGGTGGGGTGGGAAGGGGCTTTATCCACGCCTGACAGAGCTGGGAGGCTTTGCTCCCAGAGAGCGGGGTCCCCAGAGAGGCCTTCAGAGGAAGGGGACACCTAGGCGACGAGATGTCGGTTTCCTCTCATTAGTGGAATTCGTCCCTTCCAGAGCGATTTTACTAGCCACAGAGGCTTCTCACGAAGTGGACCCACCAGCCCCAATAAACCTCGACTGGGGTCAGAGGTCCCGGGGGCCCCTCCATCCACATATGTCACAGTCACAGGAAAACAAAAGCAGCAAAAGCTTCGCCTGACCCCGTCCGCTCTGTCTCCTCCCCGACTCATCCCGGCCACGTCCGTCCTCAGGGCCCCTGGGAACTGACGTCCCTATTTCTTTCTCTCCTTTCAGCCCCTTTGGCTGGATTGGGTGACCTCGAAGGTCCCTCGTGACTCTGCGATTTTAAGACCCCTTTCGTCCCCATGACCACTGTCCCCGGTCATCGACGCCAGATCTGGCCGTGGAAAGACAGGAAACGGTCTGGAAGGCAGTGTCCTGGGGAAATGAGGTGGCGTGACCTCCCGCATTACTGTAAATCACCCCTTTCCCGCGTCTCCTCCCCATCCACCAGCCCCCATGTCCCGCCTCCCTGCTCCTTGTGAGGGGCTTCTTAGGGGAAAGCAAATTCACTTTAGCTTCCGGCTGAATAAAATATTAGGAAAAGAGCTGCCACTAAAACAAACAAACAAACAAACAAACAAACAAACAGAAACTAGTTCCCAAAGTCCGACTCAGAGATTGGGGGCATTGTAGGGTTCATACTGTGATCTTCTTTCACGAATAATCCGGGGTTAATTTTTCGCGCTGCTTATAACTTTTTGTAGAGTCACAAGAGCTGGGAGTGCTCCCACTAGCCTTGGTGATCCAGCCAAGAGGGAGTCTGGGGCCCAGGGAGGACACCTGCTCGCCCAGAGGGAGGCAGTGGGAAGGGCAGAGCCGAAGTGACACGGCCAGTCCTGGGCTTCTTCAACTGGCCTGACTGTGTTGCGGAACCTTGGGGGGACATGTGGCCCCGTGCTGTAAGGGGGTGCCTCACGCAGACCGGGAAAAGCTCTACAGACCGCGTGGCTCTAACAGATGAGCTCAGGCGGGATCCAGAGTGGACAGACTACTGGCTACGGGGGGAGGATCTAGGGGAGATGCGTGGAGGCTGCGGTGCTCACGATTCGCAGGGACAGTGGCTCTGGAGATGACAGCCACAGCCCATGGGACCCGGCCCCGCCCACAGGCGCTGCTGGTTGGGGGACAACAGGCTCAGGAAGGCTGGGAGGTGGGAAGGCACGGGGGTGGGCCTGCATAGGCTCCCGTGTCCCGTCTAGGGGCCCTCCCGGGGGACGTGTCCCTCAGGATCCCAGCCCTGGCTCATCCCTCCTGCAGGGAGTTAATAAAGTGGAAAGAAATCTGGCTCTTGCCAAGAGCCCCTGGCAGTTGGGCAAACGCTACAGTCTGTGCTCCCTGCCCAGGGTCCTGGATTCGAGGCTGTTTTGTTCCAGCCCAGATCGGGCTCTCGACAGTCTCCCCCGCTGCAGCTTGGCACAGAGCCTTCCGCCTCGGGCTGTCTGAGGAGCGGGCTAGCTGGTGGCTCTGCCCAGCGGAAGGGTGGCCCGCAAGAGGAGCTGGATGGAGGCGTGGGGACCGCTGTGAAGGGGAGCCGGACGCGGGGAGGGCGGGCAGCGGCCTGCGGAAGAAGGTGCTGGAGCCGAGGGGACCGAGGGGTCGACAGGGCGGGGGCTGCGGTTTCTGGCGCTCGGAGAACCCCGCCCTGTTAGGCTCTCTGCTGTCTCATTAGGTCCTGGCACTGGACCGGCGTTTGCACCTCTACCGTTCTTCGGAGTTTCTGGACCGCCCCGGCCCTGGGCAGCGAGCTGAGCGTGCCACGCCACAGCTGCAGTGCCGTGGCCAACGGCTTGATGGGGTGGCCGCGGAGAGACAGGCCCTGCTACACAGCAAAGTTAGGACCCTCTCCCGGGGGAACGGCCCCCTGCTCCTTCCCCCGCTCGGTGAGGCGCCCTGCCTCCCAGGACAAGCCTCGTTCCCGGAGCGCACGGCACACGCAGCCCCTGCTGGCCCAGATGCCTCGCTGTCCAGTCCCGAGCCTCCGACCCGCCGTCTGAGCCAGGCAGCATGGGCCTGCAGGTGACGTGCTTTAGTGACCTTGATGTCCTTTCTGAGCCCTCTCCCTGCTTCTCCACGGACGCGAGTCCCCTTGTCTGACTCTGTCAAAACACTAGTGTCTCCAAACCACATATATCGCCTGGGGATCAAACTTTATTAAAAATGAAAATTAATAATAATAATAATTATTATTATTATTATTGTTATTAGTGGTTACGATTCAGCGGAGGTTTGCGGTGTCCTGGGGACGATGCAAGCCCATGACCTGGCTGAATTCCTACGAGGAGCTGAGAGTCAGAGGAGCTAAGCAGCTCGCCCAAGGTCAGCGGGCTGGTGGCATTTGGGCTAAAAACGTAGGTCTGACTCCAGAGCCCTTGCTAGCGACTACTTACGTTTATCCCCCCAAAAGAGAAGGAAACTCCGAGCTGGAGATGTCCCCAGCTCCGTTCAAAGCACCCGCCACACTTGCCACGCGGTCACTGCCGGGACTGCTGGCCTCTCGTCCACTAGAGCAAAAGCCCCTCCCGAGGCCGTGACCCGCCGGGGCTACCGCCGGCCGGAAGTGAGGTCAGGTGGCTCACCTCCAGGGCCCGAGCACTCACCACAGAGCTACACCGCCTCCCTGGCTGTGGAAGAAATCAAGGAACAAGTGGAGGACAGGGGGCATGTTTCTTGCACCCCTGAAATTCCAACCGAAGAGCCAGTGCTGGCCTTCTGGGAAGAAGGCAGAAGGAATGGACCTCTCCCCTTCCAAGGCCAGCGGGAAGAGAGCGGGGGATGGAGAGGTTTCTGTGGCCAAGGTCTGGGCTCGGGTGGGGGCTGGACGGTGAAGCGCTTCACTAAACTGCATTTATAAACCGGTTACTAGAAGCCACGTACGTGACACGTCGCATCTGAGGTTTGGGCTGCAAAGGGAAGCTGGAGGAAAAGTTACTGAACAATTTGGTTCACTGGAGGAAGGCTACACGTCATTTTGGGGAACAAATGAGCCCTGACACCCTTGAAATGGTGAGGGTCTAGGCCTGGGGGTCCGGCCAGCATCGGGACACCGACCGCTAGGCGACATGTCAGAGGCTACCCGTCCGGCTTCCTACAGCTTCCTACAGGAGCCGTCACCGCCAGTCCCACCGCCTTACTGTGACCACGGCTTATTCTGGAAAACTGCAAGCTCCCTTCCCACAGCCCCGCTTGGCCCCCCGCTCTATCCCCTGTGCCCCCGGAGATCTTGTCTCCCCACCCCGCCCTCAACTGCAGCTCTCCCCCTCACCTGGATGTTCCTTTTGACGATGTCCCTGGTCAGCTGCGCCTTGCCGGTGCTGGGGTCCACGCCGGCCAAGGGCACCATGACCTCCCCGATGACGTCGTCCCGTGAGAAGCGGTCGAAGCTGAGGACGAGGAAGTGCAGCACCAGGTCCTGCAGCTGGCTGTACGGGACGCCATAGAAGGTGAAAGTCTCGTCAAACACGGGGTCCAGCGTCTTCCGCAGCACCCTGGTCTTCACCCGGTGCCTCTTGTCGGGCAGGATGGTCATCTTGATGTAGGGGTCGGAGCCCTGGGTCTGGTCGTCCATCACCGGCAGCCCGTGGGCCTCCTGGATGGTCACCACCAGGGCCTTCTTGGGGAAGTTATAGTCCACGGAGAAGGTGAGGGACCCTAGCGTGACGTCCTCCTCCGGGGACGACGGAGACGTGGTTTTGCTCTCCCCAGGGGTCAGGCTTGGGACGGGGCTCCTCGGCTCCTCCCCGTCGTCCACTCTGATGGGCAGCTGGCCCATGCAAGCCCCGGAGCCCGGGGCCGCGGTGCCCTGGTCTTGGCCCAGCAGGCCGGCCTCGGCGACCCCTGCCTGCGGGGTCCCGCGCCCGCCTCCCCTCCCCGGGCCATCTCTGTCTCTCTGCATCTTGACGATTTTCTTTCCGCTGCTGAGGGCCTCTGGGTATATGCTGACGCCTTTGAGCATGTGAATGAACTTGTAGGGCGGGGTCTTGTGCTTCTTCTCCGCCTGCTGGTGGCAGCACGTCCAGACGAAGACGGTCACCGAGACACACACCACCAGCACAGAGGCCCCGACCAGGCCGGCCACCACCGGCGACACGTCTGAAGGTGGAGACCAGAGATGCGTCAGGGTGGCGGGCCTCAGCCCGCCCTGAGCACCCCTGCTGAGCGACATGCCCCCCCCACGCCCGCTCCCGCAGCCCGGCCCCCACCGCAGGGCCTGCTCATCCAGGCTACTACAGACTTCTGCCCTCTCTCCGGGACCCCTGGCCCATGCTCTCGAGGCCGCTCCCTCCACCGGACCTGAGCGGAATGCCTGCCTCCTCCAGAAGCCGACCCCGACACGCCCCACCTGACTCCCTGCCTTTTCGGATCCGGCCCTTGGCACTGAGGACCCGGTCTGCCCTGTGAGTGCCACCACGGCCCCTTTTGACATGGGAGCCCTTCACCTCAACCGTTAGACGGGGGCACGAGCCGTGTCTGGTCTCGGGAGGCCCTTCCCCGGTGTCCAGCGTGGGGTTTGCAGGCAGCGTGCTCGTGACTTTGGGGCGGGAGGACGCGGGGTGACTTTGGGTGGTTTCAGCAGGGTGCTCAGGGGTGGTGGAAGCGGTGGGTGGTAGAAAGAACTCTGGGCCAAGTACTTTTAAAATATGTTCCGAATTGCAGCTCCCAGGTATTTAAAAATGCAAGGGTTTTCAATGGAAAAGAATAGGCTGTGGAAGATGTCAGATCTTTGGTCAGATGCCACCTTGTTAGTGAGACCTCCCCTGACCTCCCTATTTAAACGTGCAACCTAAAAAGTAAGTAAATAAGTAAAAAATAAACGTGCGACCTCTTCCGTCCCTCGAGAGCCAGACTTCCTCGCCCTGCTTGATTTCTCCATGTGTCTGTCTGTCCGTCTGTCTGTCTCTCTCTCTCACAGATAGGCACAGCCATATATGGAGACACTCACACGCACATATATAATTTTACTAGTTATCGTCTGTCTTCACTAGAATGTCTGTTTTGCTCATTTCTGTATCCCCAGCACTAAAAACACACGGCAGGTACTTAGTCGACGTTTGTCGAATGAACAAGTAACCGAAGAGAAACAGGCAGCCTCCTCCCCTTTGTCTGGTCTCGAATTCTCTCGCGCGAGTTGGGCCCCTGACTTGCATCATTGGGTTTGGGCTTATTTCCACCCCCTCTTGAATTAACCGACGCCAGTTCGTCTAGATACAGCCCCTAGTTTTCCATCTTACTTTGGCTAAGATGGGTAGAAGACTTGGGTAGGGCAGGGAGAAATAAAGAAAGAGACATGATTCCAGCATGTTCCAGATTCTTCCTGGAACACCCTTTCTGCAGGCGTCTGTCAGGCCCCCTGCAGGCCTCTGTGCGCGTGTCCCCTTATTAGAGAAGGGCGTTCCCACCGCCCCAACGCCCTGCTCTATTTTTCTTCTCAGCACTCGTTATTCTCGACAGACACTCATTTGTCTGTTTTCCCTCCCCAGACACACTTAGTAAGAGCGGTGACCGTCCGCTTTGTTCACTGCCCTCGTCCTGGAACCGCGCGGCCCGTCGCAAGTGCTCGGGGAACAAATGAGTGAGTGGACGCGAAGCAGCCTCCACGGACTGGAAAAATGAGGACGAGGTCGACAGGGTCGCATGTGCCAGCGATACACGTAAAATTCTATTTGGTCTTCAAAACCCGTCGACGGGCCGTGGGAGACCCTGACCGACAAGAAGGAGCAAAAGTCACCTCGTAGTGGAGGCGACCGCAGCTCGGGGTATAATCAGGCTAGCCCGCTCCTACAATGAACACTGCATCCGGCTTCAGGACAGCATAACTTCATCCGCGCTGCTCGTAATGCGCGTGGAACGTTCTGTCCAGGACTGACAAGAGTAGAAACTGCGATTTTGGGGTGTACATTTATCAGGTCCCTGCCGGGCACTGTGCTGAGGCTTCCTCTCTGTGAATCAAAGCACTCACTGAAAAGGTACTCCGAAGCTCCCCACTTCACAGGGGAGGGACCTGGGGACTCAAATTGGCCCGAGGCCACATGGTAGCAAACCACAGAAGTGGGACGGAAACCCCTTCCTTCAGAGACCAAAACGCCTCTACGGCACGGGTAGTCAGAACGTAAGAGGCCCGGACTCCACAGCAAAGGAAAACAAATGGAAGAATCTGAAGATGCCGAGGGTCTAGCAATAATAATCGTCTTCAATTATTTAAGGCGTTTTGATGGAAGGAGCTGCGATTTGATTTTATTGTGGAGGGCGGGTCTAGCACTGGGCGGACAGGCGACAGGAAGACAGATTCTGACTCCGTGAAGAGTCCGACTGTTCCCAGAACTGCCACCTCATGGCTCAGACTGCCTCGCCCAACCACAAACCTCCAAACAGAGGGTGGATCACCACCGGGCAGGCGTATTCTAAAACCGATCCCTTCCACGGGGACTGCACTGAACGTCTGAGGTTCTCTCCACTTCGAACATTCCAGGGTTCTATGAAAGCTGGGGCCAGGTAAGAAGAGAAGGGGTTACGTTTTTAAGATAATATAGACAGAGAGTTACCAAGGTGACCATGTCCACGGCCGTACTGAATAATAACAGCGTTTATTCTCGGAGCGTTAAGTGGGAGTTCTACGGGAGAGCTTTCACAAAGTGGGGGCAGCCTTGGCGTTCAGCTCCGTGAGAGCAAGCCGAAGTGGCAACCCGTCCATCCTCGAGTCCCTGAGTCTCTTGCTTTTCACGCGAGCTCATTAAAGGTCCATTTGAACAATGATTGGTTTCCACTGGTTTCCATCAGAACACAAGCTGAAGAAATGGCTTTCCATTCACCAGGCAGGGGCCTTCCCGAAGGTCGCTGGCTCCTGGCTGGTGAAACTGGACGCTGACGGTCTCCATGAGAAGAGGAAGGCGGCCAACGACCAAGATGGGTATATTTTCAAGATTGATTTGGAAAGGAGATCGAAAGGCCCACATTGGGGGACATCTGAGGGATCCTTTTGGCTCTCCCATGAATCTACTCTGATCCTGAGGGAAGCCAGGGCTGCCTACCAAGCCTCAACTTTTACTGATAGAAAGTGGAGGTGGTGTGGGTAGGAGAAGACAGGGGGTTTCACGTTTCAGGACAGGGAAGGACTCACTCACCGGTTTGTTTCCCACCTCCGCCCTACTTTCCTCTGCATTTGAGTGTTCGTTAACCCCCGCCTCTCTCCCCCACGCTCAAGGCAGTGAACCAGAAACATCAGGATTTGGAAAGCCAGAACCCTCTGTCCTGCTTTAGTCAAAAGCGTGGTGGGAAAAGGAAGTTGGAACGAATGGCCAAAGTGAGTGTTTTAAAGTGGTTGTAAATGGCAGTGACCCCTGCTGCTTGTTCCTTTTGTCCTCCAAGGTCATGGGTAATTAAGTGTTGGCTTGATGTGTCTCCCAAGGGCTATGGCATTTGAAATGAAGTACCCTGTGAGGCACCAACAAGTCAGAAGCGGCAGCTCTCTAAGTAGGAGACCCTCTGTCGGGGTCAAAAGACCCAGGAGACACGTCTCTGGGCTACGCCCAGCTTTGTCGGCCTTGACCAGACCCCGCTTCCTGCCACTTCCTGTGCTAAAGCAGGCTTACCCCGCCAGGTGGGCCAGGGTGGTACTGTGAAATGAGACTGACCTGTGACATCGCCTGGACATTGGTTTAAATCCTAGCACCGGCCTCACTAGTTTCTTTGACTTTTATTTACTTTATGTTCATGAGCCTCAGTTTCCTCATCTGGCAAAAATACACACACTGCCTGCAGCACACACACACACACACACACATAATCCAGAGGGTACTTGTAAGGATTAAATAAATAACATGTAGTACATAAAAGGCTGATATAATTTCTTTTCTCTCCTCCGCCAGTGTTTCCTCTAAAGGAGATTCCTACATCCCATGCCACACCATCTCGCCCTGCGAGGAATATGGAGGGGTACGTTGGAAAGAAGGCCTGAGAAGAAAGAGGACCAGAAAGAGGATCGTGGGCTACTCGGGCCACCACGAAAGGGACGCCTACTTTGGAAATTTAGGGCTCAAAGCACAGCCATGCCGGGCTGAGGAGGCAGAAACACCAGCAAGACGCAGCCTGGGGAGTCGGCGGGAGCAGCGCTCGGTGGGTGCCGGGTGTTGACTGGGCGTTCTCCCTGATGCCCCGTCTCCTCCTGCTTTTGAGGTAATGGGGAACACGGAGCTCCGCTCCCCTCCACAGACCTCTTACCGGGGAGTGGGAAAAGCGTTTCCTGGGGGGGCCGTGGCCTCGCCCTGAACGCTGAGTGTCTGAGGGTTAGTCTCTGGGGGGCTGAGAGGGAACCCTGGGCCCACAGCAGCCCGGGCTGGCTTCCACCGCCCAGACTGGGGCGGCCTTGAGGGGGGCACAGGGCAATGCTTTCTTATGTTTGTACCAGGAAAGCACGGCGCAGGAAGTTTGTTACCCTAGCGCATTTTGGAGAGATCCCCGAAGAGGAAAAAACTTGCTTCTCGAGCTTTGCTTTCTGGCTTTCTTCCCTATTTTTTACTCCACTCTGCTCCAGGGACTGTATCCGAGCTTGGGGCCCACAGGGCAGGGTCGGGGACCAGCCGCGCCGAGGTGACGTAATGCTTTCTCTGGTACACAAAGCGGCCTCCCCGGGCTCGGCCTCTCTCGCCCCTCCCCCTCGGGCCTGGCTCGGGCCCCGCCAGCGCCAGCGCGGGTGAGTCCCCCTATTTGAAAAGCCAGCCCAGGCAAACAGGGAACAAAGGCCCGGGAGGAAGCGCCTGGGCGCTGCCAGGAGGCCCAGAAATAGACATCACGTCATCCCCGCCCAGCGGCACCAAGCGCCATTTGGTAGCACCGGAGGGACCCGACCATTACGGTGCAGAATAGAAGTCGCGGCGCTCACGTTCGCTCCCAGCTCCAGCATCCGCTGACCGGCTTCAGGAGCGGCTCCCTTTGGGCTCCCCGCCCCCGCACCTCTCTCCCCAGAGGCCGGCGCCTCCCCTGGCTGCCAGCCACACAGCCCACAGTCTCCAAGCTGCCATCTTGATGCCCCATCCCCCTTGCCACCTCCCTCCCCCGCAGCCCTGAGGACCAGGAGGGGGAGGAAAGGGCACCGCCCTGCGTGCCCCAAGGGGGAGGGCTCGGCCTACCCCACCTGTCCTCCTCCTCCAGAAGGAGGGGTTCACGTCCTCCGCAAGCTCGCTGGCTGTTTCTCACCTCTACAAGGTTCTAGCATCCTGGACCTCTCACCCTCCGTGTGGCTCTGGCCTTCCCAGTCCCTGCAGCCCATAGCTCAAGTTCAGGCGCCGTCTGCTGCTCGCTCCCCACCACCACAGGCCCCACTCTAGCGGGGCTGACCCTCGAAGGCCCTGGTCTGGGCTGCATTCCCTGTCCAGCCGCTGGGCCCCCCCATCCCTGACTTTGCAACGGTTTCGACTACCCCAGGCTTAGTTTGCCCGACTGTACTTACCAAAGCTAGGTCGGATATTGGTGATCTCAGCCATGTCGTAATCAGAGGCTATTGCTATAAAATGCTTTTGCAATGGTCGGACAGCCCTGGGAATCCCAGGTCAGTATCGAGGCCGCCGCTGTAGAGCGCTAGGTCAGGGGAGGGGGAAGGTATCTGGCGGACGCCTCCTGCGACAGTCTGATTCCCGGTTGCCAGCTGCGGTCGCCTCTTAAGATGCTCCAGGGATGCTCTGAGCTAAAGATGCAGGTGCAGCCAGACTGGTCCTGATGCGAAGTAGGCCCCGCCTTCTTCCGAACGGCCCTCGGCAGAAGACTCCGCCTCCGTCCGAAAAGTTCCGGAAGGCAGGACCCGCCCCTTTCCGGAAGATCTCGGGAGGTGACCCCGCCCATCGCCTAGACCCCGCCCACTGCCGGGCTGTGGGTCTATTAAGGAGAAAACCCCGAGGCTTGGGTAAGAAGTGTGTAGGTACATTTTCATACCCTATAGATCCTGTGATTCCGGTTCCCTGGGCTTAATATAGCAACGGAATCTTCTGGGTAAGAGGGAGCCCAGGATTTTGGAGAAACAAAATTCTATACCGCTTGCATCTCAGTATCAATTGCCATAATCGTATGCATTTCTGAGACTACTAAAGGTTATGGAAACTTTCTTAAACTTAAGACACCCTAATCAAACCTTGCTATAGTTAGTTGCACGACTCTGAAAATTTACTTAATTTTAATCGTACAAATGAAACGGATGGCTTTTGTGGAATGTAAATTAAAGTTGTTTTTATAAAAAGACTAATGAAGAGCGCCCAAGTCAATCGGTGTTGGATATTTCTCCTCTAGAAGTTTCAAGTGCTAAGGGCTGCTTAGGAGGGAAGGAGGGAAGAAGAAAGGGAGAGAGAGGAGGCGGGGAGCAAATCAGCGGATCAACATACTCTGTAGTTCAAAAGCAGGACACAAACGGAATGCCAAGCTGCTAGAGACTTCCTTGGCGTTTGGGAGTTAGGGTGATTCAGGTTAGAGTCAGACTGCTGGCGGGTATGTCCGTGATTACATCAATCTCGCTCTTCATTTTGACTGTGGATACTTCCATCAGCCTGTGGGATTCTGTTTACAGACAGAATCAGGTCAAATAGATTATTTAAGTGCACAAATATTTGTTGGCGGCTCCCCTGTAGGATGAGAGAGCTGAATGTGTTTTTCCAGCTTTGACATTCTGCCCTAGAAAAGTAGAAAGAACTTGGTGTTAGGAGTCATTCATTCGTTCAAAACACAGATGTTGAATTATTGAACATAGACTGTGCCCCGGGTACCTTCTTAGGCACTGGATAAATGCATTAGCAGCCAGAGCCAGGATCCCACACTCCCCGGGATAGCTGTGTATCTTTGTGGAATCACCTGCACAGCTGAGCCAGAGATTTATCCTGTGTAAATTGGAAGGTAGAGTAATATCCACTGTACCGTAGGGTTTATTGTGAAGATCAAATCACCCATAATAACGTAAGTGGAAGCATTTCGTAAAATGCAGAATATTATGCAGATATGAATGGTTACTACTATATTGAGTCCATGACAGCTTTATTGGGGAAACTGCATTCTTTGTAAGCCGGGGTTCTCCTTTCTGAAATTTTATGACGTCTCCATGTCTTTGGTCGCGCATTGCAAGTGTCTCGTGGCGAGAAGGGTTAGTTGTCTGAATCTCGACCCCTCGACCCCCCAGCTTGGCTTTCAGTACGATAGCTCCCTAGACGGAAAAAGCGAGGTATTCGCCTTTAAATTCTCTTGCCCACAACTGACGCGCCATCTTGGCGGCTTCACTTCGCCCGAGACCGGGATGGCGCCCGGTGCCCGGCGCGCGCTCCTCGACGTCCCGACGCCGCGCGCCGCGTCTCGGGGTCGCGCACGTAAGTCGCTGCCGCTGCCTGACTTCCGGCGGCCGCGACGCGGCGTTTCCGCGGGCCCCGGCCGGCTGGTGAGGGCACGGGGCCGTGCGCCGCGGGCCGGGCGGGGGCGGCGCGAGCGGGGCGGCGGGGCCGAGGGCTGGCGCGGGGTGCGCGGCGGCGGCGAGGGGCGCGGGGTGCCGAGCCGGAGTGGGGCCCGCGGCCGGGCTCGGTGCCCAGGTGAAACGCGCCTCGGGACCGCTTTTGAAATCCCTATCCTGGAGGGCCCGCGCGGGTGGCTTCCTCCTCTTGGTCCGACTCCAGTTCCCGCAGGGGGCGGGGGCGCCGCTGCTGTGTTTTCAGAGCCTGGAGCCGGTCCCTGTGCTTTTCTTCCTTTTCCTTCCTTTCCTGGACGTCAGTAATTCATGTGTGGAATATAGGACTCGCTTCAGCTACCCCCACTCCACTTGACCCACTCGCCACCCTCCCTTACGGGGATCCGCGGAATCCTTACCTGTGTTTGAGCTTTAATTACCAAGATGAGGGCATCGGATGATTGGGGGTGAGGCGGGGTGGCTGTGGGGAGACCTGTGCTAGTGTCCTGGGGAAACAGAATCAGGGAGGTTTGAAACTAACCTTGTAGTTCCGACTCTTAAGAGTTCGGAGGAGCTTTATTTTGCAATCCTCTGCTCCAAACTTCCATCTAGTGCCCCATAGGCGGACATTCAGACTTTGAGCATTGTCGGTGATGGAGAACGCACTGCAACACAAGGCAGCTTCTTCTATTCTGGGACCTATTGTACTGAATAGTACTGAATAAAGTTTTTTTGAGGTAGAAAGTTGCAGTCAGTCTCCATATAATGCTTAACTCTTGGTCCACATGCTGCATAGAATAAGCACAGAATAGGAAATTCATGTCCTCTGCCATTCATTCATACATTCAGGGAACGTTCATTAAGTACAGTAAGGTACATACCGCGGAGTGCTAGGTACTAGCCGAAAGAGGCCTTTTCCCGAAAAAGCACATAGTTTGAGGGGCGGGAGTGGCCAGGAGACGGAAGAGGCGATCACAGAAGTGGTAAGTACCAGTCGAAGAGGTTTGCAAGGATGCACTATAAGAACATCAGAGATGCTCTCCAGTTTAGGTTCGTGTTGCTTTGAAAATGCGATAACTGTAATTGAAGCCAAGGCACCAGAAGTAACATAGTATAGAGAACAGCAGGGATCTCCCGCTTTCGACACAAAATTTCTTTTAATACAGCCCACCTGTTCAAACGACCACACTTCGCTTTTGGATTGTTTCTGTTTATGAAACCAACAATAGAAAACATTTATTGATCTAATAAGTTACTCTCTAATGGTGCGGGTGCTATTTTTACTTCATTTTTATAGCCGAGGAAACAGATTCAGGTTAAGTAACTCGCACAAGGTCACAAAGCTGGAGAGAAGTTGGCTTGGGAAACAAGTCGAGTTTGACGTACAGTTTGCTCAGCATCGTGCTGGTTTACCACACTGATGGTAATTAACGCTAATCACTTACTGTGTGATTCTTGTAATAACGGTGAGGTAAGAGTAATCATTTTTCCCGTTGAAATTGAAGTTTAGAGAGGTTAAGCCACTCAGCCAAGGTGCCTTACTAATCAGTGATGGAGGGAGGATTTCGATCAGGCGCTCTCACCACCTGTGAACTCCCAGCTCACGGGGGACTGTGCATTTGGTGTGAAGTACTGTGTCCGTGATCGACCGTGAGTGAGTGGGAAGACACTTGAGGAAATACGATTATCGTAATTAATATGAAGGTGATGAGAACTTGCTTCTGTCCTTTTAGGATGGAACAAAAGTAGGACTTTTAAAATGGTGCCCAGTAAGAAGAGAAGAACCGCAGTGACCGAGTCCCCACAGCATCAGGGCATCCAGGAGGACGGTGACCTAGACCTAGAGTCGGCCGATAAACCAGGATCTGAGCAGGTCGAAAGCCTGGGGTCCTCGTCGCTGCCCCAGGGCCTCGAAGCGCCGTCTGTGCAGGACGCAGCGTATCCGCTCGGTGTGGAGGCCCCGTCCTTGAGCTCTGGGCTGCTCACCCAGGACGCAGGGGCGCCAGTGCCAGAAGCTGTCGGCGTGGCCGTCCCTAAGGGCAGCGCCCTGGCTTCCCCGGAGTCCTCCCGGCCCCGTGACACGCATACTGGTAAAGAGAACCTCCAGGCCGCTGGCGCAAAGAGAGGGAAAAAGATGACGCTCAGGCCCCGGCCGGTTCCCCAGGAAGACAGAAGCGACCCTCCCGTCACAAAGGAGCCCTTTCCAGGAGAACCTGGGGAAGACGTCCAGGGGGAAGGTGAGCCGCGCGGGGTCTTCAGGCTGCGTTTCTCTGTCGGTTCTGGGTTGCCGTGGCCTCCGCTGTCGCTGCTGCGTGCTCTGCCTTTACGAGCCCCGAGTGGCCTCACGGGGACTGGTTGGGTGTGGGATCGGGTCAGCGGTGGACTTCACGAGTGGGGGGACTTCCTTCCCCCGCTCCAGTCCTCGAATCCCCGTCTGGGTTCTTCCCTTTCCTTTCTCCGATCCCGTCAGGTCTGGGGTGGGGTGACCGTGTATGGCCTTCTGTGGCGTGGTGGGTCTGTGCAGTGGGGCTTGCGGAGGCGGGCAGCGGCTTGGGGAGAGGCTGCTGCCGGGGACATTGGGAAAGGCTCCACAGGGATGACAGAACCCTCAGGACCGAAGGCTGAGCTGCAGTTCGACGGAATGACGGCAGGGGTGTCATGGGCCAGACCGGTCCGGCAGGGGCCCGGGGCGGAGGAGGGCGGCGCCGCAGTGGCGTGGAAGGAGTGGCGGGAGCTGACAGAGTGGCGGCTGTGTTTCCATGCTGCAGGGCTTCGCTTTTCACGCGTGTCCTCGGGGGGGG
>NW_024352789.1:447168-632183 GCF_902729225.1 Pteropus medius
TGAACCTTCCCCGTGGGCGATGGCGGGTTCATCGGAGCGGAGGCGTGGGTCTGACCCCCGAAGCGCCCGTCCAGGCGGGGGGACCAGCTCGTTTGGAGCAGTGTCGGGCAGGGTGTGAGTCAGTGCTGGGGTGTGTGGCACAGGCAGTTAGGGTTTTGAAAGTGGAACTCGGGGGGTCGCTAGGTCGCGGGGGTCGTGGGAGCAGTGGACGTGGCGCAGCTCGAGCAGGAAGGGTGAGTGCACCCAGATTATTCCCCTTGAGACCTCAGGAAGGATCGAAACAAGATGTCGCCAGCAAGGACGGAGGAGACGGGGTATGTCTTAGAGACAGGACGGAGAAAGAATGTTGCTCGGAGGCTGATGCCATTTAAGGTACGTGGGTTGGGGGTGACGAAGCATGCCTTAGGACGGGGAAGGTGTGCCAGGGCCAGAGTGAGTCCCGCTTTGGCCGCGTGGCACGTGAGGGACACGGCATGAAGGACAGACAGCCGTCTGCGATTGAGGTGTGCTAGGCGGCGGGACTAGACGTGTTCAGTGTTCGTCGTGGTTCTTTCTGGGAAGGAGCAGGGAGAAGACAGCTGTGCGTCGAGGAAGGTGACAGGGAAGGGAAGCTGAAGAAGTAACGGGAAGACCAGGGGACGGAGGGAGTTTTAGGAGCAAGGTACTTTTCTGACACTTCAGTGACGGCAGAGGGAGAAGGGTACTGATGCCCAAGAAACGGTGGCGTTTGAAGGCCGACGATCTCTGAGGGGAGATGTCGGAGAGCTTTTGGGGACAGGGAAATCAGATGCTGGAGTCGACGAGGGAGTGGGGGAAACGCCAGCAGTCGCTTCTGCGGTGGCAGGATGGGAAGTAGCAAGGTGACTGTTTTCTTCAGGCTGGGTCGTATTCGTGACAGGAAGACAGGAGGAACTGGAGAATACAAGATTAAAGTGCTGGAGAGGAAATGGATAATTAAATAGGGGTTCAGGGGTACTCAGCTCTCGAGTGGAATCTAGAGATTTTGAAAAAAATCAGATTTATCGGGGTAACATTGGTTAATAACATACACATTTCAGGTGTGCGACTTTACAATACGACATCTGTCTGCCCTTACCACGCGAAGTCTAGCCTCCTTCCGTCACCTTGCACTTGACCCTTTGCCCTCTTCATCTCCACCCGCTTTGCCTCTGGGAGCCACTCTGTCCGTGTCTGCGAGTTCGCCTTTTTGTTTGTTTGTGTTTTGTCCGTTTGTTGCTTTGTCTTCTATCCCACATGTGAGTGAGATCACGTGGTTCTTACCCTTTTCCATCTGACTTATTTCATGTGGCAAGATTTCACTCACGAGATCCGTCCATGTTGTTGCAAGTGGCGATATTTCACCTTTTTTTGCGGCTGACTTGTAGTCCTGGTATACATACCACATCTTCTTTATCCATCGAAGGGCACTTGGGGTGTTTCCATGTCTTGGCCACCATGTGGGCATGGGCGTACGTGTATCTTCATGAATAAATGTTTTCAGATTTTTCAGGGAGACACTCAGAAGAGGGATCGCTGGGTCATGTGGTAATTCTAGTCTTAACTTTTTTGAGGAACCTCCATACTGTTTTACATAGTGGCTGCACCACCTTACATTCCCACCCGCAGTATATGAGGGACCCTTTTCCCCCACAACCTCTCCAACACTTGTTGTCACTTGTCCTGTTGACGACAGCCATTCTAACCGGTATGAGGTGGTATCTCACGGTGGTTTTGATTTGCATTTCCCTGAATGACTAGTGACGTTGAGTGTCTTTTCATATGTCTGTTGGCTGTTTGTGTGTCTTTCTTGGAAAAGTGTCTCGGCAGGTTCTCTGCTCGTCTTTCAGTCAGATTGGTGTTTTGTTGTTTAGTTGTATAGAGATATTTTTAATGGTCAGTTTACAGATACCAAGTGTAGATAACTATAAATAAACATCATTTAGGATTATCTGTAATACCACTCTGCTTTATTAAGCTAGGTAATTGAAAGTCGATTCTACCACCTTGCATTTTAGTTGATTTTATATACAAGTAATACCAGTAAAGGAAATATGTGTATATAGAATTTTTTTGCTAGCTAGAAATGGAACATACAAAATAGAAAGGAAAAAGAAAGATCGAAAATTCATATATGGGCATTTTGTGAAGTATTGAAAAGTTTAAAGAAGAAAATAAAAATAGCCGATAATCTTATTACTCAGAGTAATTACTATTAAAATTTAATGTATATTCTTTTTGTCGTTTTGTTTTCTTTTAAGGAACATTTTAGTTTTCTGATTAGGATTAAAACACTTGGGTTATTTTGAAGTATCAGCATCTTGTTGCAGTTGATACCCTGTCACGTTACGTTTCTAGATTGGAGGTACTAGGGATAAACTTTGCTCTGCATTAGTGTTTATTCTAATAGGATGTTAATGGTTCTCTTAAAATTGATTTATATACCTAATTTCTGCTTAGCTTTTTCTTTCTTTGCCTTCTAAAAACGATTAACTTAGGCCGATTTCAGCTTATAATTAGTTGGTCTGTATGAGTCTCAGCTAATTATTTTCACATTATCAATTTAAACAGCTCTCACATATGCTCTGAATAAGGCGTTTCCTGCTGTCTCTTACCGTCTCGACTTCCCTTTCCAAGGTCTTTCAGCACCTAGCACGTGGACAGAGGAAAAGAACGGGCGGGCCCCAGAGGGCTTCTTCCTGTTGGGCGTTCAGCTGAGAAGCAACGTGGTGGGGTCAGAGAGCACAGAGGCTGCAGAGGGGGCAGCATTTTCTCTGGGGGCGTCGTGCAGGGACAGTGCAGAGCAGTGCCTGGTTTGTGTCAGGGAGCTAAAGGTGTGGATGGGGGCTCTGCCTGCCAAGGCGAGCTTCTGGATTTCCCGTAGATGTAAAGATTCTGGTATGTTTGTTTAAAAAGTCATTTACGTCAGTTCAGTTTTTAAAATGTTAGACATCGTTAATTCTAAAAGTGACTGCAGATTGTCGATTAAATGAGAACGCTGTGCCGTGTATTGCTTGGCGTTCCCTCTTATAAGAAACCGGCTGAGGGGGGCTCCTGACTTGACAGATCCTTGTCACACTGTCTCCAGTAAAGTCCGAGCCTTGAGGCATTTTGACATCGTGAAGGAATCACAGCTCCAGAAGTAAAGGAAGGAACATGGAAAGTAAATGCCATTGAGGATCGGTTCATGCTTTTAAATAAAGGCTTTTTTCGTTGTTAGAGGGGAGGACCCTCCAATTTCAAACCGTAATCGCGCCAGTTGGAACCGCTCATATTGATGTAAAAAAGTGTAAAGGCTGTCTGTCTTGAATGGAGCTCAGTGACAAATAACTTGATCTCTTTCGAAAACAAATTTTTTTTCCGACTGTGTAATGAAGAAACCTGGAAAAAAATTCACAAATACAGGAAGTACACAGTGGAAAGCTAGGCAGCCTTTCCCTCTGTCCTCCTGTCCCTCCCAGCCTCTTCTCGAAAGCAGTCACCATTCACCTGCCCCCAGTGTACATGCCACGGGCGTCCTGGGCGTGCACGAGCCTGTGTGTTCTTCCTACGTCGATTTTAATGTTCGCTTGGGTGCTGCATGGATGTTTCTTTGCCTTTTTAATGCCCTCCCCCCAAAAAAGGTAGCTCTCATTAAGAGTCGAGATGAGAAAGGGGGAAGTTGTCTAACGAACTGTGAAACTGTGTTTTGATGATTTTACGGTGATTTTCACTGCGTTATAAAATTGAATTACAGCATCAGAAAGTTCAGGACGTTTTATGATACATATCATCGATAGTTGTTTAAATGAGATGATAATAATTGTCTATATAAAGTGTCCCTTTGTCATTGGGACTATAGTCACCCACCCTACGGTTGTGAATCTCATTTTCCATAGGGCAAAAAATGTGTAGCTCAAAGAGTATTAGAACTGGAAAAACCTTAGCAAGTACCTGCGTCAGGTCCCTGACAGCACAGGTGAGTGAGTGTTCTTCGGACGCTGCCCTCTCGGGAGAGGCATGTCGGTGCCCGATGCCACCCCTGGCGCAGTGACCTCACCCAGGGGCTTGTGGCCAGGGTCGGGTCACTTCGCAGTGCGGCTGAGAACCGAGGTGTGAAGTGGCATCTGTGTCCTTCCAGGCAGGCCTCAGGCGCATTCTGGAGGGGCGTTGCCGTGGCTGCAGGACAGCCAGCTCGCGAGGGGAGCGCAGCCCAGGCCGTCAGTTCAGCCCGACGTTCGCGCCCCTCCCCCAGAGAAGCCGCTCGGGACGTGCGCGCGCCAGGCCGAGGAAGAGGGAGAGGACGGTGGACTCTTCATTCCGATGGGTAGGCCTCCTTTTTCTTCCCTTTAAAAAACGGACCCTCTATTGCTGTATAACACGCCGAAAGCTGCACCTGTCCTAAGACACCCGAGTTCACTGAGTTCTCAGAGATGGACTACACCCGTGCACGCAGCAGGCGGGTCAGGAAGCAGGGTATGTCAGTGGCCGAAAGTCCTCTGTTTCAGCTGGGACCGCCACCCTACCCACGGCAGCCAAGTCGACCCGTCCGGCTGTGAGTGCCTTTCCCACGCCACACTGTGTCCGCGAAGTCGGTGCACGTCGGTGCACGTGCCCGGAGGCGGGCGACTTCCATCCCGCGTGGTACCCTGCTGTTTGAGCGTCGGCACCTGCTTCGTCCACTGGGCTGCGGTGGGCGTGCGGCGCTTTCCAGGGCGGGCTGCTCCGCGTGCCGCTGCCGTGGGCGTCTCCGCACACGGCTCTCAGGAGCACATGCGCTTAATTTTCGTTGGGTGGAATCGAGGAGGCCTCCTTAAAATGGTTTTTAACGTCTGTATTTTTTATTGGGAACTCTAGCACCTGCAGGCAGGTGAATAAAGGCTTCTTTATTCAGCTTAACAAATGCCTTTAAAGTGAGCACTTACGAGTTCTCGCTAGCGTTGCGAACACTAGACGTCCGGTGCCGGGCAGGTTCTAGCAGGGGTAGTGACGTCCGCGGCTTTTGGACGTGGGGAAGGAGTTCAGTCGTCCTCCGTCATTGCAGGCAAATATCTGTACTTTACAAAAGAAGAGAATGAGACTCTTGCCCCGGTGAGCCAGCCGCGTCGTCGGGCTCGGCCTCGGCGCGGCTCTGCCGTTACTGGTGCGCAGGGACCTTTCCTCTCTCTCTGCCTCGGTTTCTCCATCTGTCCAATGGGAAGAAGCGTAGTCCCTGCCTCCCACAGTGGTTGTGAGGGCGAGTGGGTCGCTGCGGGCGCTCGGCGAGCGGGCGTCTCACCCCCGCGGCAGCTCCCCCGCCGGCACCACCGCGTCCGCGTCCACCTGGCCCTCCAGGGCTGGACAGCTGGCAGCTCGTTTGTCTGTTACTGGGTTGGGTTTTGGGGTCAAGCTCGGGGAGCAGTTTTAGAGATTCTGGTGACGTCCTTGGTGTATCCGCAGAAGAGCAAGACGATGAGGAAAGTGAGAAAAGGCACAAGAAGAAAAAGGGGACCAAGAGGAAACGCGAGGGAAGGGGTCAGGGAGAAGGGACTTTGGCCGATGACCTGAAGCTGGACGACATGCTCGACCGCACCTTGGAGGATGGCGCCAAGCAGCACAACCTGACGGCGGTCAACGTGCGGAACATCCTGCACGTGAGTGGGCCCCGCGGCGGCGGCGGGTGGCGGGGTGCACGTGGGAAGCGCGTGGCAGCGCCCGCGGCTCCTGACTCGCGCCGTGGGAATCACTGGTCCTGAGCCGCCTGTGGCAGAACGTGGGGCGTTTCGAGGTCGCTTTCGTTAGGTGCTCAGCACCGGTGAGCTCCTAGCGCATGTTCAGGAACAACTTAATTGGAAGGTGCTTCCTGTCACTGATTTGTGGTTGTGTTGTTTAGCAGATTCCAGATGACACTATTGACACTGGATTTGCGCTTTTGTGGGCTATTTGTCTGAAAAGATGCCCAGTTTGCAGTCCTTTGCACATATGCAAATACTTTTCTTCGACATGTAGCATCACGTTGTTTACAAAGCCTTTGTTGTTTATTACCGTTTCTCTTAAGCATGTAGTTATCTCACAATCTCTTTTTATGAAAGCCATTCCTGTTCCCCAGAGCAGCTGATGAGCTGCGTCCACGTGCTGCCACTTTGTTCGAAGCCGTGCGCTTCTGTCCAAAGGTGCCTCTTCGCTTCCACTTGCCCGTCATCACCCCTGCCGAGGCCGTTTGAGTGTCTCGCAGAATTACAGAGATGGCTGTTCGCTAGGTGACGCATCTTTGTTGCATAAAGTGAACTTCCGTCTTTCTCCAGGAAGTGATCACAAATGAGCATGTGGTGGCGATGATGAAGGCAGCTATCAGTGAGACGGAAGACATGCCAATGTTTGTGAGTAGTCGGGTGTCCTTCTGGTGTCATGGGCGGGCCACCTGTAAACTGGCTGTGTGGAGGTGGCCCCTTGGGAGTCTGTAAGTAGTTTGACAGTTGGGGACCAAGGTAGCATCTCACAACCCGAGAATCACACCGTGGTTTCACTGACTCTCTTCTCCTTTTCCCCTCCTTAGGAGCCCAAAATGACGCGCTCGAAACTTAAGGAAGTGGTGGAGAAAGGAGTGGTGGGTGTTCTGTTTCTTCTTTATTTGTTTAGCTTGGTAAATAAGATCTAATTTCGGGTAATTTGTAGGGAAAAGATAGAGGCAAGATTTGTTGCGTCGGTTTGCCTTCTTAAAGATTCGTAAAAGACAACCGGAGACATTGTGTGACGTCATCATGGCTCATTTTCGTTTCAGTTGGTTTGGAAGTGTTGCGTTTTTGGAGGTACTAGGTAGACAGCCATTTAGAGCGGTGGAGAAGCAGTGGGAGGTCAGTTTTTCTCCATGTCCCGGGGTAGGGGGCAGGGTGACAGTTGTGTTTTTTCAAAGTGCACGTTCTCAGGCTGCCTCGGACCTAGGAACCTGGACCCGTGAGCGGGCCCGGGGACCCGCACGGTCCGAAACACTGCTGCTGGTTTGATGCGGGGAGCCCACTACTCCCTGCCTAACGAGCACTGGTCGGCTTTGCGCGCCCCTTCCGTGGCAAGGCAGGCGGTGGTCTGAGGGAGCCCATCCTGCCTCTGACAGCAGGGAGCATGGATCCAAAATGCCCGGTGTGGTTTTTGTCTGTCTGTCCAGTTCTGTTCCTTGCAGCCCTAAAGAAGAAATAAGGCTGTCCCTCTTCCACGGGACCTTTCCTCTCGCCGAGGAAACTGCTGTGTGGTGTTGTAACATTCTTTTCTTGCTAAACGTCCCCCAGCTTTTGACTGGACTTTATGTGACAAGGCTTTGCGCACCTTCACCCGTCTGATCCTGGTCTTCCGAATGGGCCTGGCTTGTCTGTACCTTTCAGAAGTCCAC
Organism: Pteropus medius; assembly: GCF_902729225.1. Classification (NCBI taxonomy): domain Eukaryota; kingdom Metazoa; phylum Chordata; class Mammalia; order Chiroptera; family Pteropodidae; genus Pteropus; species Pteropus medius. The sequence goes on from NW_024352789.1 coordinate 454,508, forward strand.
CTGACACGATCCTGCTGCTCCCATTTAACTAGTGCGGATTAAAGTTAGGCCTCCTCAGTGTTCGGGTGCCCCGTTTCTCTCCATGCAGCCTACGGGTGTGTGGGCTTTTTTGACAGCGCATTATTTATTTTATGTTTAATGGACTAACCCTGGTTACGTAACGTGAAAAGTCATCTTTCCGCGGGAAGTACGCAAGTGAACGTGGTGGTGGTGACAAGCAGCCGTCACTGAGATGGACTTGCAGGAAGTCTGTCTGACGCAGAGCGTGGATTAACATTAATTCCATACTCAACCTGGAAAAAAGAATGAGGAGACCCCGTCAGGCCCTGGATGATGTCTGCCGACCACGCTTGTAGGCGAGGAGAAGCCGGGCCTCCCGAGACCACAGTGTGCGTGGAGAGCAAGAGCGGAGTCCAGGGCTCGCCCGCCCGCCTGCGGCTTTGGCAGCTGCTGCGGAGCAGATGTGGGCGGGGCAGGGCAGGGCCCCGAATCCCGCCCTCCCCTATGCCCTCCCGGGGCGGGCCCAGCTAGGCACAGCGGGTAGGCGGGCAAGGACCTGATGCTCTCGCAGACACAGAGCCTCCTGGCCTTTTAAGTTTTCTTGTTCATAAGATGATTTAGATTGGGTCACAAATGGTCAAGAAATTATGCACTTTCATGACATTTGTTAGCAGTTTAAAGTTAGGAACTTGGAAAAATATCTTTAGTCTATAGTTACGCCACCCTGAACACGCCCGATCCCGTCTGATCTCGGAAGCTAAGCAGGGTCGGGCCTGGTTAATACTTGGATGGGAGACCACCTAGGAAGACCAGGTGCTGTAGGCGTTAAAAAAAAACAAAATCTTTAGAAAACATTTCCTCCCCAACTCTACTGTTTTAAACATACAAAAAGTTGAAAGCGACTCGAGATTCCATCTAGATTTAACAGTTGTGATCTTCTGCCATGTTTGCTTTATGTCTCTCTATATCTGTCATTGTTTTTTTCCTGAATTATTTGAAAATAAGTTGTAGACAGCTAGACACTTCCCCCCGAATCATTTCCTAAGAATGTCTTGGGCTGGCTTTTTGGAGGCATGCTCATGGCGGGATTTACGTCATCGACTAACAAAATACTGATGTCAGAAGGCTGCTGTTACTTACAACATTGTATGTTTGTCCACTGTTTTGGTTTATAGTTTTCACATCCATTATTCTGTGTGAACCCAAGCTGTGCATGACAGATGCTTTTTTTATAAATGACATTGAGTCTTACGAGGTTTATGTCGGAAGCGGTAGCGATAGAGATAGGTTCTTCTCTCCTTTTCCTCCATGAGGCTTTGACAGATACTGGAGCGTATACCTCAGGGACGGTCAGCTCCCCTAGCTCACTGCAGCCCCAAGTTAGGTAGATGGCTCTTTGTGATGGTAAAGAGGAATTAAAAAGGAAAAAGTCTGTTTCAGTTAAGGGAGCTTAATTATTCATATTCTTTGTTGGTAGGTAATTCCAACATGGAATATTTCGCCAATTAAGAAGGCCAATGAAGTTAAGGTAAATTTGCAAGAGGTTATTCTTATTCTTTTCCAGAACGACTTGATCAGTTTTGGAACCTGAGTACTTCCTTTCTGTTCGTTAGCGTTTTTTGGGACGTTTAACTTTTAAAACTCAAGCTTTGGGTTTTCCATTCTGTTACTCTTAGATCTGACTCTCTGGCCAGGAATCTCTTTAACCCCTGCTTCTTGTTACTTGCTTTAGCTCATTGTGCTCTTAGGATTTTTTCCCCTGCTCTGGCTCTGCCTTTTCTGCCCTTACTTTCCAGATCCATCTGGTTTATGTTTCCTCTTCATTTTTTTTCTATAATTGTCCCTGCGTAGCCTCCTCAGTTTGTGGACATCCACCTTGAAGAAGACGACTCCTCAGATGAAGAGTACCAGCCAGACGACGACGAAGAAGACGAGACCGCCGAAGAGGTCAGTGGTGGCCCTCGTGAGTGTCAGTGGGTGAGACAGGGAAAGTTTGGCTCAGTCAAGCAGAGTGTGTTTCGCTTCCTCGGTGCGCACCGCCGTCCATTCTCTAGAGCGAGACGCAGCTCTCCCTTCTGCTGACTCTTCGCGTAAATGCAAGGCTGCGAGATGCTTGCTTTTCACACTCCCTGAATTTTTCCACATCTCCTCTGATGAGATACAACATGCCTGTGACATGCAGAGCTGCGCATAAAACAGTTAAAATGCACAGCTAGTTATAAAGCTCACCCACACGAAACATCCTTCTGAAATAATTAAACAGCGCTGCCAGGACACCCCTTATTCACCCCTCCTACTCAAAATTATTTCTCTCTCCCAAGGATGACCCCTGTCCTGACTTCGGGTAATTACTTCCTTGTTTTTCTTTATAGTTATGTCACCTAAATGTGCAGCTCTACCCTCTAGAGTTCAATTTCTCACTGTTTTTGAACCTTACATGAATGGACTCACAGTGTATGGATTCTTTCGTGTCTGACTTTTTTTTCGTTCAATATTAATCTTTTGAGATTCATCTCTACTGTTGCTGGTAGCCATAGTTCATTTTTGTTGCTGTGTGATAATTCTATTTCTTAATGTATTCTTTGACTCGTTTGTAAAAGGAGTTTAAATGAATGCTTACAGTTTTACAAAGTTTGCAGTGCTGTTCAGAATATTAAGCTGCTCTTTAAATTGTATTTTCTCGTACTCTGAGTAATTGAGTGAGTGATATTTTACGATTCATTCTCTTGAGATACTTCAGACTCGGTGGAATGGGGTTGAGGCATACAATTAAAAGCGCATTGGATTTGTTTTGTAGAGTTTACTGGAAAGCGACGTTGAAAGCACTGCTTCGTCTCCACGTGGGGCGAAGAAATCCAGACTGAGGCAGTCTTCGGAGATGACGGAAACCGACGAGGAAAGTGGCATGTTGTCAGAGGTGACTGCTTCATACAGGAGAGATAAGTTGCAGCTGCACGAGCGAGTTATTTGCCGTGGCGACCCTGAGCGGCCACCGTTGTCCAATGTGACTCCAGGTCAGCGACCGTGCGGCGCCCTCCTGGTGTTCCTGACCGCTTAAAGCGGTTTCCTGTTCAAGTCTCCCAAGTCCACGAGCATTTAAGAGAAAAGTAAACTCGGCGCAGGGAGAGAGCTTTTCCGAGTTCTCGTGGAGGGGCCGCGTACGAGTGACTAGTGGGTTTCTTTTCTTCCACGCATCTCTTTTTCATGCCTGTTTTCTTGTATTGTCCTAAAGCCACTTGTATCAGGTTCCTTATTTTGGGTACCGAGTAGCATCCCGTTGGCTTCGTTGGAAATAGGGTGAAACCCGATTACGTCAACATCCGCGACAGCGCCTTCGTTTTAATTTCCCTCCGTCTGCATGGGAAGAGGAAGGTCACTAGCACACGATGTGCCTCCCCCTGCCTCTTATTTTTTAACACGCTCGCCTCTCTCAATCAGGCCGAGAAGGTGACCCCGCCGGCCGTCAGGCACATCAGTGCCGAGGTCGTGCCCATGGGCCCCCCGCCGCCGCCGAAGCCCCGGCAGACCAGGGACAGCGCCTTCATGGAGAAGCTGCACGCGGTGGACGAGGAGCTGGCCTCCAGTCCTGTGTGCATGGATTCCTTCCAGGTGAGCAGTGGCCTCAGTCGCCGAGAACGCCAGGCGGAGCAGTCTGGCTGTTGCTCAGGTTGGGCAGCGGGAGGGGAAGGAACCGAATTCCGACAATGAGGAAAAATTGTGAAGTCGTAGGTCTTTGGTACCCCGTTTGGTTCGTGCTGTTTTGCTGTGAGGATGGCGGCTCCTGTGCGACAGCCCTCAGCCGGACTCCCCCAGATACTGACTCCCTCCCCCCGCCTTCTCTCTCTGCACAAACATCTGCTCTAGTGCGCGCACCCTAACAGTGGGGACGTGGCTCTGAGAACAAGGGTGCAGTGACGGTGTCTCGTCTGGTAGGGTCCTGATGTAGAGTTTACCAGTTGTCCCAGTAACGTCCTTTATGGCAAAATAAAAAAAAATCTTTCCCGATCCAGGATCCAATCCAGGCTTTCACGTTGTGTTAGCGGTCTTGTCTCTTAGTCTCTTTTAAATTACAACAGTTTCTCAATCTTTGTTTCTCGGAGCCTTGAACATTTTAAACCTCATAGACCAATTATTTTATAGTGCTCCTCGATTTTGGTATTTCCTCGTACTGAGATTCGGGTTATGCACTCGTGGCACAGGCAGCATAGAAGTGACGTGTCCTTTTCTGTGCTTCCTGTCAGGAGGCACGTGACATCTGTCTCGTTAATTTTGATCGTAGAGTTAAAGTGGTGTCTGTTTGATTTCCTCACTATAAAATTATCACTTTTGCTTTTTGGAATTAATTAGTGTGTTTCTTGGGATATGTTTTGAGCCCAAGCATCTTTCCGCTCACTGACTTTGGCCCCTGTTGCTTTTCTTGAGCGGAGCATCTTGACCATCACTCCGGTGGTCGTCAGGTGACATTCTCAGCGCCATCATTTTGCCAGTTCTCTGTACGTTCCAGGTTCTTCCCCCACGTCTTGTAGGTCAGCGAAAAACATGTCCGTCCTGAAATTGGGAAAAAGAGTATTGAATGGAACAGCTCTGTCAGAGGTCACTTAATTCAGTCACCCTTCCCTGGAGCGAGCGCGCCATCGTGTGGGGGGTTAGTGGTGTTTTATATAACCCTTGATTCCCACACACGTGGAATGATCTGACGTTGGAAAGCAGCGGCGTGAGGCAGAAGAGGCCTTGGCGCTCATAGTCTGTTGGAGAGAGGGACAGCAGACACATAGGTGACTACGAGTGGTGGCCAGTGCTCTGGACTCAGTGGAAACCAGGAAGTAGAGTCGTGTCCATGAGAGCACTCTACGTAGGACGTCAAGAAGGACCTCCCAGAGTGGATGATGTGTGAGTTGAGCTCTGAATGAGAAGAGGGGCAGGTCTGTTGGGAGCTCGCTGCAGCCGTCGGGGCCCTTCGGAATCCGTTTGCAGATTCAGCCAGTCCCTGTCCCAATCCCAGCTGCTTTTCAGTTTTTTGGTTTTTTTTTTCTCGTCGTTGCAAAAATTGCCAAGTTCATTCTAAAATTCGTGGGGAAATGCAAGGGACCCACGGTAGCCAAACCAATCTTTAGAACAACTCACAGTATCGGAAGTATGTACTTCGTGATTTCAAAAGTTACTGCAAAGTTAAAATAATCAAAACAGTTTGGTACTGGCATAAGAATAGACATAGATCAATAAAACAGGATTCGGAGCCCAGAAATAAACCCCGACATTTATGGTCAGTTGATTTTTGACAAGCGTGCTGGAGCCAATTAATGAAGCAGGAACAGACTTTAACAAATGGTACTGGGGCAGCTGGAAATCCACATGTGAAAGCACTAGGTTGGACCCTTACCTCACACCACATACAAAAATTAACTCAAAATATGTCATTGACCTAAATGTAAGAGTTAAAACTATAAAACTCTTAAAGAAAACACAGGAGTGAATCCTGTTGACCTCTGATTAGGCAGTGGTTTCTTAGGTAAACGCCAAAAGCACAAAGTGACACACAAAAAAATAGATATATTGGACTGATCAGAATTAAAAAGGTGTCCTTTTGTGCTTCAGAGGATACCATCGAGTGAAGACAAAGCGAAGACAGCCCGCGGAATGGGGGGACATGATCGCAAGTCACATGTCTGAAAAGGGACTTGTATCCACGCTACGTGATGAACTCATAACTTAATAATGAAAACACAACCCAATTCAGGAACGGGCGGAGGACAGATGGGAGGGGGTGGGGAAGACGGGTGACGGGGAAGGGTTACGATGTACCGATTGCCAGTTATAAACAGGGGCGGGAGGTAGAGTGCAGCGTGTGGAACGCAGCCCTCTGTGGGATCCCGCCGCCACCCCCGCCAGGGCGGGCACAGCGAGCGAGCTGCTCGGTGCCGTGTGCCGGCGGCAGTGAGAGGCGGGAGGCCACCGGCCCGGCGGTGCAGCCACTTCAGCCTGGCGCTTCCGCAGAACCTAAGCAGAGGACCCAGCGGTGCCGCCTCAGGACAGGGGGACCCTCGTCCCTGTGGGGGTGCCGGCACGCTCAGATGTGTCAGCTCACAAACGAGAGCAGCCAGCGTGGCATGTCCACGTGGCAGGCTGTTGTCCTGCAGTAGAAAGGGACGGAGGGACACGGCGCACACGGGAGGCACTGAAAACGCTGGGCTAGCTGAAGCCGGAGACGAAGGCCGCGTGGTGCGCGATTCCGTTGACGTGAAGTCGCCAGCGTGGGAAATCCACAGACACAGCGCGGGGCTTGGTGGCTTCCGGGGGCCGGGTGTGGGGAGGCGCTGCTGATGAGAACTCACATGACTCTGAGTACAGCAGTTCCACTCAGTTTCACACTTTAAAAGGGTGAGTTTTGGTGTGTAAATGATACCTTAGTAAAGCTGTCATAAACGTTCCTGAAATAACTGGATTTAAAACTGATGCCGCAAAAAATAAATAAGTAAATAAGTAAATAAAACCAATGTTGCTGTCCTTAAAGTGTCCCAGACAGAGAACAGTACACCCACAGCGCTCAGACACGAGGCCCGCGGTGTGAGCCAAGGAGAGACACGCACAGGCTCTGAGGCGGTGTGGGGTCTGGACGCGCGGGGCCTCCGGTGACATGCTTTTCTCTCCCACGGCCAGCCCATGGACGACAGTCTCATTGCGTTCCGTACGCGCTCTAAGATGCCCCTGAAGGACGTCCCCCTGGGGCAGCTGGAGGCAGAGCTCCAGGCTCCGGACATCACCCCGGACATGTACGACCCCAACACAGCGGATGACGAGGACTGGAAGCTGTGGCTCGGGGGGCTCATGAGCGACGACGTGGGGAATGAAGGTTGGCAGCCGCGTTGGCATTTCTTGTCTGTTCTGTCCACTGTCTCTGGGGTAACGATTTTATCAGCAGCCTAAAGAAGGGATGTTTTTGGTTAATTGAATTTAATTTTGTACTCGACCAACAATTTGCTTTAAATCAGCAGTTAAATTCCCCTTTGTTTTGGTCAAGAACCTTTTTGGGGATCTTTTGAATGCTAAGCATCCTCCCCCGAAACATAAGGCGCTCACAGTTTCGTACACCGTCCGTGAGCGCGCCCTGACTCACACTGCTGTGTTAGCCGAGGTTCTTCGTGACGCGAGGGAAAGAATCCCAGGCCCCCGCTTGCAGAAGTCAGATGAAGCCAGACTTCGCGGAGGGCAGGGACACCTGCCGTGGGCCGAGGCCCTGTCAGGGCCCTGCTTCCCTCTCCCCAGCGTTTGTCTCTTCTGCTTTGCTCAGTCAGCTCCGTTCTCCAGCCTGCGTTTTTCTGGAAGGTCGGGGCCGTGCTCATTAGCACACTGTTCACTTCTCGCCTTGTCTCCTCATCAGACGGCCTCTCTGCAGGCTCCAGTGGGAAGAGTCCAGGGCAGCACTCAGATTGGCTTGGTCGGATTTCATGGCCGCTCTCCGTGTAGCGTAGGCTTGGCTGGGAGGCGCAGCGTGGGCCCCGTGATTGGCAGCTCCTCGTGGAGGAGTGCATTTGGGGTGGGCAGCCACTTGGGAGAAGCCATAGTGTTCCCGTGAGTGGGGGAGGGGTATCAGTCAGACAAGCTCAGTGTCTTCTGACTTTCCTCAGTGGGGATGACCAGAGTATTTTTATGTGTTGTGCTGTAGAAGAGACACATGTTTTAAAAAGAATTTGTATAACCGAGGCAAGGTCAAGGTCTTCCTTGCATTTTTATGTGAGCAGAGTCATCTGCCGTCTGTCTCACTGCCATCTGTAGCCAAGGTCATTGCTCCCATGTCTGGATCAGATCCTGTCAGATGTGACTGTCAGATGTGACATTGCTCCCATGTCTGGATCACATCCTGTCAGATGTGACTGCAGACACCTTGCGAGCACACCTGTATTCCTGTGTCCTGAGCCCAGCTACCATGAGATAGGTGTTGAAAGGAACGATGCTTTCAGATAAACGAGGGAGCGTACAGTTTGGGCGGACACAGACCAGGTAGACGTTTGGGTAGGTCAGACCAGGAGTAGTGGGGATAAGTGATGCTGCGTTGTGCTTTCTCACGTGTGTATTGAGCACTCGGACTGTCACGTGTTTATGTTGTGTGTGTGTCCACTGCTTCACATATGGCGTCATAACTTGTTCCCTAATAACGGGGGCGGGGGTCATTCCTTTCTTCACTGTCAGTGCCTTTGTGAAAACAGTTTCACAAAGGTATTTTCATGAGGTGCGCCGCTCAGAGCGGGTTTACTGAGGCAAATGATAGGTTCAGTTTTCCGGCTTTTGCTGCATTTTGAGAGATTTAAGTCTTGTTTGAAGGAAGAAACGTGGCTTATTGGAGAGAACAGGTGAGATGAGTCAGCTGTGGGAAATGATCTGTGCAGAGGAAAAAAACGTGACTTAAAACCTGGAGAATAAACAAATGTGCTTTATTGAAACATCTCGTAGAGCTGAGTATCTTAAGTTTCACTAGAGATGAGAGTTCAGAGGCCAGACTGTGTGTCTGAGACTTTTTTTCTCCTAGACGAGGCAGATGACGACGACGACCCAGAGTATAACTTCCTGGAGGACCGCGACGAGCCGGACACGGAGGACTTCCGCACTGACCGGGCCGTGAGGATCACCAGTGAGTCGCATCTGTGCGCGTCCGCTCGGCTGCTGCTTGGCTGTTGCTCGGCCGCCTGTTTCCTTCGTGGAATTTTTAGGGTGAAGCGTGTAGCCCTTGTAAGCTATGACATTTAAGCTCCCTCTACTGATTTAATTCAGTACTTCTCTAAATTTAGGTGTGTATTCGGGAGGCCCATCCCTACAGCCCATAGTCACGTGTCGAGCCAGGCTTTGGGGCTCGTTTTTAGGAAACCAGAGTGAGACATGGCCTCTGCCCCGTGGGACGTCAGCTCAGTAAGGGAGACGAACGGGAAAAGTTCCAATGCAGAGTGACAGGTGACGCCCGGGGTTGTGTGTAAGGTGCACTAGCGGCACACTCGTGTATGTGTGGAGTTAGAGTGGGGGGGGAAGGGGTACGTGGGGCGGGAGGTCTCGTCTTAGTTCTGAAGGAGGGGACAGGCCAGATGCACCCTGTACCTCCAGCTCCCTGAATGCCGTGGCTTCCAGGCCTCCCCTCACCCATCGTGTCTTTCTTCGGGTTTTAGTCTTTATTATTTTTTTAAAATTTTTTTCTCATTACGTTTTACTATAAAACTTTTCAGACATATAGAAAAGTTGAAAGAATTGTACAGTAGACACCCATATACTCACCACCTAGCTTCTGAATTAACTTTTAATACCTTTACTTTGTCACTCAGTTATCTGTCTCTCTATCTATAAACCCACGATTTTTTTATGCATTTCAGAGTGAGTTATAGATATCAGTACATTTTGCTCCTAAACATTTCAGCCTGCGTATCGTGAATTAGAGCTCAATATTTGTTTATAATTTCTCTTTTAAGGTAGATTTATACGCAGTCGTATTACAGAAATGTTAAATGTGCCACCCAGTGAGTTTCGACATGCTTACACCTGTGTAAGCCAAACCCCTGTCAGGATATAGAATCGTCAGCCCAGAAAGTTTCCCCATGTCCCTTCCAAGCCAACCCCCGCGCCATCCCCCTGGGGGAACCACTGTTCCGGTTTTTTCCCATCACAGACGAGATTTGCCTGTTTCATGACTTCATATAGCTGGAGTCATACAGTGTGTGCTCTGTCGTTTGAGGCTTTTGCACTCAGCATACTATTTGTGACAGTCGTCCATACTAAACGTATCATTAATTTGTTCCTTTTTACTGCTGAGTAGGATTCTGTTGTATAAATACACCAGTTTATTTTTTACCTATCCCCAGGTGTTGGATGTCTGGTCACTTCTTGATTTGGGGCTATTTTGAACCTTTTTGGTTAGGCCTTTGTAGACGGATGTTTTATTTCTCTTGGGTCAGCTATCCAGGGGAGGAACCATTGGTCAGAGGGTGAATGTGTGCTTCGTTTTATAAGAAGTCGCCAGGCCTTTTACCGAAGCGGCTGTCCATGTCCCAGTCTCACTGGAGTTCCAGTCGCTCCATGTCCCCACGGGCATTTCGATTTCAGCTTTTTAATGCCTCTCGAAGGGCCTGTGTAGAGACGGGCCCCGCCCTTAGATATGGCCTGGCAACCTGCTCCGGTCGCTCGCACGCTTGCCTTCCTGGCCGTGAGCACTGTTTTGGAGCAGCTGTGTCATAGTGAACTTTAGTCAACCAAAGCATTCAGATCTTTTTCAGATGAATTGGTTTTGAGCCATGTCACCTTTTTGTGCACTTAAGAAACTGAGTTTTTAAATCCTAAGTGTAAGACTTTAAATTTATGTCCGTGGCGATCCATCCAAACAGTGTGAGAACGTGGGATTTTGAATCTCATCAGCTGGTCTGCACTCCCTTCCAGCTTCCAGTCATTGACAGGTTTGATAGGTGTGTTTCCCAGGCCTTCTGGGTCGTTGACAGAGTTGCTGAGCAGTTCGGGCGCAATGGCAGAGGCCCCCGACACGGCTCAAGGCTTCTCTCTTGACTGCATTCGGAGAGGTCAGCAGATGAGCTCATTGCGCTCTGGGCTCATCGAGCTGGCGTTCGATGTGCGCCCGCCACTAGGATGCGGGCTCCGTGGGAGCATGACTGTGCAGCGCTGCCACGCGCCCCGGGCACGCCGGGCGGGGCTGAGGCGGAGCGGTGTGCAGCACACGCTTCCTGTGAGCGAGTGAGACGGACGTGAGGATGTTGTCAGGCGCTTTGCCGGAGACAACATGCATTGTCTCCTTGGAATTCCCCCGTATTGAAAAATGAAACCAACTTGTGCCAACAACATACCATTCGGCTTTTTTTTTTTTGCAGAGAAGGAAGTGAACGGACTGATGGAAGAGCTGTTTGAAACTGTAAGTAATGCTCTTCAAGTGCGAGGTCGGGATGGCGAACGTGGGTTCCCCAGCAGGCTCTGTCCTTCGGTCCCCGGCCCTGCCTCCAGAGGGACGGTGTGACCCAGCAGTCCCCGTTCAGCCCTCCCAGGGGAGAACAGACAGGCAGCAGAATTTCGCTAACTGACAAACTTTGCTTACCCTTATTTTGGTTATTCTTGGTGAGGATTTCCTTGCAAACTTTGGATGGCCCCCCAAGTGTTGCTCGATGCACCCTTGAAGATGCAGACTAGTTTTAGATTCTTCCGAGCACAGAGCGACCTTTCTCACACGTTTGTGTCTTGAAGCGTGTTTACGATCATCGCGCGTTGCCCGGGCTCTGTCCTTGCCACTGACAGCTGGCTGTGTGGGCGCTTCCCCTAGCGCTAGAGTCCGCGTGCCCGTGCGCGGGGCGCTGGGGCCTGCTGCACTGCGGCCCCTTGTGCTGGCGTCGTTGGCATCCCTAAGCCGTGCTCCCGACGGCGCCGGTGATGTCCCAGGCCGACCTCCCTTTCCTTCCCCCTAGTTCCAGGATGAGATGGGCTTCTCCAACATGGAAGAGGACGGCCCGGAGGAGGAGGGGCGTCCGGCAGAGCCTCGGCCCACCTTCAACACCCCCCAGGCCCTGCGGTAGGCTCGCCAGACACCTGGAAACCTAGAATGGAGGAGGGTGGGCGTCTGAGAAGGTTTTCAGACGTGTCGGTGGGTTTTCCACCGCCCCTTTCCTGCTGTTTCTGTTACGGGGCGCAGAACCCTGTGGGGCGCGTGGTGTCACGTGGGTGAGTCTCCTTATCATGGGGCAGTGCAGCTGTAGACTGGGCTGCGTCTGTTTGGGAAGGGAGAAAAAACAGTAGCTGGCACCCGTCGCAGCTTCTCCAGGTGAATGGTGCTGGAGAGGTGCAGGACTCTGTGTGGCCAGCCACAGACACAGCCCAAATCGTCACATCCAGCGTGTCCCTTTGTTCTCGTTTGCTGTCACCATCTGGTAAATGGTAACGAAAGTTGGTTAGTCATCTGGGCATTTGTGGAGCAAACCACGAAGCGCCTGCAGTGATGCCCTGGAGCGCGGAATGGCTCTGCCCTCCCGAATGTGGTGCTTCTCGCCCCTCCCACAAAGCGGAGGCTTTACTTTTCCCCCGTTTTGGGGATGGGCTTGCATAATTGGTCTGTACGTTACTGTCACCCATTCTGAGTAGCAGCAGAGTTCAGGGTGTGGATTATGCCATGGATGGAACAAAGCAAAGCTAAGAGAGCCCCGTCCTCTGATGAGTCCTGCGTTTTAACGGGAGAGCGTGGGACTCTGCAAGCTAGACCGTCAGGAGCTCGCAGTTCAGTGAGCAGTGTAAACGCCAGCAGTATCGGCTGTGCTCCATGATAGTAAATGCCGTAATGTAACATAAGTACAACAAAAAAACTCAAGATTTCTTTTTGTGCAGCTTTGTTGAGGTTTAATTGACAGAGCTGTAGAACATTGAAAGTGGACAACACGATTATTTGATATGCGTAGACGTGGTCAAAGGACCCCCCACTGAGTTAGATGACACTTTCGTCACCTCCCACGTTTCCTTTTAGAACCTTTTCAGGGTTTCTAAGAGTCTGTTTGACCCACTAACTGCAAGCCATGATTCAGAGCAAAATGCTGGTGCCGCAGGTAGAAGCCTCCCGCTGGGGTCCCCTGACCACCTCCGTGCACGAAGTTTTAAAATTTGGGGGTGACGTAACTCGTTTAAAACCCTCGTTCGGATTCACGCCTTCCAGTGTCAGTCCATGTGCTTGGGCTGCTGCTGCTTCTCTTTCAGCCGGAAGTGCACCCTGGTTTCGTCCTCGACTGAATAAAACACGGTGTGGGGAGTGGGTTCCCCGTGCTCCCCCAGCTGTCCCAGATGCACGTCCTGGAGTCTGTTCCAGCGTTAGCGCTGCAGGCAGGCACGAGCTTCTGGTTCTCGGTGAAGGCTGTGCGGAGGGCAGCCCCGTCCTTAGCTTTTTACTCTGCGTCTGCCTGTGCTCGCAGAAAAATCTGTAAAGGGAAGCTTAACCTTCATGCCCCGAGGCTACCGAAAAGTTATCGTTTAACTGCAGCTGCGACAGAGGATTTCTTGAAATACGAAAGTCTTGTAGTTGTCGCTACTCGAGCAGGTCCTAGCCTGCGTGCGCGGGTGTCAGCTCGTGCTCGCCCGAGTGTCTCATTCTGCCTCTGCCTCACACCTGGCACGCTGCCTGTTCGGATTCTTGCTTCAGCTCTGGACACAGAGCTCAAGTAGGGGCGGGGAGGTAGAGTTAGATCTTGCAGGAGGGACTCAGAGGGCTGAAAGGAGATCTTTTCGTGGAGAGTAGCAGCGTGACACTGGAATCAGCTTCTCGCCACTCATTCAGACCGCGGTGTACTCGAATGTCCTTTCTGCTGCTTGCTGGACGGTCCCGACTTTTTCAGAAAGGAAGGTGGGGCAGCCTGGCCGGGTAGGAGCAAAGGACGGGAGGAGTTGGACCTGGGGTGGGAGGCATGAGTCTATTAGAGACCCAGCGTGCACTCGGGGAAGGTTCCGTGTGGCCCGAAGGCCAAGGCCCCGGTCAGTGTGGGTGTCAGTGTGATGCGGGAGGGTGCGTGTCCATCAGCTCCTTGACGGCTATTATCCAGCCGCTTCTCTACTGCTCGACTTTTGTTTAATTTCTCCTTTATTTATGTATCTTCAGGGGACGGATCGTAGAGGAATAGGGGTGGGGGCGGTTCAGAACCATCTCATCTGTGTCTGTGCTGACGACTTTGGGAAAAGATTTGGGTGGGCTGGGGGTTTTGCCTGTTGACTGACCTGGGCTTTGGGGCTCAGCAGTAGACGGAGATTACTCAGAGCCTCAGCCCTCCATTGGGAGGAGTCAGGTTTGAATGCAGCCGTCTCTCCGTGGGGGTAGGTTTGAAGAACCTCTGGCCAACTTGCTAAATGAGCAGCATCGTACGATGAAGGAGCTGCTGGAACAGCTCAAGATGAAGAGACCTTCGGCCAGACAGCAGCAGGAGGTCGAGAGGGTGAAGCCGCAGGGCGAGAAGGCCCAGCAGACTCTGGTTCTGGACCCGGCGCAGAGGAGGCGGCTCCAGCAGCAGATGCAGCAGGTGAGGCCATGCTGGGTCATCCGCGGCCCGACACTGCAGCCTAAAGCCAGGCGCTTTGCACCGGTCAGAGCCAGGTGTCTGATCCCGCTGACACCGTGGGGCCATGGGGCCTTCACAGCGGCGAGGGCCTTGCTGCAGCTGTGAGTCCCTGTCGCTCGGGCAGGATGCACGCGGGGACCCCAGTGGTCTGCAGAGACGCCGCAGTGACGCATCCAGGCTTAACAGCCTCACCGCCAGGGTGGTTCGGCCCTCTGTCTCATCCGTTTCTGTGATTGGAGGTTAAGCTTCCTCTGGTTCTAGCATTTGGCGCAAGGGGAACGTGTCTGGGGAATTCATACCAAGACACCGTGCCGCTCTCGTCCCTCCAGAGAGCGAAGCACGTGTGATCGAGTGGCACACGTCTTGCTGGGTAAGCTCTGGGTTCCTGAGATGACATCACATACATGTCACTGTTATTTTTTTCACTCCCCAGCACGTTCAGCTCTTGACACAAATTCACCTTCTGTCCACCTTCAACCCCAGTCTCAACTCGGAGGCCAGTACCACCAGGATATTTCTTGTAAGCGTCCCAATACCCCCGCCCCCGAAGGCTCGAGTGCGCAGTTAGCTTGGCGGGTCATCTCACAGGTGCCCACCCGCGTCGCCCGCAGTTTCTCTCCTCTGCCGCATGCTCCGGTGGCTGTCCCCGTGGCTCCCGGCGTTTGCCGAGGACACACCGAGTTCCGTCGAGGGCGGGCCGCCTCACTGTTCTCGAGCGCCTTCCTCTGCGCTTTCTATTGGATCCTCCCCCTCATCTTTAGATCACCCTCGCTTCTTGGTTTTTGGCATTTTCGTTCTTTTTACTGAATTCGGTATCCGTTCGTTGGGCTCAGTATCAGTGTATCAGTGATTTATGGGTAAGGTTAATTTTGCTTATGACATTTGGAAGTATTTTGGAGGAAAGGCTTTTAATTTAAAAATGTTAGACCCCATGAAGATTGCCCCTGAACTTCGGGGCAGGTGACGATGGTAGCCTCTGCCTCCCGGGTAAGTGTCTTTGGGGTCTGAGTAGCTCGTTGGCCGGTCGCCTGGCCTCCTCGGTAGTCAGCAGGGCTGACTCCCCTCTCACTGTGCTCAGAGGGTCATGAGAACGACTTCGTTCTAAGTGTCATTTGAGAAACCAAAGACAAACAGTTTTGAAAAGTAATGGCTCTCGCTCCCGGGAGCCTTAGCTTTAGCTGGAGCGAGACTGAACTCCCGCAGGCTCAGGACACTCAGGCGGAGCGCAGAGCAGGCACAGAAGGGCCGTTTCACAAGCACAAGGACTCGGCAGGAGAACCGGCCCGGGGGGCGAAGTTAGTCGTGAGACTTCAGTGCGATTGCCCGTGTTTGTCCGACAGTAGGAAGGACAGCTTCACTCAGGCTGAGGGCTGCTTTGGCGTCACGGTCTGGAACTTAGCTCTCCTGCGTGTCTGGTTCCCAGGAGGAGCTAGGAACCTTTGCGCAGAGCTCCGTCGCCCTTCATCCGCTCAACCCCAAGTTTCAGACCTTGTTCCAACCATGTAACCTCATGGGAGCCGTGCAGCTCATCGAAGACTTCAACACGCACGTCACCGTTGACTGGAGCCCCCGTAAAGCCGTCAAGACTGGTAGGGGACACGTGTCCACTCCAAGTCGTTGCCTGGAATGGGGGCCGGGGGGCGGCCTTAGCCCATGGATGGCTTCCCAGGGATGGAGGAGATAGGATGTTTGGAATTTCTTCTTTCTGTCTTTTATTTTCCCTTTGGACTCGTTACCTAAGTTAGAATTGCATGATAACGTTTGGGCTTAGGTAAGGGATGGAGGCAGTGGACAGGACAGGGTGGTGAGGGCTAGCGAGGCAGGACTCCGTGCTGAAGAGTAGCCTTGGATAGACAGCAGGGCGAGTGTCGGGGGCGGGATCAAGACAGACTAAGGTCTGGGAGGGGTGGAAGTCAAGTGCTGACGTTGAGTTGTGTTAAGTTTTTACTCTCCTCATTAGGATCATTTTATTTCCCGTAACGATTGTAGTGCTATCTCCATTTTGATGAATGTTGATTTGGGACATGAATTAGAGATGTCCATTTGCCACGTTCAGTATTTTAAAGAAATTTGCAGGTTTGGTTTCTGCCTTTCATTGGTTCAGTATTTTTTGAGAAAATTCTTGCTTCTGATTTGTGTCCTGGTGCAGCAGGTTGGTTGGGGCTTGCTCCGGGCTTGGGTTCGTCCTTGGATCTGATTTCAGGTCCCTGACTCAGAGTTGTGTTGAGTGCGGCTGAATTTAAGTGCGTTTGGTCCCAGACACGGGCCTCAGCCCACTGTATTCACTGCCCATCGGCTCTGAACTTCATTCAGCACCAAACAGCAGCAGTAACTTGTACGTGTCGTGTTCTGTGTTTTCGTTCTGGGGATATTGAAATGACATTTGTGGAAGGAGCAGTGGCTGTAGCCGTGCTTCTCTCTGGAAAGGCAGAAGTGCCCGGAGTCGAGGGGCCCAGCCAGGAAGACAGAGATGAATTGTCTCCTTCCTTTTGTGGTTTTTTGCTCTCAGTCTCAGGAGGAATCTGGGAGAACTTAATGAAAGTTAAGTAGGAATCAAGTCAAATAAGATTTGGAATACCAGGATTTTGAGGGAGGTTGAAGAAGTTGAAGTCTCATCCTGGAAGAAAGAAGCATGGTCGAAGGTCACTTATCTTTCAAGGATTTAAGCGGGGAGGAGGTAAAAGCTTTTGAGCATACACTGTGCGCCAGCTGCTAGTAGGTACTTTGTAGGTGTGCACGTTGCTCAGTGTGTTACGTGTTCCACGCAGGGAAGAATAAGACAACCAGCTTTTAATAACATCGAACGGGACAGCCTGCAGGTGTATGTTAAGCTGAGAAAGTTGTGGAAACTTCCAGGTGGGAGGACATCAGGGTAGGTAGGGGCCACTCTGTCTAAATGCGGAAATGCACTCAGAAGCTTCTGTGAAGGCCTCTTTGTTCTAAATTTCATTTATCACGGATTTTTTTTTTCTTACAGCCTGTAAATTTCCCTGTTTGCCAAAGCAAGTGGCCTGGATCCTGGCCACGAGCAAGGTTTTCATGTATCCAGAGCTCCTTCCAGTGTGTTCTCTGAAGGCAAAGAACCCCCAGGATAAGAATTCATTCACCAAGGCCGAGGACAAGTAAGGGTGTGCTGCGGGGAGGGCACAGAGGGGACCCCGTCCTTCTCTGCAGGAGCTTCGGGATCACGGGCGTGGGCCCCGAGGCGTGGACACAGGACGGCGGGACGGTGTCTGGGGGTGGGCGGGAGGCTCTGCAGTCCGCGCTTTCCTCAGCAGTGCCGCATGCTGTTCTTCTGGGGAAATAACACGCACAATTTTGAGACACTTTAAGATGGTTAGTTGTTTTCTTTAATACGTTGTAAAAATCAATCTCATAATACGTATCATTAGAGGAAATTTTCCAATGATTTTTCTTTGAATTTCTTATGTAATTATTGGCAATTTAAGTATAAATTTGTTTTGCTTTTTGAAGCCTAACTTCTCTAACTTGTTTTTCTACTCTCTATGCTGTAACATTTTTTTTGTCTCTGTAAATACCGTCTTTTTTTTTTTTTTGTGCCGACAGCACCTGGTCTTCCTAGGTGGTCTCCCATCCAAGTACTGACCAGGCCCGACCCTGCTTAGCTTCCGAGATCAGACGGGATCGGGCGCGTTCAGGGTGGCGTGGCCGTGGACTGTATTGTCTTTTAGGGCAACATCACGATAGTCCTTTTATTTGCCACTCCCTCCCAAGCTTTGTAGGCTTCACCCAGGGTCTTTGTACGTAGAACTGTTGGAGTCTTTGAGTTTCTTTCTGGGTAGATTCCCCTGACTGAGATGACTTGTAGAGGTTACGATCGTTTATATGGCTCTCGACGTGTATTGCCCACTGCCGTCGGTAGGACGTGCGTAGGTGGCTGGCATGGGACGTGTCACGGTGGGAGGGCGGGTTGGTGCTGATTTCATGCCTCACATGGTGCCCGGGTTCATGAGACCCACCGCCTCACTTTGAGCTGGTGTGTGTTAGTGTAAAGCTCACGCGGCCCGATGTTTATGAGTGAGTTATGCTTCGTTTCCGCTCGCCCACCCGATCGCGAACTTGTGCCCGAGTCATGTTCACGGTGTTCGTTAGCACCCAGCGAGTGTCACACTTCCTGTTGCGTAGCCATCAGTGTGTCGTGGGTCAGGTGGAGAGCAGTGGGGTAGAGCGGGGGCGGGTCCGGGGAGGCTCTTGGGAAGACTGACCCGCGGAGTGATGTCGTGCGTGTGTCACCTCCTTTCTCAGTCTGCTGGTTTTGGGACTGAAGCACTTCGAAGGGACCGAGTTCCCCAAGCCGCTGATCAGCAAGTACCTCCTGCCCTGCAAGACCGCCCACCAGCTGACCGTGCGGATCAAGAACCGCAGCATGAACCGGGCCCCCGACAACATCTTCAAGGTCGGTGGCCCCGTGCACCCCGCCCGTGTGCAGCGCGCTCTGCACCTCCCGGTCCCCACGACGAGGGGAGTCTCCGTCCTCTCGCCTGCCCTGGGGCGCCGACCTGCCCTCTTTCTCCGCAGGGTCAGCCGCCCCTGTCGTGGCGTTCTCCCCCCGACATGTGAGATCACGCCTTAAAGTGTCCCCTTGGCCATCCGTCTCTTTCACTCTGACCCTGAAGCAGCGGGTGGACGGCGCGTGCTTGCAGCTTTGTCCTTAACTCTTCTTGTGTAGAGATTTTTGTCAAAATTATAAAGTAGACGTTTTAAAGAGGCAGGTAGCTTAAGCGCTTTGAAGAGCTTAGCAGTTCTTTGAGGCTTGTTACGAAGAAAGCGTTTCTCCCTCTCTCCTGCCGACCAGGGCTTTCGGGGCATGGCGTGCGTACCTCCCCCCCTAGGTGGCGCTTGCAGTCGCTACCGCCTGCTCTGTGGGGCCGAGGCCTTATCGATGAAACTTACAGCGTGGAAGGTGACGTCTTAGCGTTCTCCGCGCTCCCGTGGGCCCCCCGCAACGCGCGGACCTCCGGCCCGCCGGCTTCCTCGCCGCGATCACGTCACAGCTGCGGCCAGGTGGTGTGCGGGTCTTCGCTGGCAGCGCTGCGTGAAGGCCCCTGGGGCCGAGTGTGCAGTGGGTCGTGGCTGCTTTGCTTCTCCTGCCGAACGCTGCTCCCCCGGGGTTAAGCGCCTCTTAGCGGGTGGGCAGGGCCTGGTTTTATGACATATTTGTTACCAGTTCAACAGTGAAGTTTTTAGTTTTAGAAATCTCTCATCAGTGTGTTCAGATGTTTTGGGTGTTCTGTCGTTTTCGTCCTGCAGGAGTCTGTCCCTGAGCCCTCCGGTGCTGCTCCCCTCTAGATGTGGGGCGTTCTCGGCTCTCTGCTCCAGTCTCTTCTTAGAATCCTTCGCTGTCGTGCTGGGGATTGTTTCGGCCACTTACTTGTGTCAGCTCCCTTATTTCCTGAATGCCACATCTGTTTTGCTTCCCTTCCTTGTTTTAGTGGCGCACATCCTAGTGGCGTCCTGAGGAAGAGTGCTCGAGAATCGGATGTTAGGCACAAACTTCCTGTGTCTTGGTGTTTGGGTCCTGCTGCCGTGCCAGGCACGGGGCTCGTGTGCGTGGCCATCGCTGCCATGCAGTGCCAGGCACGGGGCTCGTGTGCATGGCCATCGCTGCCGTGCGGTGCCAGGCACGGGGCTCGTGTGCGTGGCCGTCGCTGCCGTGCGGTGCCAGGCACGGGGCTCGTGTGCGTGGCCATCGTTGCCGTGTGTCAGATCTTACCGCGGGGGAACTGCTCGTGCCGCTGTCACCACCGCCAGCAGACTCCCGTCCCCCAGCTTACCCGCCTGTGGCCTGCGCTTTGTGTGACGTCGCCGTCTCAGTCTGAAGCCCGGGGAGTTGTCCCGACTCTTCCTGCTTCATCTTGGCCTCGGTTCCTACGCCTCCGGCCTTCGTCACCCCTGGAGCAGTGCAGCGGTTTTCTAACTGGTGTCTCATTCCGCTCTGTTCGTTCTGTCCGTCCCTGAGGCTGCTGCCATGGCGCCCCCCTCACCCTTCAGGAGACAGCTCGGGCCACTGGGCTTGGCACGGAGGGCCAAGCCCGCCCACCTCCGCCCTGGCTCCCGAGGCTTCTCCATACCCCTGTGCTCGTAGCCAGTCCGTCTCCTTGTGGTTCCTCAGACGTGTTTATGGTGTGGACGTGACACACACTCTGTCCTCTCCGCCTCGTGCAAGGTGCCCCTGATACACTAGTTGCACCCGCTCCAGGAACATATTGTTCCAGCGTGAGTTATGTGGCATCTTTTGTACACTCTTTTGTACCTTTTTACACAGTGTGGTTGGTGGGTCTGCTGGCCGTCTCCCGCTAGTGGGCAAGCTCCTGGGGAGCGGGAGCCGCTTCTCCTCCCCATGTGCTTGGCTGCAGCCGGGGCCTGGCAGGTAGGGCGCGCTCACGGCCCGCGTGCACTCAGGTTCTCTCTTCCCTTACTGCTAGACCCGAGCCTCGTCTTTCCCTTCCCTTCTGATGTCCGTTCTGCACTACTTGATTAAAAAGGAAGCTTCTGGGGGTGGGGTTGGGGGGGGTTAGGGCACTGGCAGTGCAGCTGCTGGCGGGAGCAAATTCTAAGTGAGGGTGCTCTGGCCATCTGCTTCCTTTGCTCTGTGACCTGAACTTCTGCCTTGTGACCAGAGTGGAGGTCGTCAGTTAGAAGATATGGAGCATTGTAAAATATTAAGTAGAGATTAGTTTGATTTGAAACGCAGAGGCGTTCATCAGGTGCTGTTTGTGTACGTGCGTATGCGGACGTGTGTGTGCGGGGTCTGTCTCAAGCCACTGCCCACCCCAGGCCCAGCCTGGCCGAGGGCAGTGTTTCTGAAGGGAGCATAACTCAAGCTGTGCTTCTTCACGCCCAGTTTTATAAGAAGACCAAACAACTGCCCGTCCTAGGGAGGTGCTGTGACGAGATCCAGCCACATCAGTGGAGGCCGCCTGTGGAGAGGGAGGAACACCGGCTTCCGTTCTGGCTGAAGGTAGGCCCCGCTCCTCAGTGGACACGCGGCATCCTCGCTCACCGCCACGTCCCCAGCACTCCGCAGCCTTCTCAGCAGTGGGTGGGACGAGCGCGTCCTGCAGGAAACTCAGTCTGGGGAGTGCAGTCAGGTGCAGTCTTCACGGCCGTTTGCTGTCCTGCAGAATCACCCTTGAGAAGGTGACCTGAGAAAGGTCATCTGAGCGTAGAAAGCCCCCCTTTTCTCCATCCCCAGATTGACGTGTGCTGGATCGGAGTGTCCTTGTTCCCAACAGGCCAGTCTGCCATCCATCCAGGAGGAGTTGCAGCGCATGGCCGACGGTGTCCAAGAGCCGGGCCACGTGACTGGTACTGCTGAGGTCAAGCCGGACCCAGACCTAGGGAAGGGCAGCTCAGGGCCGGGGGGCGAGACCCGGTACCCGCTGCTGTTGCCGAAGGCCGTGGTGCTGAGGCTGAAGCCGGTGGCCAACTGTTTTTCCAGAAAGGGCTGGAGGCAGAAGCGCTCATCCGCCCTGAAGCCGCTCCTGATCAGACCCAGCCCCTCGGCGCAGCCCAGCTCCAGCTCTGGCAGAGCACCCGCCAGGTCCGCACAGGCGGAGGCCCCGCCGGGCAAAACGATGGTCCGGATTCCTCCCGCGATCCAGCCGGCCACCGTCTTGCACGCGGTGCCAGGTGGCCCTCCACTAGGGGTCACCGGGGGTGATAGTTTTGAGTCTCCAGCGGCACTGCCTGTGATGCCCCCCGAGGCCAGAAGCAGCTTCCCTCTGTCCGAGCCCCAGACCCTGCTTTCTGCTCCCACGCCCAAAGTAATGTTGCCCTCGCTTGCCGCTTCAAAGTTTCGAAAGCCCTACGTGAAACGGAGAGGCCCCAAGAGGAAGGGAGTCAAGGCCTCTCTCTGTCTGAAGTCTGTCCCCCTCATCAACTCTGCACCTGTCATCTTCACGGTCCCCGCCACCACCGTGAAGGTCGTGAGCCTTGGCAGTGGCTGCAACGTGATCCAGCCTGTCAACGCAACTGTGGCCCAGACCCCCCAGACCATCCCCATCACCGCTGGGCCTCAGGAGCCCGCCTCTTCCTGCCCCCTGAACCAGCCCCTGGCGGGCTCCCCCACCCCGCCGTTAGTTGTTTCCGGCGGCTCCGTGGATCCTCCTGTGCGGCCCACCCCTGCGGATAAGGCTCAAGTGGTTTTGGACACCAGCTGTCCTTTGGGAGAAGGGGAAAGTGCCTTTCCAGGTCTGGTACCCAAGTCGGAACCCCGGGAACTGTCTCCTCTCTGCACTACTGTCTGCCCCAAGAAGGAGTGCAGCCCGGGGCCCGTAGCAGCAGACAGAGCGTGCCGGGAAGACCTGTCCGGCAGTGGCGCCTACGTCTGGACGGTTGTGAAGACAGAAGGGGGTGGGCAGGTTGTGGAGCCACTGGCTCAGGGCTTCCAGCCGTCTCTGAACTCTCTTCCTGGGGATATGGAAAAAGTGGTCAAGATGGAGCCTAAGGACCCTGGGGAGGAAGTCTCTAGCGGCTCCCCGGAGCCGGCCGTTTGCGGCGGAATCAAAGAAGAGCATTCCGTGGACGTGGACGCTGGCTTCCCACGCGAGGCACCAGGCGGCGCTGCAGAGGCGAGGAAACAGGCCTCGCACAGGGAGGAGAAGGGCCGGCCGGCTAGAAGCCCCGCAGCTTCTCAAGGGCCTCCCACGGCGGGGGACTCAGGAGACGGGAGCAGAGAGTCTCCCGAGAACGCGCCCTCCTCCACCGACCCCGAGGGGGTGCTCACCAGCCCCCCAGGGAGACCCGAAGATATACCCAGCGCGGATGGTCAGTCGGCGGGGACCGCAGCTGGGCCCGAAGCAGGAGGAGAGAAGGATGGGCCGGAGGAAGAGGAAGAAGAGGACTTCGACGACCTCACCCAGGATGAGGAGGACGAGATGTCATCAGCTTCCGAGGAGTCTGTGCTCTCGGTCCCCGAGCTGCAGGTGCGCGTCGGGCGTTCTCGGGTGGTTGTGGGCTCGGGGATGCGGGCAGTTTATTGGCGGGCCGCCTGCTCGCTCGCTGCACCGGAGGTAGTCTTAAGGTCATTTTTGACGTTTGAATGCGTTGTGGGACACAGCTCGGGTTTGAGGTGAGAAAAGAGAGATAGGGAGAAATTTTACGTAACACACTTGACTTAAATGCGTTTAAACGTTAAATTGAGTCCCTCGAGCACGCTGTGGACGCCTACAAAACAGATCGTGTGGGCTGCGGCGAAGAGAAACCGTGCTGTCCAGCAGCGACCCCTGTGACTCCGCGGTGCGGGGACCGGGCTCTGACAGTTGGGGGGACCCCCAATTGATTAGCCTCAGCTCCTCCCGATAGAGCAGGCGGTGCTCGGCGAGCCCTGCCCAGCCCTTGTGTGCACTCTTGGAGTCTGCAGGAAACGATGGAGAAACTGACTTGGCTGGCGTCCGAGCGGCGCGTGAGCCAGGAGGGTGAGTCCGAGGAGGAGAACTCGCAGGAAGACAACTCGGAGCCCGAAGAGGAGGAGGAGGAGGAAGTGGAGGGCATGGACAGCCTGCAGAAGGAGGACGGAGCGGCAGACGGAGCCATCGGGGGCCTCGCCGAGAAGCCCCCCGCCCCCTTCGCCTCGCCCGAGGCCGCCCCGGAAGCAGAGACCAGCAGGACGCCAGCAGGTGGGTTCGCGGCGTGTCTGGGCCAGGTCCCGGTTGGCCCTTTGCCCAGAGGACGGGCGCAGAGAGGCGAGCTTTAAAGCCAGGTGGCGAGTGTCCGGAGGAAGTCCCCTGGGTGCCCCCGCAGCGCCCTTCCCCAGAGCAGAGGTTTAAGTTGGTGCCTTCGCAGAGAAGGGGCACTCCAGACGTGTGAGTGGGTTCTCAGCTGCTTGGAGTGTGAGGCCGCTCTGAACTGTGCACTGGCCTGTGATCACCCGCAGGCACAGTGCCAAGGGCTGTGCTCACTTCACAGACACTGCTTGTCCCTCAGTGCCGCCGTCCCTGGGGAGTCCCGCTGAGGGCGCATGCTCTGGGACTGCTGACTGCAGAGCTGGCTGGACAGACGGCCGGGCGCGGCCAGCCCCTCCCCAGCAGCGCTCTGCCTTGTCAGGACCACCACCCGTAGGCTTTGGGTGGGGCGGGGTCGCAGGGCTAGAACATGCTCTCTCTGTCCCCCATGTGCTCCGAGCAGAGGGCGCCAAAGCCACTGGGAGGGGCCGGAGCTCCCACCGCGCACGCAGCCGGCGGGGAAGCCGGGCCCGGGCCAGCAAGGACGCGTCCAAGCTGCTGCTGCTGTACGACGAGCACATCCTGGAGCGGGACCCGCTACGGGCGCAGAAGGACCTGGCCTTTGCGCAGGCGTATCTGACCAGGGTAGGCTCGCGCGTGCGCTTCCCCCGTCCAGGCCGTGTCCCTTGGGGTGTCTACAGCGCGGTCTGCCTGGCAGCTGCGTAGCAGCTCCATGCCCCTGCCTTTGCTCTCCTGGGCTGCTGGGGAACCCCATGGAGATGGGGTTCAGTCACAAGCAGGCTCACTGCTAGTGCCTCAGCACCACCCTTCTGCTGTCTAGGAATTGGGATGCTGCCACCGTCAGCGGGTGGCCATGGCTTCTGTTGCTGGGTAGGCCTATCAGGGCCTTTACTGACCTGGAGACGCTGGCCAGAGTGGCTCTCAGGGAAGTGACTTTTTTCTGGAGGCACGAGGCAGCCTGTCCCTGGCAGCTCCCTGTATAGCTGTCATTTCGCTGACCTCCTGGTCCCTTCACCCCGCCTCCCCCAGCAAGGTGGAGCACGAACAGGGACAGGCATGGCTTTCCCTTGCCTCCTGGCTTCCTAACAGCCCTGGCCATCATGTCATTGGCCCTCAGATAGCACCATGTGGCTGGAGAGCAGGCAGCAAACTCTGCTCGCTGTCAGTGGCGCTGGCGTCGGGAGGCGGGGGGCAGGGGGCGGGCTGGAGGACAGCCCTCCTGGCTCTGCAGGCAGGGCTGTGGTCCCCAGGAAGTGGAGTGCTTTAGTTGCCCACTACTGGAAAAGGAGCTAGCTGTGCCTTGCTCGTGGCTCTGTCCGTCCCCAGCGCTCTGGGGACCCGTTGCAGGCGTGGCCTCCAGGGCTCTGACAGCACGTCCTCCTTCCCGTACTGGGGCGTCTCTGGGTGCGGAGCGGGCACTGGTGACCGCGGTCTGTCTGCAGGTGCGAGAAGCCCTGCAGCATGTCCCTGGCAAGTACGAGGACTTCCTTCAGGTCATCCACGGTTTCGAGTCGGGTCCGCAGAGGCAGACAGCTGTGGAGCTCTACGGAAGCCTGCGGCTTCTGCTCCAGGACTGGCCGCAGCTGCTGAAGGACTTCGCTGCCTTCCTGCTGCCCGAGCAGGCTCTGGCCTGTGGATTGGTGAGTCGGCAGGCAGAGACGCTGGGATTCAGCGACGTGGGTCGAGGGTGGGCGACAAACCCTGTCCGGTCCTCTGAAGGTGTCCAGTCGCTCTTCTTCCCCTAGCCCAAGGCGACGAGCACTTCCCAGCCCACGCCCCGTTCTCTGTACGTGTGGTGTGGGGTTCGCCTTCAGTCACCATGAAGGGCCTTTTAAACCGAGTGCCCTTTGCTCTCGTCACTGGTGTGCAGCAGGCGGTGTGAGTGTCCGCTGCGTGTCAGGCGAAGCCCCAGGTACAGGAGCGCAGTAATGAGGAGAGACTGCGACTCTTCCCCTCACGGCGTGGATGGTCTCGATGTTGTGGGGGAAGTTAGATGATGAACGGCAAAATGCGTACATTGTAAACATATGTATTATAAAAATTATAAAATGCGAACAGTGAACTACAGTACGTAGTTCTGTATAACGAGACCACTGTGAGGGTCTCTAGGCAGCTATGTGGCCGTGGGTGATGACGTGTTTCGTCGTGAGGATTGGATGAGGGTATGTGTGAACGTCCTTGTAAACTGTGGAATGCCACGCGGATTTGAGTTTTCGATGTCACAGTCCAGGAAACGGTAAACAAGTCGAGACGTGTGCTGTCATTCACCTCTCGAATCTTCCATTCGCGTCTTGGTTATGTGTGTCGCTAGATGCCTGTGATCCAAGGGTAGATGCTAGGGTCTCAAGAAGGATCACAGGGCTGTAAGCCAGAGTCCCCTGTGCCCCCGCCTGTTTCCCTGGCTCTTGCTCTGGAGCACTGAGCCTTGCTCCAGCTGTGCAGGTGACGTCTCTCCCGCCGTCTTTCTCCTTCGTTAGTTCGAGGAGCAGCAGGCTTTCGAGAAGAGTCGCAAGTTTCTCCGGCAGCTGGAAATCTGCTTCGCAGAAAACCCTTCCCACCACCAGAAGATCATCAGGGTGCTGCAGAGCTGTGCAGACTGCCCGCCGCAGGAGGTCACCGAGGTGCCCCCCTGCCCCGCTCGTGTCCGCTGTCGTCGGGGCGCAGGCTCTCCCTGCCTCCTCCCTCGAAGCTAGTCTGCAGCCTCTGGCTTCTGGGGCACCGTGCACTTCCTGGGGTGGGGCAGTGACTGGTCCTTGCAGGCTCAGGGGTGCCATCACTGCCCTGGGGGGAGAGTTCTGGGCAGGAGGTGATGGGCTGGGAGCCCATGGGGCAGAGCGTGCTGGCTGGGAACGCGGTCTGCGGGGAGCATCGTCCCGCGTAGCCGGGCCCCGGGCGGAGGGAGGTCCAGGATTCCCAGCTCTAGCTCTCGGGGGCGTCCGTGCGGCTCCTGCAGACCAGGGGACCTCGAAAGGAGAGGGGGCTGACTTGGAACGCGGCCTCCAGAGGCCCTGTTGACTTCATCTGTCCCTCTGCAACTCTTCCCAGCTCAAGACGCAGATGTGGCATCTCCTCAAGGGCCACCACCACTTGCAGGACGAGTTCTCTGTGTTCTTTGACCACCTGCGCCCAGCAGCCAGCCGGATGGGCGACTTCGAAGAGATCAATTGGACTGAGGAGAAGGAGTACGAGGTAGGGGCCGAGGCCGAGGCCGCGGGTGGGTGGGGCTGTGCAGGAGGGGCCTGCCCAGAGTCCGTGCCGAGTGGCACTGTCTTCTCCCCAGTTCGATGGCTTCGAAGAAGTGGCACTGCCTGATGTGGAAGAGGAAGAGGAAGCTCCCAAGACACCCACAGCCTCGAAGAGCAAAAGGAGAAAGGAGATTGGGGTCCAGAGTCACGACAAGGTAGACCCGGTTATGGGGGTCGCCGTGCTCCTGGGTCCGGCCTGAAGCACTCGGGCAGCATGCGGAGGAGGGGGCAGGGGCCTGGGCCGGGCAGGCTTAGCTTCCCGCCTGGCACCAGGAGCGTGTGGCAGCTGACCAAGCCCAGGTATCTCCTAGGAGGCGGAGTGGCCAGACGGGGCCAAGGACTGTGCCTGTTCCTGCCACGAAGGAGGCCCCGATTCCAAGCTGAAGAAGAACAGACGGAGAAACTGTAGCCACTGCAGCAGCAAGGTGAGGAGGGGCTGGCGCCGGGAGCTGCTCCGAGCCGGCCCGGGGGGCCGCAGGCCGGTGCCGCTGCAAGCCCTGCTGAGTGCACGGGAGCACGTACGCGGGGTGCAGGCTTTGAAGACACGCCATGGGTTTTGCTTCTTGAAGAGAACCGTGGGGGTACAGCTTTTGCAGTTGGAAAGAAATCCGCCAGTTCAGATATTTCCTTTAGTTTTTTTAAATGAAATAAACCTCGGCCAGGAAAGCGCTGTACTGTGAGCCGGCTCTGTTGAGCAGCGCTGGCCGGCAGCGGGGACACCGCAGTGGTTAGGGGCTGCCTCCGGCTCAGGGCGTTCGGAGTCCCAGGAGCGGACGAGCGTCCGGCAGGGTCCCTTCCTTCAGTAGGCCCCTAAGACCATGGAGGTCGGGACACTTGACCCTGAAGGCCATCCCTGCAGGTCTGTGACAGCAAGTCCTACAAGAGCAAGGAGCCCCATGAGTCGGGGGGCGGCAGCCCCCACCGCGAGGCCAGTCCTCCGCCTGGTGCTAAGGAAGCCAGGCTGGGCAAGGACGGGATGGAGGAGGAAGCCCCGGAGGGGCGAGAAGCTGCGGAGGCACCTCCGGGCAGGCCCAGCCGGAGTTCTCGAAGAGGAGAGGTGCCAGCCCCAGGTGAGTGACCGGCTGCCGCCAGCCTTGCTCCCTGTCTGGATCTGGCTCTGGCCATCTTTGAATTTGGATTAGCAGCGATCTCTTTAGGGACAGAGCTTCCTGATGACCCGTAAGACGCTCCTGTGCAGTGCGGCCCCGTGGCCTCGTGCCTCGCGGAAATGGGAGCTCAGTGGAGCCAGCTGTCATGCTCCCGCACTCCACTCCGAGTCCCCCGTCTGCTGGCCATTGGTGCACTGCATCCTGGAGACTCGGCTGCCCAGGCGGCAGCCGGCCTTTGCATCTACATGAGGGCCCCAGCCACCTCGCCCTCCCCCTCGGAACTCTCCCCACAGCAAGGGGGGACCCTCCAGCAACCCCGCGGCAAGCCGTGCGCCCTGGCTCCTCCGTCCTGCATGGACCTGAGCCTTGTTTTCCTCCTGTGCAGGGCTGGCCACGGGGAGCACTTCGCTGGCCCCTCAGGAAACGACTCTCACGGACCAGCAGCTCCTCCCAGATGGTCCACCACCTTCCTCACCAGAGACTCCTCAGTGTCCCCCCGACGCTGGAGCTGCGCCAGACACCACAGCCAGCCAGCCTGGGCCTAAGGCGCCCCCCTGCCCGGACGTGTCCCCCGGGCTTCAGGGTGGGGGGCTGGGCCTCAGTGCAGCAGGCGAGTCGGAGGCATCTGTGCCCATCTGGGGCACTTCAGAAACTGAGAGACGGCCTGGAACTGTGGGTCCCCTTGCTCCCTTCCGGAGTCCTGTTCCCTCAGGGACCCGAGACTTCGGGAGAAGGCAGGTGTCCGGGAAGCCAGATCATTGCGAGGGCTGGCTGCCTGTGGGCAGGGCCGGAGCACAGACCTCAGATGAGAAGGCCGTTGCCCATGAGTCCTCTCGGTCGGGAAGTGACACTACAGAGACTTTTCCCAGAGCTCCTCGGGGGGGTCTGGCTACAGACAGTGGACTGCAGGGCAGGGGTCCAGAGGGTGAGCAGCTGCCCAAGGTCGCCGAAGTCACAGTATGTGCCAACAACAGCAAGGTCAGCTCCACCGGAGAGAAGGTGGTGCTGTGGACAAGGTGGGTAGGCGTGGGGGCGAGTGGGGGATACCTGTCACCAGTTTGGGACTCACTGCGGCACCTGGCTTACAGGGAGGCCGACCGCGTGATTCTGACTGTGTGCCAGGAGCAAGGGGCACAGCCGCAGACGTTCCGCGTCATCTCCCAGCAGCTGGGAAACAAGACGCCGGCCGAGGTAAGTCGGGAGTCTGCCACAGCTCAGATTCCGCGGTGCCACGGACAAGGGGCAGCGGCCCACCAAGAAGGCAGGGTGCCCCCGAGGGAGGGCCTGACTGGCCAGGTGGGTGAGGCAACCCGGGAAGTGGCCCCTGGTCCCAGGCTGGCTTTGCTGTTAGGAGCACAGCTGTGACCAAGACGTCGGCCCCAGCCTGAGGTTCTCGTGTCAGGCCCGTGGCCCTCGCAGCCTTAGTGGGTGCGACAAGCTCGTTCAGCTCGGCATGTGGTGCTTGGTGTGCAGTGTCACTACCGTGGGGACAGGGACCCAGCCGACCTCTCCCCCAGGTGTCGCACCGTTTCCGAGAGCTCGTGCAGCTCTTCCACACGGCCTGCGAGGCCAGCTCTGAGGACGAGGACGACGCAGCCAGTACCAGCAATGCAGACCAGCTCTCCGACCACGGGGACCTCCTGTCTGAGGAGGAGCTGGACGAGTGAGACTCGGGGCGTGTGGACCTCGTCTGCCCAGGGTCACACCCCGGGGGCAGCCTGAAGACGGCTGGGGTGCGGCCTTTGTGCATGCTCGGGCTCAGCGTGCAGGGCTGCAGGAGCCGGGCTGGGGACCAGGACAAAGGCAGACGCTACTCGGGGTCTTTTTTGAAGACCCTGGAGTCTGCTTTGTAAATAATGTCAAGGGGAGTGGGGGAGACGGGCTCGGCGCCACAGCCACCCTGCCCCGTGCCCGACGGCGCACATTCGTTTCCCGTGGTCTGGCGCGTGCAGCCCCGGCACACAGCTCCCGCACCAGCACTTTTTATTGTGAGCGAGCGAGCGCCCTCTGTTCCTGGGGCCTCAGGCCTCAAGGCTGTCCCCAGCACGGAAGCACTGGGCCAGGCCGTGGAGCTCCTGCAGCAGCTCCTGGAAGTCGTCTCGCTCCACCCCGGCGTCCATGAAGCTGGCCCAGCGCCGCAGATCCAGTGTGCTCAGCTCCTGGGCCAAGTCCCCGAGTGTCCGGTTCCAGGAAGACGACGAGCAGAGGGTGCCGAGCACCGGGATGCTGTCCACCTCTGTGGGGGGTGGGGTTACCTGTAACTGGGTCGGTCTGCACCCTGGGGCTGAGGCAGGCAGGGAAGGCTGGGCCTTTGGGAGACTTGATGTAAAGTAAGCTCAATAAATCGTGTGTGCTGTCCCCTCAGTATGCCCGTGCTCCAGGGGAGACCCTTCTCGGGAAGCAGGTTGGACTGTGAACTTTAGGATCTTTCAGTCGGGAGGGAATAGAGTCAGGGCCCCCTGCCCCGGGCTTGGAGTCTTGCTCATCTTTGCCTCTTACGTACCTGGCCCCGTCGGGGCAGCGTCTGGAACCAGGCCCTGCTGGTGGAGGCGTGAGAAGAGGCGGGGGTAAGGAGGTGCCACCTTGCAAGGAGCCAGCAGCAGATGGGCAGAACTGAGGGCCAGAGAACAGCCGTGAGACACGGGCAGGGAGGCCGGGGTCTGGGGCGGGCAGGCACGAGCGTCGCACTGACCTCCTGGCCCTGGGCTGCTGCTGCTGTAAGTACAGGGCCAAGACCTCCTCCCCAGTGCTGCAGGCGTGGAGCGGGGAGGGCAGCGGCGTCCCCGGGGTGAGCTGGCTGCTGGAACAAAGCCAGAGCCACTCTTAATCTGGGGCGGCATGAAGGACACGCTGAGTACTCCATTCTCTGGCCGCCCGCAGACTCGGACGCTCTGCCTTTTTTTTTAAGGTGAGGTAGAGGGAGGAAGGGGGGCAATGCGCGACACTGTCCAGAGGGCCGAGGGAGAAAGGGGCCCGAAGCAGAAGCTGGACAGGCCCCGAAGGACCCCGGTCCTCACCTGGTGTGGCACGCTCTGTCCAGACCCCGCAGCACCACCGACTGGGCAAAGCAGTGTGTTCCCGATGGGTCCCCACACGCAGACAGCGAGGTCCACGGGGTGGCCCCTCCAAGCTGCACCAGGGTATCGGGAAGGGACTGGCTCGGAACCAAGGGGAAGGGGATGGTGGCTCCTGCTGTCACCACCTAAAGGTAAGGACGAAGTCAAGCTGGAGCTTCTTCCAAGTTGTGACTCCTCCCCACAAAGCCTCGTACCTTTTTCCCGGAGTAGTTCAGCATCTCAGCCAGGTGAACCATGGACACTGGCGAGGAGCGGAGGCGGTAAGGGGCAGTGACTGTGTCCAGGGCTGTAGCCAAGATGGCACTGCAGTGGAAGGGCAGAGCGGCCTGTGAAGGGGACACCGGGAAGGGCACTTGGCCTTTCGGATCTGAGAGAGCGTGGAGGCAGAACTGGGGCCTTGGGACAAAGCAGGGGTGTGTTTGGCCCCAGGCTGGACGAGCGTGGGACAGTGGGACTTAAAAGGCCACGTCATAGCTGAGCTCAAGCCGAGGCTTCGAGTAGACCCAGGTGGGGCCCCGGGCCTGACGTACGTTGTAACGCAGCTGAGGGAAGTGGACGGCCGGCTCGGGCCGCAGCCCCAGGCTCCCTCCCAGGGACAAGGGGCAGACCAGGGAGCTGTGAGCGGACAGGCGCGCCAGGCCAAACGCAGTGTTCAACAGGCGGTAGACGTTCCTCCGGGGCTCCTGCGGAGAGCAGAGCCTGTCCTCAGCGGCTGCCCCGCTGGGTCCTCCTCGTCCTTCCCTCTCCACACCGTGATGTTTCTCCCCCAGGTTCTCACCCCAAGAGCGTAGGGGCCCGGCAGCAGGCCCCAGGTAATGATCCCGCGCCCCGAGTACTCGTCCTGTAGCAACTCTGCGGCCTTGGCGCCGACCCCAGAGAAGCCGTCGTGCAAGTCACACAGGACCTGGAAGCCCTGGAGGGGGGTGGACGGTGTGAGAGGGAGGGACGGGCGCGTCCAGCCCGAGGCACCACACCGCACAGTCACCTGCAGGTAGTCGCACTCCTCCACGTAGAAGTGCAGCCTGTCCTCCAGCTCTTCCAGGTACCTGGGCTCCTGCAGGACACGCTCCCCCTGGCCAAATGCCTCCAGGCGGCCGGCTTCGCTGCCACGCGGAAACACAATCCCGGACTCAGACGACCCCCATTTCATCTCCATCCCTCCCCCCAAGAGATCCTGTCTTCGGGGAGCCTCGTCCAACATCGCTGTGGACCCCGTTTCTTGCCTTGTGGTCATGGTCCCCCATACCCATCATGGTTATACTTCTGGATCATGCAGATGCTCCGGGGGTGGAGGTGGACTCTGAGGAAGTCTGACCAGACCCGGATGCTGCCCTCTGTGGGCATAAGTGGCTTCGGACTCGTAGCGGTGGTGAGTGGAGTGGGACCTGGAGACAAAATGGAGGGGACACACCCTTCTCCACGGCCCTGCTGCGCCCACTCCCCGCCCCGCCAGTACCTGGGCAGGTCTCACCTTTGCCATTGGGGAGGGATCTGGTCCTCCAGATGCCATCGCTACTCAGCGCCCCCTGGGAGCCAAGACAAAAGTCTACACTTAGTTCCAGTCAGTCAAAAGGCAAACCCTGGTTTATCCTGATTTTTCTGGCCACACCCTGCAGCCTCCCTTCCATTCATGTCGCAGGCCTTTAGGAAGGAGGCTGCGCTTTCCCCAGAAACCAGTCCCAGAGTGTAAGATTCAAACCCTCTATCCCTCGGGCCGTGGTGGGGGCTCTGGGGGGAGTGCCGGGTCTGAAAGCTCAGGGCAGAGGCCCTCACCTCTGCACTCAGCAGGTCCTGGAGATAAGGGTTCTTGGGATGGGGTTCCTCTTTGTGTGTGGTGAGCTTCCCCTGCCTGAAAGAAATTGGAGATCATAGCCACGGTTGCCCAGAGTTCGCCAGCTTCCTGTGTACTCCCCGCAACACCACAAGTACCACGCGATCGCTGCGTCCAGCTGTTTGTCCCTGTAGAGTCCACCTTCTTGTTTTAGGGAGTTCAGGCTACCTGCGCAAAACAACAGGCAGTGTTGGGTGACAGCCTAGTCCCCCCTTCAGCTAATCCTCTGATTACTGGACAACCTGCTGTCACCAACCCTCCAGCACTTGGTGCTTCCAAGTCTTCTCGGATATATATGAGTTGCGAAGAGAACAGAATCTAGACTCCATCCTTTCCTAAGCTGTGGGACCTGGGGCACAGGCCACGCCGGCGGTCTTACATGAGTGCCACAGTCGATACATATCACTGTCTCCGGGGACTAGCAGCCCATTCCAGAGATGGCTCTCAAACGGAATAAAAGTGGCCTTTTTGCGTCCCTCGGGTGCTGGCGTGTTTTTGGGGCTCCCTGGACTCCTCGTCCGCCTTCAGCCTCGTGTGGTTGGCGGATCTTGAAGCGAATGGATGCTAGAGAGCCCGCCCGCGAAGGGGAAAGTGGCTGACCCCGCCACCGCCTCACCCTTCAGGTCCATGAGGATGAGCCTCGGCGTGTAGGTCTCCTGGCCGTGCAGCGTCCGGCCGGCCCGGTACAGGACGTCGGGGCACAGCTCCTCGGGCGTCTCCTTGGCGTGGGCCGGTTCGCGCAGCGCAGCATCCTGGGGAGGCAGGTGCGCAGGAAGGACTGGACTCGGCCGGCGACAACGGCCGGCCGGAAGTGGGGCCTGGGGACCCCCAAGGGCTCCGCGGGGGCTGCCGCCCGGGGACCTCACCTGCTGGTTCCACCAGTGCGCTCCCACGAAGCCCGCAAAGTGTCCCAACTGCAGCGTGAGCACCTCCCGGGCCCCGCCCGCCATGCCGCGGCTCCGCAGCCTCGCGCGGCCGCCGCCGCCCACGCTGCGTCCAGGCGATTGGCTCGGCGGGCCCGGGGGCGGGGCCTCGTCCTCCGCGCCCCATTGGCCCGCGGGCGCGTCGTTCCGGAGACGAACGATTCGTTGTGTGTAGCGGCCCCGCCCCCGCGGCCGTCGAGGGGCGGGGCCGCCGCCGGAAGTCGCCGTCTGCGTCTGCCCGGGGTGCACGGCGAGGTGCGCCCTGCTCCTTGCTGCTCTTGCAGCTGCCGGTTCTTCTCCCACCAGATGCTTCCGCCTAGCGACTGCGCTTCGGGGAAAAGTCAAGCCTTGCCAGAAAAGCCCACGCTCCCCTAGCGTCCCCTCCTCTCGCTCCGAAGGTCACAGCTGTCCTGGTTTCCAGCCCTGTGGACTGGCTTAAGTGGCTATCACGTAAATAAGTCGGAGTGTGTCGTCTTTTGCTCGCGGTCGTCTGCGAGGTTCTTCCCTGTTCTTCCTGTCTTTGCAGTTCATTTTCATTGTTTCAGAATAGTCGGTTGCGTGACTATGCCCCGGACGACCTGCCGATGATGGACTTGGGCGTCGTTTCCCGTTTTGGGCTGCCAGGTGCTACGATTAACGTTCTCGTGCGTGTGCCCGTGCACACATTTCTGTTGGGCGCGCACCCAGGAGTGTAATTGTTGGGTCAAGGATGGGTGTGCTCGGACCTGGTGAATAACACCAAGCCGTTGCCTGAATTTCTTTTCCAATTTACGGTTCCACAGCACCAGCGTGGGGGAGTTTTCAGTCGATGTTCCATAATCTTGTCGACACTTAAAAATTTAAGTCCTTATCACTGGTTTTCATTTTCCCGATTAGTAAAGAGATTGACAGCACTTTCTGATGTGCGTATCAGCCATTTAGATGTCCATTTTTGTGAAGTGCATGTTCAAGTCTCTGTTTCTCGTGGGTCGTCTCTTATTTGTAGGAGTGAGTACTTTATTCAGGATACCAGCCCCTTGTCAAGTTATATGTGTTGAAAATATCTTCTCCCACTGAAAATGGTTGCCTTTTCATTTTCTTAAATGGGGTCTTTTGAAGAACAGAGTTTTAAAATATATATAGTCACATTTATTGATCTTTTCAAATATTACTAATACTTTATGAACAATTTGATGGCCCCCACTTCTGGCCCGCCCTTTTCGCTAAGGAGTCCAGTCCTTCCTGTTCTGGGCTCTTGATCCTGTCCTGGTCTGTTCCAATTTCCGTCTTTAACACCACGTTTTTAAAATGTCTCAGATCTCTGAGTCCACAAGGAGACTAAGAAAGGGGGAGGGGAGGGCAAGTATTAGGGGTGACAGAAGAATGACAACTGATAAGTGTAGACGGAGTGATAGAATTTAAATGTAGATCGCAGCTATCAGTTTATTCTGATGAAGCTCAATAGTGGATGTTAAAAACCATTGGGTGATAATTTGCTGGAAAACAGGATGGTTTTAGGATTTCAGAGTAACCCTCTACAAGTAACTTACACTGGAGAAAATGTAGTTTGACAATGGTGGATGCTGAAATACACGAGTGAGTAAACTTAGTATCACCAAAAATGGAACAAACTGAAATGATGTAGATAGTATGGCAGATACAAAATATCACTCATGTATTATGCTTGTCCAAAGCCTTTAACCTCTGTTTGATCTGGAGGAAAGACAAATCCAGAATGTGGGACAGTATAAAATAACGGGCTTGGCATTTTCAAAAATGTCAAATGACTAAACAAAAAAACTTCAGAGAGTCTATTGAAGATAAAAGGACTCTAAAGAGGGATTTCAGTTTAAATGTGCGATCCTTGAAACCTGAAATGGCTATCTTGCATTCCTGGAGTAAACCTTGACTCATTTATGTTGTATTAATCACGCTAAGCGAAATAAGCCAGACAGAAAAAGTTGAAAATCACATGATATCACTTATATGCAGGATATCAACCTAAAAGCAACAAATGAACAGGACAAACAGAGACTCATGGACATGAACAATAGACTACTGGTTACCAGAGGGTAGGGGGTGGGGGAGGAGGCGGTAGGTAGACGGTTAAAGGGGGTCAAACATAGGGGGACTGAAGGAGGGTGAAGTGGGTAAAGGGGATCAAATATATGGTAACTGAAGGAAAATGGACTTTGGGTGGTAAACACACAATAGAATATACAGATGTCAAATTACAATGTACACCTGAAAATTATGTAAGTGCATTAACCAACGTTACCCCAATAAACTTAATTTAAAAAATGGTTGGGTCTGATTCACGCATTTTGTTTGGGATTTTTTGCACCCATGTTTATTAATGAGATTGGACTGTAATTTCCTTTAATGTCCTTGTTAGTTTTTAATATCAGTATGATTGGCCTCAAAAAACAAGTTGGTAACTCTCTCTCCTTTTTTCTCTTTTCCACGGGAGTTTGTATGAGATTGGCATTATTTCCTCTTCAAACGTTTCATAGGGTTTACTGGTAAAGTCATATGGGCCTGTTATTCTTTGTAGAAAGTTTTTGATTATGAATTCTATCATAGTTATAGGACTTTAAACTATTCCTGTGTCAATTTTGATGTTATAAATTTTCTAGGAATTTGTCCTTTTCATCCTCAAATTTTGTTATTGGCATCAAATTGTTCATAATATACCCATTTAATCTTTCATGTCTGCAAGATCTGTAGTGACATCCTGTATAAGGTCTGATATTGCTTCTTTTAAAGGTAAAAAATTCAGTTAGTTTAAATCACATTCTCATTTCTACTCTGATTTTTCCCCCCGACTCATGGGCACATTAAAAATGTATTTCATTTCCAAACACCTGGAGATTCCCTATGAATCCTTTTGTTATTGATTTCTAGCTTAAACTGCATTGGGATCCGAGAGGATGGTTTATATGAATTAAACTCCTTGAAATTTGTTGACTTATGGTTTAGCAATCGTAAATTTTTGAATAGGTTGTATGCGTGCTTAAAAAGAACGTATATTCAGAAGTTTTGGGGTTTAAAAATATACGTTCATTAGGACAAGTGTGTTGATCATGTTCCTCAAGTATTCTGATTCCTTTGTCTCCGTTGGTTACTGAAGTGTTAACGGTCCCCCTGGTTGCTTGTATGTCCTGTAAGTTTGTCGGTTTTTGTTTTCTTATCGGATGGGCATGCTGCTTACGCTTGTGTCATCGTCCTCACGAACGGAACGTTCTACCATTCTGAAATACCCGCTTTTCGCTCATGATGGCGTTCACCTTAACGTCTGCTTTGAGGGACAGCGGGACAGACGGAAGCTTGCTTCTGGCATTTGCGTAGGCATCTTTTCACTTTTTACTTCCCTTGTAGGTTCGTCTCGTGGAGACGGCGCATGCCAGGAGCAAACACCAGGACAGAGTGACGCATGCAAGTCCTCTCTGGGGAGCCTGGGGAGCAACAGACCTGCAGCGAGAGCCGCTGAGCGTGATGAGGTGTGAACCCCGCGGAGAACAGGGGAGAAGGAATCTGACTGCAGTGTCCCTCACATCCTTACGGAGGTATCATTTGCATCCACTTTAAGTGTAAATCTGGAGTTGTGCAGTCTCTACAATTCAGTTTTAAAACGTCTGCATCACCCTCCAGAGATTGCTTGTGATTACAGTTAAGCCCCGTTATGCCCCCTGACACCTTTTGCCTGTGTAGACTGGCCATTTCTGGACGGTTCCCGTAATCATACGTGTGGCCCTTCGTGTCCGGAGTCTCGGCATGGGGTTTCGAGGTTCCCCTCGTGGCAGCACGTGCTAGTATCTGCTTCCTCTTCGGTTCTCCATTAATGAGTCGATGGGCGTTTGGATATTTCCCACTTTCCAGCTGTTAGGAATCATGCTGCTCTGAACAGTCTCATGCTGCGAAACACGGGTCTTTGCGTGGACACGTGTTCATCTCTAGCTAGGGTGGATACCTATGGGTGGCCTCGCTGGGTCCTGTGAAAACTGTGTTTAACGTCGAGAACTGCCAGACTGTTTTCCAGTGTGGAAACATTTTGGAACTTTCATCTCTCCATTTTTTCTGTGCACTAGCAATATCTGGAGGTTCCTACTTCACATCCTCCCCCACAGTTGTTACCGACTTCTTTTTGACTTATAGCCCGTTCTAGTGGGCGTCTTCCTGTGGTTTTGATTTGCATTTTCCCGGTCACTAGTGATGCTGAGGAGCTTTTCATCATCTCGTCGGCCATTTATGTCTTCTTCAGAGAAATGTCTATTCATATTGTTTACCTAATGATGAGTGGTAAGTTCTTTATATGTCTGGATACAAGTCCTTTATCAGACATACGATTTACAGTTTTCTCCCAGTCTCTGGCTTTTCATTTGCATTTTCTTAATGGTATCTTTTGAAGAGTAAAAGTCCAGCCCATCAGATTTTTCTTGTAGGGATCCTATCTTTGGTGTCAGACATAAGACATCTTTGCCTAATTCAAGGTTATGAAGATTTTCTCTTATGTTTACTTTTATTTTTACTTTTTAATCAATAATTTTTTATTTTATTTTTTGCGACATCGGTTAATGAAATCCAGTAAGTTTCAGGTGTACAATTTAACAGTAAGGCATACATATATTGCATTATGTTCTCACGTTTGCTTTTAAATATTTTGTAGTTTACATCTTACATTTAGGTCTTATGATCCATTTTGAGTGATAGTAGGTAAGGGTCAAAATTCATCTTTTTGCAGGTACATATCCGATTTTCCCAGTATCGTTTGTTGAAGATTATTTTTTCTCCATTAAGAATTTTTGTAGAAAGTCAACTGACCATAAGTCTAAGGATTTATTTCTGGACTCGCTTCCGTTCCATGGACTTCACGTCTATCCCGTGCTGGCACTACACTGTCTTAATTACTGTGGCTTTATACTGTGTTTTGAAAAACGGAAGATAACTCCTCCCAATTTACTTATTTAAAAAGTCATTTCGGCTATTCTAGGTTTTATTTCCATACAATCTGCAAGGTCAGTTATCAATATCTATAAAAACGCCTGCTGCGAGTTTGGTATTGATTGAGTTTATGGATCAGCTTGGGGAGGACTGACGTCTGAACACCCTTAGGTCTCCCAGTGCACGAGCGTGGTCTGTCCTCATTCCCCTCAGTGGTACGTGACAGCTTTGTGTGCATCTCGCGTTGCTTTTGTTCAGGTTGCTCAGGGCTGTTCCCTGCTGTTCTGAAGAGTCACTTTATCGGGTTCACGTTCGGATGCCTCGTCTCTAGTCCAGGGAAACACAGTCATTTCGTACATTAATCTCCCATCGTTGTGACTTCGCGGGACTTGTTTTTAGTTCTGGTAGATAGTTTAAGAGTTCTTAAGGTTTTCTACCTACAGGCTTGTTATCTGCAAAAAAAGGCAGCTTTTACTTCTTACTTTGCACCCCAGATTGAATCCAGTGGAGTGGTGTTGAGGCAGGACCCCAGCCACGCCACAGGGCCGAGAATTGGGGCACGAGGGTCCGGTCTGCAGGAGGAGCTGGCGAAGAAAGAGGGCTCGGTGGGGCGGGTTACGAGCGAGTATTTGGGGAGAAAGTAAGGACCGTATTCAGCAAGCCACAGAGGCAGTGTGGTTACTCTCCAGGAAGGACGGTGGGTACAGTAGCCACACGGCCGACTGTTCCACGTGCGTCAGAATGAGGCGGCGTGGTTACGAGCTCAGCCTCTTGAAGGTGGAAGCCGGTCCCCTGCGTCTGCAGCGGAGACCAGGCCGGCCCATCGGGCAGGTCCCGGTGGGCAGGTCCCAGCGGGCGACCCCGGGGGGCGGGGGCAGGGGCAGCAGCACCGCAGCCTCTGGGGTCTGGGTGTCATCGTCATTAGCACCGACCGCGGTGTCGTTTACAGGTAGCACTGGTGACTTTATCACAGGTCCCCCTGCCTGCGGTGGTCAGGGTGCGTCTGTGGCTCCTGAGCTTGCGACACCGGGCGGGCCCGTGTGCTACTCAGTTCCTTTTTTTACATTACTCTTTCGAGTGGGCAAAGAATCCTGATGCGATTTCCAAGACACAGCTGGCCCTGGGTGCGTGGCTTCTGCACCTGTGGACTCAGCCCACCTCGGATAAGGACCTTTGGGGAAGGAGGCAGTGGAGTTAGGCCTGTGGTGGCTGTGTCTGTGCTGACACGTGCTGCCGGTCCCGTCATTCCCGGAGCTCCCTGTGACAGCCATTCACTCAGCATTTACCCCCTACCAGGCATCATGACCTAGAGATGGTCTCAGGCACACGGGAGGGTGTGCGGGGACCACGTGCAGATAGATCGAAGCCACTACGTGAGGGCTCAAGCATCTGCGGAGTTTGTCCCGCAGGGACCGAGGGACACCTGCAGGTGGCAACAGCAAGGTATAGAACAATGCTCTTTTGTGTTTAGAATTGTGTCTCTACAATGTGGTAACAGAAGTTTTCTCTAGAGAAGAGAGGAAATCTGATTTTCCATGATGTTTTTGTATGAACTTTGTGACACGTACATGGCAAAAACAATCAGAACGAAGGCACAGTGAAGCCACTGAATGACATCAGCCGAGGGATGGGCTGTGCTTAGCAAGCTGCCTCGGCAGCCCTGCGAGAGGTGGGCTGGGGGCGGGGAGGGAACTAGCCAGTCCTCAGAGGAAGCGGCTACGTGTTCAGACTGTCTCCCTCACAGTGACTGCAAACTCAGCGTCATAAAATCCACGTTTAAATGGGAGCTTCCTGCCGCTCAGTGGGCACTGTCCACGTGTTGCGTGACTTAACCCTCACAAAGCTCCTGACAGTGTGGCATTACGGTCACTATTAGCTAAGGCGACCCTGGAGAAGGGAACAGGCTGAGGGGCCGGGACAGCGCCCGCAGTGGCCGGTGCGGAGCTCACACACGTCTCGCCAGCCTGGGTCTGCTGGGAGGCGCACCTGACCGCAACCGGGCGGAGCCGGTTTTCTCGCACCTCCCGGAGTCGGAGTGGCCAATGCTCCCCATGGGGACAGGGACGGGCTGGGCGGTGCCAGTGTGTGCTGGCGGGGGCCGCCAGGCTTGAGCGGGCCCCTGGCCCAGGCTGGGAATTCCCGTGGGCGTCCTCGGGTCTCTGGGCGCCGGAGGAATCGGGAGCCTGACAGACGCGCAGGTTTTAAGGAAAAGAAGGCGACTGGTCAGGGCGCAAGGACCATGTTTAATGAGCCGGCGCCGGCCGCGGGCCCGAGGGCACGTCTCACGGCCTTTACGGTCACTTCGCCAGGAACCCACTCCAGCGACGGCGGGAGCCGCCTGCCGCGCGTCCTGTGGGGCCGCCTGGGCCGGCCGGTCCCTCGACGCGCTCACCGTCCTCGTGTGTGGCCGGGCTCAGAGGTGGGCACAGAGCCGCTCCAGCTGCCCCGGGTTCGAGTGACTGAGGAACAGCAGCTCCCGCTTGCCCTCCTCCGTGCGCGCTGCAGGGAGTCCAAAGCTGACGGCTGCCGCTTCGCTCCGCACCCTGCGCCCCCCGCAGGCCCCGGGGCGGAGGCTCCGCGACCCGGACCCTGTTCCCTGCGGTCAGCACGCCAGCCGGGGGCCTCGGCTCTGACCCGCTCTCCTGATAAACCACTGTGCTTCCTGCGCGTCACCCCGAGCACCCGTCTCTCCCTCTGTCCCAGGAGCATCTTCTGTCTCGGGGACTCGGTCAGACACCCAGCCCTGCAGAAACTGCTCCATCGGCTTCCCAGGCGCCTGCCCTCTGGTCCCGGATGGCCCTTCCCCATCCGACTGCAGCTGCTCCTCCGTATCTGGTGAGGGCGCGGCCTCCCCCGCCCCCAGGGAGTGCTTGGGTGCTGGGCTGTCCCCGCGTGTGTCCCCTTCGGACTCGCTGAATGATGAGTAAGTGCAACGAGGAACAGAAAGAAAAGAAAAATGCAACGCGAGTGGCGACCACCGTCCCCCCCGCCCGTGCCCTCTCAGCAGAAAGCGGCCAGGTAAAGGGGGAGAATGAAGCAGACGACAGGCCGCCCCCGCGGGAGGCAGAGACCGACTCGGGGTCAGCGGGGCCGCCGCTCACCGACCTTTCTCGTGCTGCAGCCAGTCGTTCTCCAGGTAATACTGGATGCAGCTCTCGAACTCCTTCGGGTTATAGCTGGGGACCAGGATGGGAACGAAGGGGTCCAGGGCATCGAATCCTTCCTGGAGAAGAAAAGGACGCAGATGGTAGTCGCTGCGTGACAGGTGGGCAGGGAGGTCGGCTTCGTGGAAACACCGTGGGGTGCCCTTCCCCGTCCTCTGCTCCTGTCCTCGCCTGGCTGTCCCGCCCTGCTCGGGGCTCCCCGTGGGCCACGGCCACAGCCCGGGCTGTGAGAGGCTGATGGTGCCTGGGGGCCACTTGTTCGCACGGGGACCTGAGCGCACCTAGGATCCACTTTCATTCTCACAGTCCTGACTTCAGTCAACAGTTGTGACAGTTCATATGTTCAAAACAAAATAAATAAAGCAGGGGGTGGAAAAGACCCTGAATGGAACATAAGTTGAAACAAATGACTCAAACTGTACAGCAGTCCCCGTCCCCAGGGGACACCTGAGACCTCGGACGGCACTGAACCCCATGCACGCTGTTTTCCCAAACACGCACAGGAAGCACACGT
Source organism: Pteropus medius (assembly GCF_902729225.1). Classification (NCBI taxonomy): domain Eukaryota; kingdom Metazoa; phylum Chordata; class Mammalia; order Chiroptera; family Pteropodidae; genus Pteropus; species Pteropus medius. Next base: position 497,055 of record NW_024352789.1, read on the forward strand.
CGGGTCTGAAGTGCCAGCGTCACTACGCTTGTGCTTTGGGGTCAGCCGCAGGGCAAACGAGGGCCCCCCGAGCACAAGCGCCACGGGGCTGCGCGCGTCCATCTGACCTGGGCGCCGTCACTGGCTGACGGGCGGGGAGCACACACCGCGTGGGGACACGGGACAGCATGAGTCCTGCCCCGGGCGGGAAGAGCGTGACGTCATCACGCTTCTCAGAACCCGTGCAGTATAAAACCTCGCAATTACTTACTTCTGCATTTTTTCATTTGGCATTTTCGGACCACAGTTGACCATGGCTAACTGAGATGGGGAAGGGGGGCTGCTGGTCTCAGGTTTCACGCTGAGGGGGTGAGGGAGACTCACCCAGTTCTACCTCTGAGCACAGTATCCGGGCTGAAGACCCGTGGGCTAGAGACAAAAGCTGCTCTAGCAAATGCCGCGTCCAGTTCATGGCGTTTTCTCCCAGAGCCCGGGGCGGCGTTCGGAACGCACCGTCCCTATGATCTAAGGCTGAGCTGGCACGTGAGTGGGCCGTGGATCACGAGCGCGCACTTATGGCTAGAGGGGTGGGTGGCACGTGGAAAGGGGGAAGGGTGTAATGAACGCAGGGGTGCTAGCCTGGGGTTGGGGGGTCCATATGAACGCGATGATTTCTTAATACGGAGAACCAGATACGTGCACGTGGGACACACACACGAGTAATCCAGGTGTCTACGTACCGATGGCAGGACGGCCTACAAGCAACACCCCAGTGGCAGTGACTACGCCTGGCACTGCTGGCCCCCTGAAACGAAGCAGGGCTCCTTGGGGAAGTGGCTGGTCTTGCGCCAGAACGTGGAGAAGATACGGAAAGGGCGATGGGCGCGTGTTAACGGGACGCAGATGCGGCGTGAGTGCCAAAGCGCACGCGTGAGCCTAAGAGTTCACGTGTGCGCCGAAACGGACATGCACGTAAGGGAGGGGGAGCTTCCTATGTGCGACAGGAAGCCAGCTGAGACGGGAAACGGAGGGACGAGGAAGTACCTAATTTCCAGCTATCGTAGCTGAATTAGGGCAGAATCACCAATGGATCGGAGGCCGGCAAGGGGCAGTGAGGAGTGACAGGATGTCACCTAGTCTCACGACTGACTGTGGAAGTCCAGCGAGGGGACCGGCGCACAGCGCAGTACCTAGGTGCTCCCGGCTGACGCGGCCCGGCCCTGTGCGCTAGGGGCACACGCCCCATCTGACGTCACACGGGATGAGACAGCCTCACACAGCCCGTGAAACCCCCAACACAACTGGCACGCATTCTTCAGAAACAGGACCATAAATATTAACGAGGTAAGAGACAAAGCCTGGGGGGCTGTCTCAGGCTAGAGGAGACGAAGGAGACGGGACAGTCGAATGCAGCATGTTATCCGGGACTTTCTTTTCCATAAAGGATGTTGGGACAACTGGCAAAATCAGAATGAGTCCCATCGGCCGGGTGACAGTATCACACCGATGTTGACTTCCTGGTTTTGATAACCACTGTGGTTATGTATTAGACTCTTTGATTTTAGGAAGTTCAGGAGATTTAGGGATGAAGAGGCATGTCTCGGTTCGTGTCACGGTATTCAGAAGAAAGAGATGGAGAGAGAGGAAGAATAAAGCAGATGTGGCAAAGTGTGAACATTTAGGACCCTGGGTGAAACCATACAGGAATATGGTTTTTCTCTAAGTCTGAAATTATGTCAAAAAAACTCCCCAAAACCCAAAAGCAACAAGCCGTGTCTTGGGCCGCGTTCGGGAGCCTCTCCGGGGCCTGACCTCTCCCAGCAGCTCCTGGGGCAGATGGGCTTTCCGGGGCTTGAAGACGGACCCCGTCTGGCTCAGAGTCAGCACAATGGCACCTCCGCTCTGCAAGGAGAAGCAGCCGGTCAGAAGAGGCTGGGAGATGGCGCCCCGCCCAGCCCGGGGACACTGCCCGGGGCCCCTCCCCGGTGGCCAGCCTGGGACTCGCTCTGACGGCAAGGAGCTACGTGATCTTAATCTGTCATGACTTTCCCCCAAATAGATAAGAAGATAAAACACACTCCGCACAACTGCAAAGTCGCAGCGACTTTGAAACAAGCTGGTTTTGAGCGAGCTCGCTCCGGTCAGGGGGACGGTCAGAAACCAAACGCACGGGTTTAAGCGTGGTTCAGGACGGGACTTGACTCAGACCTGGGAGCCCTCGGTCCGGAGACGTACAGGCCGCAGGTCTGTACGATGACCATACGGCCCTTTCTGAGCCGCGGCAGGCGCCACCGCACTGTCACCGTACTCACCCAGTCATTCCGCACCATCTTCCTCAGGCTGCAAACCAGTGCCAGCTCCCCCGGCGCAATCTGCACGGCCGGGCCGGGGCGGAAGGAAACCGTTACTCGCTTTGCTTCCGAGACAACGGACTGACAGCAACTGAAAACCCTCGACTGCGACGTAAGCCCCCTGCCCGACAGTGGGACCCCTGGGACGAGCTCGCGGCTGCTGGCCCAGACGCCGGCAGCTTCCGGACACGGGCAGCCCCCAGCCACGCCCTCCTCCGAGCTGCTGACCGTCCCTTAGCTCAGCCTCATTCTGAAGAGACCGGACAGGCCACGCCGACGCGGCGGCCCCTGCTGTCCTGCCCGCCCCCTCCGTTTGCGGCGGGTGGTGGGACCCGGCACCACCTCCCTCGGAGGCCACGTTCACTGCCCACCCGCACGCAGACACTCCTGGGCAAGGAAACCAATCGTGTGTCCAGCACGGCCCAGCCGCTGTGACCGCTCGGGACCCAGACCCGGAGCGGGGGGCGCAGTTCTCCTACCGGGCTTCTGTCCTCTCTCGTCAGCGTGGTCCTGCCCCAGAGCGCGTTGACGCCGTCCACTGCCACCAGGAGGCGGAAGGCCCCGGCCGCGCTCTGCCCCCGCAGCTCCTTCAGCACGACCCCCACGGCGTCTGTGGCGCTCCTGCCCCGCGTTATGCCCTGCAGGGAGGCAGCAGCGGCCTGCAGCCCAGGACAGGCCTCCCCGGCTGTGGCTGTGACACAGCAGCGGCGTCTTCCCTACCTGCTCGACCACCTCTCCCAGCGGACTGCCTTTCTCCGTGCTTTCCCGCTTATTCCAGACATACTTCTCTTGGGTTTTTATCTGAAAAGCAACGAAATAAAAACCAAGAATGGCTACGCAGCCGAAGGATGAGCCCGACCCTCACCGAGAAGGGAGGCGGCCGAGGCTGCGAGGGATCAATCCTAGACTGTTTTCTAGACTATAAGCGATCTCAGCATGGAAGTGAACGCTCTCGGGCCTGTTTCTGCCTGGGGCTTAAAATATCTATATGATTCTGATGAAAAAGGTCCGGGGTGAGGCCCAGGGGATTTGGATTTATATCCAAACAGAGGCGAGAACTCCTGGCCCAGCTTCCTGCCGCCTCAGCTTCACGCGGATAAATGAGTTTCGGGTTGCGAGCTCGCTGTGAGGACAGTGTATGGAAACAGAGTGGTACAGTTATCTCGGCTCCCACATTAGTCTTCCAGGGTCTCCGAGACTCGGGCACAGAAAAGATAAAACCCGTTTAAAGACCGTCCAGCAGCAAACGCCTGGCGGTCCAGTCACCTGACTCAGGAAACGCTTGTTTGCAGTCTTGAAGTTCTTCAGCCAGGTGGACGCCTCTACCGGCTGATCGAAGCGCTCTTTGTTGTACGTGGACTGCAGAAGCTCCCGGCAGTTTTTCACCCAAAGATGAGCTAAAAACAGGCACAAGAAAACCGTATTCAACGCCACACACGCTGGGCCCCCGTAGTGGGGGGAAGCCTCCCGCCCACTCTTAGTTAGAGCCCCCCTCCCCCGCCGCTTCCGAGGGCCATGGTCCGTCGGGCCCGCGCTCGATGCCATCGTGGCGAGCCACGCACACGCCGCGCCGAGTACTGAGGGCCGCCTCGGCTTCCGGGCCGAGGCTGAGATGGTCAAACGTGCTGCACACGAGGGATACAGGCCAAGTACGGGAGTTGATGTGGGCAGGACCCGCGCCGACAGCTCTAGAACCCGACACCCAGCGCTGTGCCACAGGCTCCGGGCACTCGGGATGGCTGGCCGAGGGCGGGAGTTTGCACCGGGGGCGCTGCCCAGCCCGGCCCCCGCACCCCCGCTGGCAGACGGCTCCAGGAAGCTTTCGGCGTTTATTTCCCCTCGCAACCTGCTTGTCAGCGACACGCAGAGACTGCGACGCGCTGGCGCAGACCGCCCTGCTTCTGGGGCAACGGCCTCCTCGGCCGTCAGAGCCATCAGAGTGACAGCCAGCACGCTGCCGTGGCCACGGGGTGACTAGCTCCCACCCCGGTGAGGAGAGGCCGTTCTCACCATCCGGGACGTGCAGTGTCAGCCAGCCCTGTGTCGCACAGAAGTGGAGGCTGTGGCAGAGACTGAGGGTCTTCCCCGTCCCCTTCTCCCCATCTAAGGTGCTTGTTAAAGAAAACGGTCCCAGGAGGGCGTCTCCCGCACTCCCTCTTGTCCCGCATGGAGGGGAGCGCTGGCTCGGGGCCGGGGGGAGCAGGGGGGACCCCTGGCTCGGGGCTGCAGGGAGCAGGGGGGAGTGCTGGCTCGGGGCTGCGGGGGGAGCCCTGGCTCGGGGCCGGGGGGAGCGGGGGGAGCCCTGGCTTGCAGGAAGGATACAGAGGAGGTACCGCACAGCGGGCCGGCTGAAGTCGGAGTTTCTGAGGTGCCGCAGAAGCTCCAGGCCCGGCTTCCGCACCATCAGGCAGGCTTCGTTGAACGTCTTCACCTGGCGGAGCGGGAAGAAGCGGATCGAGTGGCTGCGGGACTCAGCCTGCCCCTGGTGCCCGCACGAGCCTAATTTAGCAGCCAGAGCGCCAAATTGCGTAATCTTCCTATGTGCGGTTAGGAGAGGCTGGGTCGGTAATTTGGAAATGTATCGCTAGAACTTAGCTAAAAACTGAAACACATTCTCTCACGCTAAGTAACAGAATAGCCAGCTTTCGATTATTTCTGTTATCGAAGCACAGACACATCGGTTGATGGAAATCCATCCGTAACGCAGACTGTGCACGCCGCTCAAGGCTGGTGTAGACGGTGAAAGAGAGCACCCCAAAGGCCTGACAAAGTACCTGATGTTTCGGAAGCAGTGAGTACATGTTAATGCCTTTACATTGATTTTCAGCTAATTCTTATTGCTGTGACCATGTAGACTCTTCTCTAGAACTCTATTCACGGCAGCTGAGGAGCAGGTGTGATGAGCTGTCCCACAGCTGAGACCACACCTGGCCCCACCAGCACACTGACCCACCAGAGAACTGATGCATGAAGGCTGTTCCCTTTTTGCCACCAGGAATACTTCGGTGTGAAAGTGATTTGCAAGGAAAGCATTTAATAATGTCTATTGATAAGAAAAATACCTCACAGATGCTATTCACAGTTAGACGAGATAAGGATTAAAACGCTGTGGTTATTTTTTAAAGAAATGCTAAGCAAACTACAGATTAGAGAAGAACCTGACAGGAAAGTACAAACTAATGAAAAGCGAAACCTTTGAAAACACGATACGGGTATTAAAACAAAAAGGCCCCATTAGGCAACGTGACAGCACCACACGCACACACACGGTGAGGGTGCTGGCCTTCACGAGGTGCACGCCACGTTTGGAACGCAGGGGTGGGTCCCTCCACAGCGCTGGTGGTTAAGCCACCCTGCCAGCAACTCGAAACGCTTCACTGAGGCCAGGACCTCCCAACTCTGCTGCTGGAAACTGTGCCGTGAACGTCCTCGGACTGTTTTGTTCCTCGGACTGGAACAAAATTTGAGATGACAGGCTGGCTGCGGTCTAGCATCAGCCCCCTTACTGATGCCGCATCTCATTTCTTGAAATAGAGCACACCGAAGAAACCTCTGGCTCCTACGCTAAGCATTACCTCCACAGTCAAGTTCGATATTTCATTAGGAAGGAATCATTGCTCGGGCTGAGAATAATTCAGCGGGGGTTAGTCAAAAGGACCAATCGTGCCACTAAACCATGCTGGCAGTTAACTGAGTCCTTTTAACGGCTGTGGAGCACTGACGACCACGAAACTACATTTTCTGAAAGTCTATGCGACTGAAGAACAGTGATGCATCTAATCCAAACATCATTTCTCTCTGGCTCAGGAGTGTGTCACAGTTTTTTTTCTAGAGCATATTCACTACTTTCACGATACTTTTCTAAGGAAAATGTTAAACTCATTTTTTAACAACTATTTGAACAGCAGAGTTTCTGGAAACCTGTTGGGTAACAAGGAAAGCGGCGGGGTGTGTTTATTATTTAGGACTTTTGCCTGGCTCGAGGGCCACCAGGGGTCCGACGCAGCTGAGCACTGCCTCGAAGAAACTGGTACCTGCACCAGTCCCAAGATAATCCGGAGCTGGACTCATGTTTTCAGATTCGAATTTCATCGTTTATAGTTTTCTGTTCATTCAGCCCCCGCCCCTGCCGGCCCCCGCCCGCTCCGAGCACCTGCATCAGAAACCGGGGCGGCAGGCCGTGGGAGAACACCGTCTCCAGGTCCTGGAGGGGGACGCGGTAGTGCTGGCCCTCGTGCTGCTCCTCGTGCCTGGCCTGGGGGAGAAAGGTGCACACAGGTGTGACGGGCCCAGAGACCAAGGTACAGGGACGCTGAGAAGGAAAGGGCTCATGGGCCACACGGACGAAAGTCACCTCGTAGAGCTGGGAGCACGCGTCCCTTTCTTAGACCAAAAAAGCCTGGCGGTTGTGCCCCGGCCCACAGTGTTTATATAAAGCTGGCGTTGGCCCTAATGACAAAGCCAGTTGCTCAGCAACGTAAACTCGAGATGTGGAGGTAGCAGGGATGAGTCTTGCCATCTGGATTCTTCTGTGCTGTGTATAGAGATGCTCCAGTCACGTGACAAGATCATCTGCACACTGCTGTTTCCATAGAAACTCCAGAGGAATTGGCAGATAAAGGGACTACAATTACAGGGACATGAAAGACACGTCGAGGGCTTAATTCACTTATTGTTCCATCTTGTGCTCGTGAAAGTAGGTGACCAGCGGGACGTACATAACGCACCGCGCCAAGATGGTGCTCGGTGACGTCGTCCCCTCCCTCGCCACGCACAGTAGCGAATGTCAAGATGGGGAGACTCGGAGGGTGGGAACAGTGACAGACAGCGAGGAAAAAGCTACCGGTTTCCTTCACACCGAAGCACAGGCCTTGCAGCGCACGTCCCTGCTGAGGCTGCGGTGACGCCGGGGCAGAAATCGCCGTCCGGCCTGGTGGGAGCGAAGGGGAGGCCGGGAGCCCGGATGCTGCTTCTCTTCCCCGCCGGCCAGACCAGGAAGCCCTCGGGGAGGGCGGCCACAGCTCCCGGGCGGTCATTAGGAAGACTGGTTTCCGCCCCGCCGTGACCGTGGGCAGGGTGATTTCTTTAGGGTGCTCCACATGGGGGTTTGTTAACTATGGCTGACTCCCGTTCTGGTAAATAAAGTTTTATTGGCACACAGCCACACCCACTTGTTTACGACAGAGCTAAGCAGCGGTGACAGAGACCACTTTGGCTCGTAAGCTTCCACTTTTACTCTCTGGCCCTTTAAGGGGAAGTTTCCCGACCGTGACACAGGAAGATCGGTCATAACTATTCAGTGTAACTTCTAAAGAACCGATTTCGTGTTTACTGTGCGCCTACTGTGTGCCTGGCGAACTCACAGTAAGATCGGTCATAACTATTCCCGACCACGACACAGTAAGATCGGTCATAACTATTCAGTGTAACTTCTAAAGAACTGACTTCGTGTTTACTGTGCGCCTACTGTGTGCCTGGCGAACTGGGCGCAAGGTGAGCTCAGGGGCAGGGATGAAATCCGAGCGCGGGAGGACCGGCCTGCCCGAGTGCCCGACGTCGCCGCGGTCCCCGGCAGGCGGGGAAGACGGGTTCAGAACGCTGTCGGGTGCGCTGCCTGACCGCACGGACGTTTCTTAGCTCTCTGGGTTTTAGGGTTCCCGATACTAAAATGACAGCAATGCAAATTCTAAGCCCCGAGGAAGAATCCACATGCACGCGTCGGGGACTCACCGGGTCATTCTCGCTGGTGCGGGACAGCGCTCGGGGCCGCTCCGCTGGGACCTGGACACCCTGGTGGGTGGCGAGGCTTTGGGCCACCTTGGTCTCCGTGCACAAGAAGTGTCCAGGGTCCACCTACAAAAGAAGCGGTTCCCGTGCTGCAGCGCTGTGGGGCCTTTTACGCTCCACGCAGCACTGCGGTTTTGAGCCGTGTCTGCGGCACGGAGAATGTCACTAACATGCACTGCTCAGCTGCCCGGTGATCGTGGTCGCTTCGCTTGGGGGTTAGTGCCGCGTTCCCCCTCCACAGGTCCAGTCCCACCCCCGCCACAATCTCCCTGCTAGCTGGGCCCGCACGTGAAGAGCCTTTGAGCGAGGGAGTGTGTGAAGCGTCAATGAACCAACCGTGCTGCGGGCAACTCGGTCAGCTGCACGTGGAAAGCTCTGGACCCGGGGGCGGGGCGGATGATTCAGGAGGCAACTCTGACAAAATGCGAACTGGAGAAGCCCCAGGGAAAGACCAGGACAGAAGTCAGCAGAAGCAGGACAGGCACGTGGGAGCTGCCGCGATGAGGGATGCCCCAGGCGTCAGCAGGTAACGGGAAGCCGCCTGCAGTGATGTGCAGTCTCACCGAGCAGCCTCGCGAGTGCACAAAAACGTGTATTATTTTGGTACTACCCCTCCGAACGCCGACGACCATTGACTAAGACCTTAAACTCCATAACAACTTTCTAATGGGTCTCTTTACCTCTAAGTCTTCCATAGTCCAAAAGATTTGTCCTCCCAGATAATAGGTTTAACCGTCATTCAATCAAAAAACGTGGTTTCCTACTATGTCAGAACCAGCCCCCCAGCCCTTAGCGCGGAGACCGAGGCCCGGCTGCCGCCTGCCTGCCTCGTCCCGAGCCTGTGCTCCCGTCGCTCTTTCCTGCCTCTGTCCTTCTACCTCAGCTTCCCTCTCTCCCTATTTGAATCTGACTCCTCCTCTAAGGCTCATCTCAAATGTCACGTCCTTGTTGCAGACTTGCCAGACCCCTCCAGCCCCTCTCTGCTGATGGCACGTTGTCTCGCGTGGCACTCTGACTCGGCCTTGAACTGCTTTCGTGGCTTTTGCTGACTGGGTACCTATGAGGTGCTCGGCAGTACAGTGTCTTCTGCACATTACTTTTGAACCGAGACTCTTGGAGACAGGTAGAACATCATTGTGCCTGTTTAATGACGGGGAAACCACGGACCAGGGAAATTAAGTCATTTTGCCTAAGGTCACAGAGTTGGTAGGTAGTGAAGCCGGAATTCAAATCCAAGCCTGTCTGACTCCAGAATCTCTGCTCTTTGTATCACGTCATGAAATCTCAGGCCCAGGCCTGTCCCCCATTCCAGGCCACACGCACCGGGAAGAGATCAGCTTTTCTTCACCTTTGCATTTCCTTCTCTAAGCACCGAACACACCACACATAGTCCACGCTCGTGCCCTGGCACGGAGAGCCCTTCACCAGGGACGCGTGCTAGGGAGCGCGTCCAGTACCCAGTTACGTGCGCGTGCACAGCTCCGCACATGAGCCAGCGCACTGCACACAGAGCTTCCAGGCCACCGCCGCAGATTTACCCCAAAGTGACAGGGCTGCTCCAGCTGTGTCTGAGAACGGCGGACACCAATGTCCATCAGACACCCAACTCCTCTACATTTCCCAGCCACCCCTGAAGACAGGCCGGCTTATTTGATTATTTCTGGATAATGAGCTATTAAGTGGAAGTGACGTGTGTCTTTTTCTAGTCAGAGCCAGCTAAGAGCGGATCCCAATTCTCTTTTCTTCCCCTCTGTGGCAGCCTTAAAATTACATGCTGAGACGATCCTTCGTCCTTGAGTCTACCCGCTCCCGCATTTGCCTGCAAACCACTTTGGAAATGCAGCAGCACAGAACAGAACAAACCACACGCACACGTCGTACACAGCATCGTTTGTTGTGTTAAGCCAGTGAGAACCGAGGGCCTGTTACCTCAGCATGGCGATCGGGATACACCCTAGCACTGACACAACTCGATTTTCTCAATTCTATTAGAAAGCTCCGTGTCTCTGGAAAAAAATAAGTCAAGTGGAAAATTCAAGGTATTCAGGGGCCACAAGGTGGCGCTATTTCTGTAAGAATCCTAAGACTTTTTTGTTAACTGCTTTTTGCAGCAAATTAAGAGCTAGCAAAATGGATCCTGTACTTCTTACAGCATTATGTCTGGCACCGCCCAGTGAGCCTCATGTCCAGGGAAAACCACCATGTGTCAACTGCGTCTGCACAGCTCCAGCCTGAGCATCGCACCGTTCCTGACAGTTTCTCTGACCAACCTACCCGACGCTCAAAACTCTTTCTCACCGACATGGCTGGTGTGGACTCGTCTTCCTGGTCAGCCTCTTTGTGTCATCAGCTGAAGCCGGAACCCACCCCTCTGTCGGGCCTCGCTTCTGCTTTCGCTTTACAACTGGGTTTTTACGTTCATAGGTTTATGACACACCCCTGGCAAGGTGACTTCTACAGCAGGAGGAGGGCTGCCCTCCTAGGAAATCTAGTCACTGAGCGGTCAGATGGACGTGACCGGGCCCTCCCGGCCTGGTTTTCCTCTTTCTGGACTCGGCTGGGGGCGGCCCTTGGACCTTCCTCACCCAGGGCAGGTGCTCCTGCTGGGCGCAGTGACAGCGCCCACTGTCACCATCACTCGTTCGGGATTCTGCCGTGGGGCTGTGAGGTGCTGCAGTGGTTATGGCTGCAGGCTTTGACGTCAGACGGACCTGGTCCCCAGTCTGGGCTCAGCAGCTTCACAGCCTGTCACCCTAGGCAAGGAGCTTAGCCTTTCTAATCCTCCGTCTGTGCATCTGTGGAACAGACACCATCCACCTCACGGGCTGGTCGTGAGCGTTAAAGCAAGCGCGTGGCCCAGCACCTGTCACGTGATGAATGCCCAACAAGTAGTAGCTGTTAGTAGCGTCACCTTCAAACCCCGAGTTCCTGCTGCGTGGAAGTGACTGAAGCTATTTGCTAAATAAATAAAGCGACAGAATGGTTGTTTCATATGTGATTTTATCTTATTCAACTGTCAGATGCTTAAGGTCTACATTGGCAACATTTTTCTTTTAAATACTTCATTAAGGGATGATAATTATTCATCCAACTAGGAAATTGTATAAAAGCTAATGAAGATAACTGCAGTCAAGCCTTTTATGTTTTTTTTTCCTTAAAAAAACGTTAACTCTGTGTGTACTGAGACCTGTTATTTGAAGATTTTCGGGGTGGCCGGGAGTGAAGTGTATGGGCAGAGACATGGAATCGTGATTGTTCCTTTGAGGGCAAACTTAGAAATTACAGCACTAGCCAGCTGCAGTTCTCCAGAACATTTCATTCTGGGTATAATAAATCCATCGAAAAACAAGAAATCCACCCAGAAACAGAGCATTTAGGTCACTGAGGACTCACCTTACGGACCCTGGAGGTTAGCCTTGCCATTCCCTTCAGCATTGTCTCTGCACCTTAAAAAAAAAGGGAAAAGATCAGGCAGAACCGGGGAAAGGTATCCGCACGATGGATTAGCATCCAGAATATACAAAGAATGCCTAGACCTGACTTAAAACGTTACAAGACAGGAGCGCACAGCTCACAGCAAATACAAATGGCTAGTAAACCCCTGAGAAATCAGGGAAATGTAGATTAAATCCGCCAGTGGGACAGTTCGCAACGCCATGCCAGGAGAAAAAGAAAGGCCATCGAGAGCCAGTGTCACAGAGGCCGGGGCAGGGAGCGTGCAGACGCCACTGTCTTAGACACCAAGTTTGGTGTCACCTTGTAAAGCTGCAAACGTACCGGTCTAAGACCCAGTTGCTCTGGCATTTATTCTAGAAAAACACTTAAGACACGCACGCTGGGAAATACGTGTTAATGTTCATCGTAGTAGAGTATGAAGAATTATCAAAACCTGTAAAAAGCCCAAATGCCCCTCGGTAGAGGCGTGGAGAAACAGAGATCACACAGTGGAATGGCATCCGGAAGAATAAGCTGCAGCTACGTGCATGACCTGTGTGAGCCTCAAAACTCATACTGGGTGAAAACTATTCTATACAGCATGACATAACTTATGAAATTCAAAAACATTATAAAACCTAATTCATTATTTGGAGAATATATTTAGGAAAATTGAAAAAAGGCAAGAGAACGATAGGTGTTTGCTCTCAGGGAGGCGGCGAAGGGCCGAGACGGGCAGAGCAAAGAGACTGGTAATGATCTATTTCTAATGTGGAAAACGGACACCCGAGATATTTGTTTTGCTTTTATATCGTGTGTTATATTCATTTATATCTTGGACATAATCAAAAAACTAATCTCTTGAGACCTAAAAGATGTTCACGTAAATGCAACTCTCAATATTCAGTAGAGGTAGCATAAGTAAAAAATCTCCAGGTGATGCTTCATTTTCGCTAATAATTTTCACCTTTCCTACAACCACAGTCTCTAAAGCAGCAGCAGCGACAGCTGAGCGGCGCCCGCTCCTTCGGCAGGCACCGCGCACCCCGTGCAGGCCCTGTGACAAGATGCCATCGAGACCCTCCCAGCCCTTAACCCGGTGGGGCTTACAGAACAGTCAAGAGATGACACAGACTCCTTGGGTTCCACCTCCTCTTAGTTTCCAAGTTTACCTTTTCCCCAGATGCGAACGCACTCCTTAATCCAGTCGTCCAACAAACGGGAGCTGTGCTCCCATCTGCGCAGGGTGTGCGGAGGCGAACGCGAAGGCGCGCTGGCTGCTGCGCCGCCTCCTCTGCCTGTGTGTGTGTGGGGGGGTGGGGGGCGGGTTCCCGGGGCTCCTCTGCTGTGTGTGGGAAGCAGAGTGCTAGAGCAGCAGTTCCCAAAATGAGTTTGGTGAACACCAGTCATGAAACGCACCGGTGCTCTATGGCAAAGAAGTCTGGAAAATGCTGTCTGTGTAGCTGTTCATTTCTTGAATAACTGCTATTCGCGTGAGCGTATTTAAAGGCTTTGGGAAAAACTACAGTGGAGAGACTTCATTTTAACCCAGATCTACTTGTCCTTGTGACCCTTGGAGCCCCTTCCTGCAAAATACTATGTCACTCTCCTGGAGCCAGTCGGGGGAGGGCTGCCGGGCACCTGCGTCCCTGCTGGGAGCCCGCGGCTTTTGCACACGCCGGGCAGGTAACTAGGCAGGCAACGACAGGACAAGCCCCCACAAACCCCGGAGACCGAGATGCTAACGGGCTTTCCTAGTCGGCCACATCCCACGGGTTGTCACAACTTGTTGCTGAAGGAACTGAGTGTGTCCTGTGAGGTTGGTTCCCCTGGGAAGGGACCCCTGGAAGCCTGCACCTGGGCTCCCCCAGACGGCCCGGTGAGCCTCTCCCCTTCGCTGATTCTGCCCTGTACCCTGTACCCGGTCACTGTGGTGAGACATGGCCACGAGTCCTAAGGAGTCACAGAACCTGGGGTGATCTTGGCGACCACCAACGGAATCTCCCAGTGCCCGCCCCCCAGCATCCATCTATCTGCACCTGGCACCTAATCCGCTGGTACCCACTCCCCACCTGGCACCCAGTGCCCATCTCTGACCAGCTCAGTTTCTTAACCGCAATTCTGCTTGCTCTTCCCCTCCTTCGCCCGCCTCAGCCCCGCTTCCGGTGCCGTCCCCACACCGGCCCCCGCACAGAGTGCTGCGGGCAGCGCGGAACGGTGTGGCCGCTCCTCAAACCCGCCCGCAGTTCCCCGCAGACAGAACGCGGAGCTACCGGACGGCCCAGCCGGTCTAGTTCCCTGCGCGTGACCCCTGCTCGTAACCCGAGAAACGAAAACACACGTACATACAGACGCTTGTGCACACACACGCACGGCAGCATCAGTTGTAACGGCCGAGACGTGGAAACGACCCGGATGTCCAGCGGCTGATGATGGATAAACGCGGGGCACCCACACGACGGGTCACTACCCGGTAACACGAGACGTGGCGTTCCGAGACGAGCCACGACGGGGACGACTCTTCAAACAAAGGGACGGAAGTCAGAGAAGACCACGTGTACTATGGTTCTAGTTACATGAAATGTCCACAACAAGCAAAGCCACTGAGGTAGGAAATTAGATTAGTGGTTGCCAGAGGCTGGGGGAGGGGATAATGGAGCCCACTGATTGGGTGCTTTTGGGGGTGATAAAAGTGTTCTAATGGTGGTGGTTACACAACTCTGTGACCATATGAAAAATCCACCTACTTGCACACTTCTAAGATACTGAATTTTATGGTATGTGAATCTCAATAAAGGTGTGACTTAAAAACTTGCTAGTTAGCCATATTAAAACAAAAGCAATAGTGAAAACTAACATGAACTGATGAGCTACTGTGTGCCAGACAACGTGCTATATACATCAGATGCTCACTTATCATCACAGCATCCTTTGAAGCACTGTATCAGCTGTTGCTCATAACCAATCACCCCAAAACTCAGTGGCCTAAAACAATAACTGTCATTGCTCACAAGGCTACAGCGACAAGCGCGTGAGTTCTTTGGCTCTGAGCCAGGTCTGGTGGTCTCTGTTGGGTTTCCTCGTGTGTCTGAGGCTGGCTGGCTCAGGTCGGTCTCAGCTGGGATGACTGATTCTGCTCCACACTGTCTCTCATCCTGCAGCAGCGTGTCCCAGACTTGTCATGGCAGTGGCAAAGGTCCAAGGGAGCCAAAATAACTTAGGACCTCTTCAAACGTGGCTCAGAAACCTGACAGGCTCCCGGGACTGCTGGCCAGCCCAGACTCCAGGGGTGGGAAGTAGACGGTACCACCTTAGGAGAAGAACTGCAAAATGACCACCTCACTGATGTGAAACCACTGTACAGGCCGGCGTGGACGCGCGGACACGCCGGCACACAACACGGTGGTCGGACCGAAGAGCCGTAGCCCTTGTCACACACCACTTCTCTGCCCGAGTGGCCTCAATCTTTTATTTGTGCAGCTATTTGTTGATTTTGATTTCAGCTAAGAATAAGTGAATTATTAGAATTCACTTTATAAATTTTGGACCGGATTTCAGTTTGTCGATACTCTCTATTGTTAAAAAATTATATAAATGCACAATTTTAAACCTTTAGTTCTAAAGCTAACCGATGAGAACCAAAAGATCGAACGAAAATCTCAATCAGAGTTGCAGTTTCAGCATCAAGTGAATGTCGGTTTATTTTGTACGCGCAGTACTAGAAATCTCGTCACACAGGTGTGTAGTGGCAAGCGGTAACCATCCGTGGTACTGGTGTTTAAGTTTGCATTTTTAAGAAGTTTGGACTAACAGACTTGCAAAGAGAGTACAGGGAGCTTCCTTGCACCTTTCGTCAAGCATCCCTGATGGTGACTCCTAGGTGAGCACAGCAAACTGCCAAGATTAAGTTATGGCCATCGGCACAACACTGCTGACTAGACAGGCCTGATTTGGATTTCCTCAATTTTTCCACTAATGTCCGCTTTCTGCGACAGGATCCAACCCAGGATCCCACACGTGGCGATCTTTTTGTCTTTCTAAATCTATCACACGCACGTTACCTGTCCCTTAAAATTTTGTGACAGTTATAAATTTGAAAAACATGTCCTCGGTGACGATTTAACAGGCAATTCCCGAAGAGCGTGCAGCGCAGCCTGGGCCAGTGCTTCTCCGCCGCGGCTGCACCAGAAAAACTTCTGATGCCCAGACCGTGTCTCAGCAGTTAAATCAGCCTCCGGGACTCAGACGTTGGGGCTTTTTGGGGTTCCCTGATGATCCCACTGGGCAGCTAGGCGTCGGAACCACAGCACAGATGGCAGTGGTTAAGGCGATTTCAACCCACTTAACTAACATGTAGTCCCTGAGTGTGTGATTAGTCAGCCGATTAAACACTCAGTACATATTTCTCCAAAAAAGCTGTATTTCTGCAAAAAGTCAAATGCTTTGCTTTAATGAAGACATGATATATACACAACAGCACTATTCTGACTTGCCACTTTAGGAATCATGACCAAAAGGATATGTTACTCTGCCGTGACATTTCTCTAACTGGTATGACTTCCTGATGATCAGGAATTCTTTTCCTAAGCGAGTGGTTCTCACCCCGGGCATCTGTGCCCGCGGCGGGACATGTGGCACTGTAGGAAGCATTTTCAGTTGTCACGCCTTGGGGGAGCGGTGCTGCAGGGACTGTGACTGCTTCCTGGGCGAGAGGACATTCTGGGTGTCACTCGACACACTAAAGCTAGATGATTCCTCGACAGGCTGACTCCAGACTGGGGAAACGTCTGCGCGGTCTCTAAAGCCTTCGCAACAGGCGCGCTAAGTGTATCCACGTGCCCGGGTCAGCGCCTGAGAAGTTTAGGTTGATCTCCGTCCAACTGTGTATTTTGATTATGGTTCTGGAGCGGAGATGCATGAAGATAAAGACTTAAGGAAAAAAATACACACAAAACAATCTGGACCTACTGTGGTGCTACTGTTGCAGGTAATTTTCTCCTTTCATTTTTATTTCTAACGTTAGTCATAATAATAATAGAACATTAACAATATTAATACTGTTTATGAAATAAAAACTGTCCGAAGTTCGATAAGGTGTCCATGTTAAACAAAGTTTTTGAGACTTAAGCAAAACTATTTTTATAGTGACATAATAAAAACATAGGGGTCCCCATGTATATAAGATTATTCAATGGCAACACTGTTACTAATATTAAAAAAAAAAAAATGGAAAGGACCTAAGTATCTGTCCACAGTGGATGAGCAGCACATCCACGCAGCCAGTCCGAAACGAGGCCACCGCAGAGGCTGCCCGGGCACTAACGAGGAAAAGTCTCCAACACACATCGACCAGGAGAAAAAAGCGCAGGCAGTGTATACAGCCAGCTATCGCTTGTGTAAAAGACGGGAAAATCTATCCAATTCGTTTGTAAGAAGGCCAATATTTTGAATGACATGCAAGGACTGGTAGGTAACGCCGCCGCTTTCGGAGGGGACGCGGTCGCCGCGGGGCGAGGGGAAGGGGGCGGGCTCTTCCGCACCATCTGAATTCTGAACCAGGCTGCTGTTGCCCAGGCGAAGAGTACATTTTTACAAATTGAATCGACAAACCCCTAGCGAAACTTTTAAAGCTACGAGTAGTTATTCTGCATGCATATTCCTGTGTGAGTTGCTGTTTGTACATTTCTCTACGAAGGAGACCCTGAGGCATCAAATCGTGTCACGGTAGGTCCCCATTTCCAACCACACATCTAAATCTACCTCGAGCGTGTGACAGACCCTCTGGTTTCTCACGTGGGCACCTCTCACATCACATTCTCTATAGGAAAAAAATGACACAGTCTTAAGCCTTTTTCCGCCTTGAGCCCGTTTCCGTCTGGACTTGAGTGCTGGTTCCAGCCGCTTCCCACTCCGGGAACAGAACTGTCACCAAGCTGACGGCACTTCACGACACTAAGCGGAAAAGAGATCAGAGGGCTGTGCTGGTAGGGCGGGGCACCAGGCGGAGTGAGGAGCACGTGCTTCCCGTTCCCTTTCCTCCAGCTTCTGACACCCCCGGAAGATGCCTCGGGCTCTAAAACCTCAAGCAAGCAGGACAGCAGCAGCTGACACTCGCCGAGCACTGTCTGCTTGTCAGGCAGAGTTCAGAGCGCCTCATGTGAACTAACTCATTTTACCGACACAACAATCCCACGATGAAGGTGACATTATTAGCTCTAACTTACAGACAAGGAAGCAGTGGCAAGTACGGCAGTAACGGCAGTACGGCTAAAATCACGGACTCCACGACCGCACTGCTGGGATCTGAAACCTTACTAGCTGCGTGACCTCCAGCAAGTTACTTACACTGTGCGTCTCATTTCTGAAGTGGAGATAATGGTAATATCCAAAGATAGAATTGTTAGAGGGATTAAATGACATAAATGAAAATCTCTTTTAAGACGTGAAACATTATTTTAAAAGTTTACATTTCCTATTTATCTATGTTGCATTTAGACAACATCCCGGTGAGGAAGCTCCGTGAGATAATGTCCACCTGCCCCAGTCCCGGTGGGGAAGTCCGTGGGGCAGTGAGATCACTCAACCCAGCCAGCTGTCTGCAGCTGGAGGCCGGAGGCCGGGAGCAGAGCAGCAGAGATGCCGTAGCTTTGGGTCCAGACCACCGTAATAAAGCAAGTATCACAACAAAGCAAGTCAGATCTTTTTGCTGGTGGAGAGTCTTGCCTTCCACTTGTAAAGAAATGCAACGAAGTGAATGAAGCACAATAAAACGAGCATTGCTGCCCTGGAGGTTCAGGCAGCTTCGCTGAGCGCCTATCCCTTGGCTTAAAGCAGTTTCAGTTACACCACGCCTTCGTTTAAAGCACAAACCCGACCCAAGGCTGAGCACGTCGGGAGTCTCGACGTGGCTCCCTTTCCATTTCCCACTGTTGCTGCAACAAGTGACCACAAACCGAGTGGCATAAAACTACATCAATTTGTCATCTCAGCTGTGTGGTTTAGAAGTCCAAAAAGTGTCTGCAGAAGGAGGCTGAGCCTTCTTCCTGGAGACTCTAGTGAGAATCTGTTTTTTGTTTTCTACACTTTTTCAGTTTTCAGAGGCTGCCCCGATACCTTCAGAGCCTTTGTCACAGCACACCACCGCGACACTGACTCCTGTCTTCTTCCACCTTTTCGGAACTCTTTAATTACAGTGGGCCTACCAGATAGCCCGGGACGACCTATTTTGAGGTGAGCTGATGAGCAACCTCGAGTCCGTCTGCAGCCTCAAGTCGCCCTGCCATGTGACAGCACAGTCACAGGTTCTGGGGATGAGGACGTGGACATTGTTGGAGAAACCATGATTTTGTCTTCTATCCCTTCCTTGGTTCGAATATTTCGGCACTCGTTCCTTCAATAGTATAATCCACTCAAAATAATGAGCACTTAATATATTTTGGTCTCCTGTAGGCACCGGGGCATACACAAAAGAACACAGTATCATCTTATTTGCATATACACAGCTGGCATTCATGAATCGGTGCCGCTGAACAGTGGCAGAGACAAGTAACCTTCTTCACACAGGGGCGTGGTGGAATTCCATCAGAAGTGTTATTCTCTTCGTGTTATATGCGGTTCTGTTGCTAATAAGACATTTTACTATGAAGGCAATGTGGTATAGTGAAACAATTTAGGCTTTTAAGAGACAGGCAAACTTACTGGACTTCTGAGCCTCAGGCTATCTGTAAAATGGGATAAGATGATCATCTCCAAGCGTTATTACTAGGATTGGACAGGAACACACGATCTCCTGGCACGGTATTGTCTATCTCTTCTCATGTTCTAAGTATCTAACAGTCAACATTTCCATGACTCACTCTGCACCAGATTATAAAAGATTATAAAAGGATATAACACACTTGCATACCTAACACAATCAAAAAACACCGACATATCCTAAATGGGCTCCATGAAAAGAGCTGGGACCTGAGAAACAGAAAAAGCAAATATACAGCGAGGTAATTAAAACTGATTTCCTCTTTACTGTAAAGAACAAAGCGAGCAAACAAAACCAGATCCACATACTGAAATATGGTAGGCGGAAATTTATGCATCTGCTTGAACTTTAGAGATCGACCTAGTACAGTGATTTTCAAGCTATTCCCTGATCCCTGCAGGGAAGTCTGCAGATGAAGGTAAAGGGCAACCCAAGTAGATCGCGCCCCTCGTGTGCTCTGCTTTACTCTTTGGGTGAAACTAAAAACTGCCAGATAAACTTCGGGATCATCTGTGTATTTTATGAGTCCATATTTCTCCTGAACTCAGTCATCGAGAAAGAGTAAATGTTCACAGCACCGTTTTGAGAAACATCAGTAGCCACAGAAATCCGATAAGCGTGGTTTTGCATTATTTCACTAACGATTTGGAAGAACGGGACACAAACTAACAATTACACCCACAAAGCTCATCAACATCAGCGGCGACCGATAACACACGACGCGGCACTCCCTGTGCCCAGGAGCTAGTTCCACTTTACGTACATTACGATCTCACACACCAACCCCGAAGGCAGGTTTGGCGTTTGCTGATTTTTGGGTCCAGTGTTTCGGTTCTCGCTAAGGAACCGTAACTCTCTGAAGGACACCCGAGGCCAGAAATGAACTAGAAAAGCGTGGTTTCTTCGCGGTCTAACGTGGGGCCACGCGCCGAGGCCGAAACCGCATCCTCCGTCCGCCAGAAACGGCGAGAGTTAGTGCACGAAAAAGCGTCGCGCACAGTCGGCGCTGTGAAATCCGAGAAATCTAAGCTGGGTTAGGAAAAAAAAAAAAAAAAGGAAAAAAGGGAGGGAGGAAGGGAGGAAGCCGCGCGTGTTCTTCCTGGGTCCCGAGCCCGCCACGTCGAGCCGGGAGGCCGCCCCGGCAGGGTCGCCGGCCCCGGTGGCCGGGCTGCCTACCTGCCGGACTCCGGAGTGCCGCTGCCGTCCCCCCGAGGGCGCAGCCCCGCGCCGGCCAGTCCCCTCGCCGCGGGGTGGCGGGCCAGGCTCCGGACGCGCGGACACGGGCGCCGCCGCGGAAGGGCTGCGAGAGGCGAGCGCGGCCCGGGCGGCAGGAAGCGGCGCAGCGCGCAGCCGCCGCGGCCTCCACCCAGCGCCCGGCGCAGGGGCGCCCGGCCGTCCGCGCGCGGCTCCCCGCGGCCCGCGGGCGGCGGGGCGGCGGGCCGGGCGGGCGCGGCGCGGCGGCCGCCGAGGTGAGCGGCCCCGGGGCGGGTGCGCGGCTGCGGGGGCGGCGGGGCGCGCGGCGCGGCGCGGCCGCTCGGACGCGCTCGGCGCGGCGGCTCCCGCGGCGCGCGCGCGGTGGAACCGGCCCGCGGGGGCTTGTGGGAGGCGCGCGCGGGGCGGGGCGGGGCCGGGCGGCGGGGGCGGCGGCGGCCGCGGCGGCGGTTGGCGGCGTGGGGGCGGGGCCGCGCGCGAGGCGGAGGCGGAGGCGACCACTGGCGTCGTAAATGGAGGTAACGCGAGGGTCCGGCGTCCGCGCCGTCGGTCAACGAGGAGCGGGTCGCGGGGGCGTCCGGCGAGCGGGCGCGTAACGAGCGGGCGCGTGGTCGGTCGCGGGCGGAGGCGGCCGGCCGCGAGCCGCGAGCCCAGCGCCTCGGGCCGCGCGGGCGGGCGGGCGGGCGAGGGGGGGCGGCGGGCAGGGGCGGCGCGGGCGGGGCGCGCGGGGGGGCGCGCGGCGCCCTTCGCTCCCTCCCTCCCGAGGAGCCGCCGCCGCCGCCGCCGCCGCGCCGCCGCCATTTTGGGTTCGCTCTGCGGAGGGGGAGACGATCCCCGTCTCGGCCGCGGGACCCGCCTCCCCGCTTTCCCCCGCTGGGCCCCGCGCCTCTCCCGTCTCCCCGCGCAGTTCCGCCGGTCCGCTCGCCGCCGGCCGCCTCTTGCCAAGCGGCGGGGACCGCGGCGGCCCCGGGGCGGGGGAGCCGGCGGCGGCGGCGGCGGCGGCGGCGGCCCGTCTCCCCGTCTCCCCGACTTCCCGGCCCTCGTCGCCCGCGGCCGCCGCCTCGGCCTCGGTGAGTAGCGCCGCCGGAGGCCTGCGGGCCCGGCCACTTCCGCAGCCGCTCGGCCCGGCTTCCTGGGAGCGCCTGTCACCTCCCGGGCCGGGCGGCCGGGGGGCCGCGGCGGGTGGGGGAGGGGGCGCGGGCCCGCGCGTCCCGGGAAGTCCCTCCCGGCGGGGCGGCGGGGTGTCCCTGACAGGCGGGCGCCCGGCCCGGGGCGGGGGGCCGCGGAGGCGGAGCCGGCCGGGCCCTGACAGGTCAGTGTGCGTGCGGCGGCCGCGGCCCGAGCATCACCCCGGTCCCGTGGGCGCGGGCGGCGGGGGCCGCGCCGACGGCCGCTCACCTGTGGACCGGCGGCTGCGCCGGTCGCGCCGGGGTCGTGCGGGCAGGTACGCGCTTCGGCTCCGGGAGGCAGATGAGCTGTCGGTGTGCAACGGCAGTGTGCGCGCGCGCGCGTGCAAGGACGGAAAGTGCTCCGGGAGGGTGCGTGGAGTTTCCCTTCTAAGTTTGCTTATTTTTAGCGTAAAACTTGGGACGGTCCCCGCTGGCGGGCGTGTGCGTGGTAGGGCTCGGCAGCGCCCTGTCGCGTGCTGGGAAAGCAGCCCCGGCGGCAGTGTCCCAGGCGCCTGTGGCGTGCGGTGGCGCGGGGCGGGGGCCGCCCGTCGTGGCCCCTGCGGTCACGGGCTTAGCAGTAGTTTGTTTCTCGCTGGAGTGGAGTGTGTGACGCGAGGGCCCAGAGCGTCTCTGACGGCACGGCCCCCGGGAGGGCGTGCAGGGCGCACGGCCCTTCTGTCGGCCCGAGTTTCCAGTGACACTTTGTCGTGGAGGAGAGGTTTTGTATTCTTCGGAGCGCGCTTTCGGTGTCTTTGTCATCCCAAATGTCGGTGAGGTTACGCCCCGTTTTACAGAATAGGAAGTTGAGGCAAAAAGATAATTTTTCCAAGGTCACATGTTAAATTGGGGACAAAGTTGGGACTGTAACTCAGGTATTTTGACTAGTCCAGTAGTATATTCGCCCTACCAAGGAGCCTCAGGAGGACTTCGTCAGGCAGATCTGCGTTTATGGGAAAGGCGGGGACACCTGCGACCTGCTGACTTGTGTTTGGTGGCGCTCAGCTGTGTCAGACGTGCGTGGGGAGGCAGCTTGCCCTTGCCAGCTTCGCCAGTGGAAGCGGGCATCCGTGACTGTGTGATCTCTCGTCCATGGAGGAAGCAGAGCGCTTCTGACACGCGTGTGTGTTTGAGGGAGCAGCTGCGTGGGGCTCACAGCTCAACTTTAAACCCGTGGGAGGAAGGGTCCTCTTTCATTCAGCCAATATTTATTGAATAACTGCTCAATAAAAGGCCCTGCCTTGGGGTGAGACTCATAAGGGTGGCCCTGGGGAAATAGCCTGGGTGCATGTGAGGGGGGACTTGTGACAGAGACCCGCCTTAACTCGAGCGAGGCAGACAAGTCAGTGTGGGATGGGACTAGAAAACCTTCCTAAAAAGTCCGTTCAGTTTGGAAGAAATTTAGATCTTCCAGGCATTTTAATATGGAGGGATACAAGTGTATTTAAGACTCTAATAGGGTGGCCAGTTTGTGATAGAGTTTGCCTTCTTTGGCCTTTTGGGGAGGGGGGGCACTTACGGGTGGACTGTTTTGGGAATCTGGGAATGGTTTTATGTGCCTGTGGATATTGGAACTTTTTGGCTAGACTGAAGGAATTCTTCGAAAGACTAATTTTATAGTAAGGATCCCCTCTGAATATGAGGGGAGACTACTTGAACGAAGCCAGCTTCACTTTAATTCTCTGGAAAACGAAATGTTTCTTATATGCTAGGTTAGTGGTTCTTAAAGTTTTTTTTGGGTCCCTTACCCTTCTGAGAATCTGATGAAAGACCCTCACTGTAGAAAATTAGCATAAGCACAATCACACAAATTATGCATACAATTCCAGGAACTTAAATTGTAATGAAGAGAATCAATTTATATTCAGGTCTCATTTGAAAGCCTTATTTTTTATAGGTTGGAGGTGAAGATGTTGATGAGTTTTTTAAAATTTATTCTTTTATTTAAGTATAGTTGGTATACAAAGTATGAATTTAAGATGAAAGATTTTATGACAGTATTTGAGCATGCTGTCAGGAAGGAGAACTTTAAGGTTTATGTTTTTTATTATTTTTATTTTATTCTTTATTCTTTGCAAACTTATTTCCACGGTGTTAGTACATGATTCTAACACTGTTAGTACATGAATCGGAATATAATATAGCACAGATGTTTATAGTTTTATTCTTTATCATTATCTAGGAAACTAATTTTTCTAGTTTTGCAGTGGAACCGAAGTGTTTTGAAGCTCGTTTCCTGGAGTTTATTTTAGTTACAACAGACATTATTGAGTTAATTCTGTACAGGGGACACAAGGTGGACAGTATGCAGCCTCTGTCCTTAAAGAGAGTCTCATCCAGTTGAAGCTCTGAATTGTTATGATGGTCGGGCTTCAAAAGGACAAGGAGCAGGGAAGCTTGTTCCCAGAAACAGGTTTCATGACTTCATTGCAGTTTTTACTCTTACTGATTCTTAGGATGCTATAAAGTCCTCACACTCTACATGCAACTCTGTAGCTAAAACATGTGCTTTGGTATCAAATGATGGACCTGATGATTTGGGGCGAAGGAACCCTCTGGTGTGAAAAGGAAGTAAACTTTAATTGGTTGCTTTCCTTATCTTGTTTTGGATTTATTTCTGTAGTGAGTTTATGTAAAAAGATCTTAATGTCATTTTGAATATCTAGGAAACACTTCTGGGGCAAAATTCAGTAGTTATTTCACTAGTATGAGAAATTAAAAATAATTACTGCATATTTTGAAGAACAAGAAATTGAGAAAGGTATTTTAATTGGGCAGAATACAGGATTCAGCAGGGTAATGGACAGACCATAAAAATGGTCTCATTGTCTCCTCTTTATTGTCATGGCCTCTTGTGTAAGGATGTCAAGTAAATTTGTGAAAATTTTAATGTTTTCTGTAATTTTTAACTATAGTAGCTTATGGTTTTTTAAAAAATATATGTCGATGCATGTGCGTAGTGTACACACATCTGTGCATGTAGATACAAATGGAGATACACTCTTTATGTATGAGATACTTAAAAAAAAGGCTCGTAATGATCACAAGAAATTACTCAGGATCTCTAAAGATCAAGAATGGAAAGCAATTTCTATGTTCTATTCTTGAGTTGTGTTTAAAACATGGAGCTTAACTTCCCTGAATCTCGCTAGGCACTGCGTCTTGACAGCATTAGCAGTACCGCTTGAGGCTTTATTCTAAGTCTTCCTTGCCCGTGAGTAAAGAATTGGCGCATTCAGCCCTGCCCAGGGTGATCTGCCTCCACACAGTGGTGAAGTTTTACTACACGCGTAGGTGGCGGGTCTCCAGTTAAATGATTTTATGTCGCAATTTGGGTTATGTGTGTTGGTCTGAGTCTTTTAAAGGTAATAGACAACTTTACTGAAATCATGGTGAGATCTTTTTGGTGCCACCGTTTTCAGAGCATGAGATGTCTTAAGCCTGGCTGCCATAAGAAAGGGAAATGAAAGTTTTTGTTTTGTTTTGCACTATAGTGTAGTTTTTTTCCTTTGAATTACTTGTCGTGTTTTTTTGTTTGTTTATATTCTTTTGTAGGTAGAAGTTAGATTTTCGTACTTATGATTTGTCATCTTAGTTAATAACTGTCAATCCTACATTTCACGTTTTAGAAATCCCTTTTTTTAGCGACGGCCTAACTGAAGATGTAACGGCAGTGCGATGTTGACATAACATAATTAATAAATTATGGCTTCAGTGATGACAAATTTAATAACCTTATTGCTCTTTCAGAGTCGTATTTCCTCTGTGGATCATCAAACTTTTTTACGTTTGAAGACTATATAATTTTACTTTTGGCATTGTTTTTGCTTTTCATAGTTTTTAGTCATTTGCTCTCAGTCGATAACAATTGTATACTTTTCTTCCCATTTAATTGTGTTCATTTTTTAAATGTGAAAAATTGCAAACGTTCGCAGAGGCGAAGAAAACAGTTAAATGAGTTCTCAGGTATTCACCACTCAGCCGATTGAACATCTGTCCACACCCAGTCATCACACTGCATCCTCATCCACGAGCCTCTCTCCCTTTGCTTATTTGAAACAAATCTTCCAGACATAGCATTTCATCTACAAACACTTCGGTGTACACATTCATGCACTCTTAAATGGGGAATTATTTCTCCCTAGTTAGGTCTATATCACTTTTAAAGTATCTAACGATAGTTGGAACTAAACTACTTATACCCAGTACTTCTAATCTCTGCTACTTGTCAGTTGGAGTCCCTCTGCAAACTAAGAAGAAGTGAGCTGAATTGAAATTCACCTCACTGTTTTTAGGTATTTGCATTGAAAGAAAAAAATGCAAGTTTGTTTCTATAATTGCCAGAAAAGCTTATCAGCTTTTTCAAATGGACAGGTGATAAATAATGTATTTCTTAAAGTTTTTTGTTTTGTTTTTTTTCAGTGGTAGTGACAAGATACTAAAAACATTTTGCAGTTCTTAGTTCCTCTCGATTGGTCTAAAATCAGCTTGCTGTTTAATGAAAGTAAAATGCATGTTGAAATTCTGATTGTGGACATTTGAAAACCCAAAGCATTGCTTAAGTTGCTGAATGTACCATGTTGAAGAGGATGACTATCGTGAGTGGAAACGTTGTCGAAAAAGAAAGTACATATTCCTGTCGACTTACTGAAATGAATCAGGGTATAGATATTTGAAGTGGTTGCTGGTAAAATAGTATTTAGATATGTATCCTTTCCTTCCACAAAAGGCCGACAGTTATGCTTCAAATGAATGTGAATTCTGTCATTAGTGAAAGCTTGGTTAATTTGTTTTGTTACATCCTAATCCCACAGTAGATAAAGCATAAGTCTTTGACTTAATCTTATTTTAGGGTTCTGTCTTTTCCACATTTGATACTTCTCATTCAGTTTTATTTGTGCTAAGACCACAGGTGGTTATATAGTAGCTGTATCGTGGCTTCTTGGTGTAAATGACATGATTTAGGATGTGAGGAGACATTCCTTATTATAAGGTTTCTTAAATTCAGCACCGCTGAGAATGAAAGCTCCAGAGTTTAGATATTTACCAATGTAAGAAGCCTAACGGGGCTGAATGGAGAGAATTTAAAAGATTGTCTTTGGAAGAAAAAACTGCTAACTCTGACATTTCAGAAAATAGAGGAATGAACCAATCATGTATAATAATTACTGGGTGGACAGTATATATAGTATAAAGGTCTTCAAAGAAATTTGGGGGATGTAAATCTCAAGTAAATAGAGAGTCCATCAAGCTAAATGATTACACAGGTTGGGAATTTAAAGTTTATGCAGAAGCGTATCAGAAAAAAGTCATCTTTAAACTGCAGTGAGTTAGAGATTTAAGTTAATTTTATTTGTGTTTGTGTGTGTTTAAGGAAAAACTTGAAAGTAGAACAAGGGCGGGGTTTAATTCCGTTTAACATGTATGTCTCCATTCTTTTGTTGGTTCATTATTTCATTCATTCATCACTCGACCAGCCAACATTTTTCCAATGGTTACTCCATCCCCATTTCTGCTTAAGTATTGGTAAATAAGACGATTTTTTATTTTATTTTTTTGCCTCAGACTTATGAATCTAGTAGGAACAACATCCTGTTAACAAACATCACAATATACAATGTGACACATTTCTTCCGGGTAGAGAGGGGATAAGGGAATTAAATCTGCGGGGAGAAGGGAAGGGTTAGGGATGCATTCCTACAAGCGGGAAGAGCCAGGTTTAGAGGATAGACGTGTTATTCGGTAAGGCTTAGGGCATTCTAGGTAGAGGAAGATCATCTGCAGAGGCGCGAAGATGAATATAACGAAGCAGGATGAGTTCAGGGGACTGTAGTTTGGATCAGCATACTCTCCACCCATTCTCCACTGATTGGCTGTGTTTGTAGTGCTGTCTAAGACTGGCCTCTGTACTTAGAGATCATCGACAAAATAAAGATGGAACTGTGTTCAGTATGCTGTGCTTGGACAAAATCGTATATTGTTACAGTGAAAGGTGATTTCTAACAAAGATTACAAATCAAAGAAATATCTGGTTATGTTTTAGTTACTCAGAAATTTTTACTAGAATGCACCCCACTTTGTCACGGTTTAGTTACTCAAGCCTTGAAAATAATAAGTATCCAGCCGAATACAAAAATATATAATTGCCTTCTTAATAATGAACAAATCCCAGCCTCATTCGTATATTTCCCCTCAGTTTGTTGAAAATCCCAAACAGATAAAGATCATGGACTCTGAAATCAGATTGACTCGGCTCATCCCAATTTCGCTCCTTACCGATGTTGTAATATTTAGCAAAATACTTATGATCTTTGGTTTCCTTAACTGCAAAATTATGATAATATAACATAGGGTTATTGGAGGATCGTATGAGATAATATGTATAAGGTACTTGACATGTCGTATAGCAATGCATAATACAGATTTGCTATTATTATTCCTCTTCTTCATTTCCTGAAAAGAGAAATTATTATTTAGCAAAGCAAATGACCTCCCATATGTATATTTCATGTAGGAGGTAATATGCAAAATCCATTTTCGAAAGTGCATGTAAACATCTTCCTTACATGTATGTTTTTTATAATTCTTAATTCGATTTTATCTTATTTTCCTCACATGTGAATTTTCGTATTTTCCCCCTTCACTCTAGATTAGGCTTTTGTGTTTGTCTTTTTTTATACCTTCTTACCAAATCAAGGATTTGTCTGCAAAGTGAACAGGGATGTATCTTACTGTATACATTTTTTTAGAGTGGAGAACTTTAAATCTTTGAACCGAAGTGGGTTTAGTTATGACAGTCCTCTTTTTAAAAGCAATCAGTCTTGTCTTTGATTTTTCGAAGCCCAGTGGATTCCTCTAAAGCAGAACCCCTCTCTTTCCACTAAACCACCTCATTTGATTCAGAAACAAGAGCAACATGAATTTTCTGAGTGTTCGTTGTGTGCCAGGCACGGATACAGTGATGACCCAGACAAGGTCGTTGGGCATTTTCGTTCTTGTCCGGGTCAAGGTCTGGCAGTGCCGGAGCACACTGCTTCTGTCGTGACATGCGAGCTTCGAGCAAGACTTGGTTCTAAAGGCGTAGTAGAGCTTTCTGAAGGAATGTCTTGGGATATGATGATTCTATGCCCGAGCATATCAGTTGTAGGACAAAAATCTCTTCGTCTTGCATCCTTATTGTGTGCCTGTGGTTTATCCAGGCACTGCATCGGACAGTTAGCCCTTTAGGGTATCCGTGGGTTAAGTCCTCTGTTCAGAGTCCAATAAAAACCAGCATCCTGCCTCCTGTGCCTTCTGACAGGAGGCATATTCGTTCTTCCATTCCACAGGTGTTCGTTGTGCTCTGTGCCCGTCGCCGCTCTGAGCCCCCGGACGCAGCAGTAAGCAGAGCAGCCAGAAATCGCCGCCCTCATAGTGCTCCCTTCCCAGTGCGCGAGGCGTTAAAGGGCTGCGATGTCACCGCGTTTGGGGTGGGATGCGGTCGAGGAGATGTCGCCGAGGTAAGGGGGCAGGTGCTCAGGAGGCCCCGGGCCTGGTGAAACGAAGGCCATGCAGCGCCCTGGGGCAGTAGTGTGTCTGCTGCATTCAGGGCTGGGACGGGGTGGGCAATGGGTAGAAGTAGCCACGGGCTAGGTGATGCGGGGACTCAGGAGACAACTGAATGTCTAGGTTTTGGTCTAGATGACGTAGGAAGCTGACGGGAGGCTTGGAGACGGTGTATGCACTTGGAAAGGCAGGCGCGGTACAGCCAAGGCGAGGAGGCCGTTGTGACGTTTGAGGCAGGAGGTGGCTGCGAGTCGAACCGAGGGTGTTACCAGGGAGAGGGATTCAGGGTATATTTTGAAGGTAGTGCGGTTGATGGCTTGGATTGGATGTGGGGTCTGAGTAAGAGCAGTCGAGACCGACTCCGGCGACGGCCTCAAAAGTGGGTGCCGTTCACTGACGCGAGGAGCATCGGGAGAAGCAGGCACAGGTGAGCAGCCGTGAAGAATCTCGTCTGGTCCTGCTGACTCTGAGTTTCCTGTTCAGTGTTTCGGGTCGAGATAGTGAGTAGGCGGTTGGATGTATAAGTCTCCAGTTTGGGGCAAATGTAAATCTGGGAGTTGATCATTGTAGAGTTGGTATTTAGAGCCATGGGACTGGATGAGAGTCCCTGGAGAGTCGAAGTTCTGGGGCTGAATTGTGGGATATTCTTGACACTTAGAAGAATTTAATCAACAGTGCCAGGGCCCAAAGAACCTTTTGATAGTTTTAGGAATAACACCTTCCTGACTGAGAAAACCTAAGAAGTACTAACCAGTCAGGACAGAGACAAAAGTAAAATGGTTGATGAACAAATCGCTACTTGTTTATCTGTTAAATAGCTCTTTGTGTCACAGAGATTGGAACACTCATTTTATAGGAGATTAAAGAACCAGGGAGCCTGTTTTACTTGATTACTCTGAAAAGATGGCCAGAATGGTCATTACCTTCTAAGATAGCCATTGTGAAGGGCAACATATATATATATGTGAGGTATCAGAAGACAGGAAGCTCCTCGGCCATTAACATGTTGGCATAACCGTTTCTAGTTTTGAAAATTTACGGAGAAAGAGTGAGGTCTGCCGCCTGATTTCTTCAGGCTTTATTGGGCATTGCTAAACCTTCCTTTAAAGAAGCTGGTTTTTCATCTGTGGACTTAATGAGTCAGCATATCAGTTGTCTTAGAATACATGTTTTAGATCCAGTCCTTGTAAGTATTAGGGCTTCGTATCAGTTAGGTTGACTTGCTGCCTGTTTGGGGACATATTTTCTGGGCGTGGGTAAGGATCTACTTAAATATATTCGAGGTGTCAGAAATTGAAAGGAGTAGAAATAATGGACAATAAAGGCAGTCACAGCATATAGGTTATTCGTTATTCATTTAAAAACCTTTTGGAACAGATACTGTTCTCTCGCTCAAGTAGACGGCTTCACGCTCGCCAGTCCACCTCTGCCATTTGGAAGATGTGGGCCGTCCATTGGATGGGTGCTGTGCCTTAAAAGACCAGACATCTCGGACTTCATCGGTCCTGGAAGAGAGGTTGATTTCGGAATACTGAGGGGAAACACTTCTAGTAACAGTGTGTTCCCCAGGGTTTATCTGACCTCTTGTTGCTGTTTTATAGAAATCACCAGAGAATTAAGGAACCGCATCATGTATGATTTCTTTGTCCCAAGTCAAAGTAATAATCATCAGTTGTGTACCTTAGAACAGGAGTCCCTAACCTTTGTGGCACCAGGGACTGGTGCTCCTACGAGACTAATGCCTGACGATCTGAGGCGGAGCTGAGGCGGTGATGCTGGCGCTGGGAGCGGCTGCAGATATGGATGAAGCTCTGCTCACCCACCTGCCACTCACCTCCTGCTGTGCGGCCTGGTTCCTAACAGGCCACAGAGCAGTACCGGCCCAAGGCCTGGTACTTTTCAGCTCCCTTTTCAGCTCCCTTCCTTTGATGAACGATGTGTGTTCATTTCCTTTTGGCATATACCTAGGTGTGGGATTGCTGGGCCACAGGGCAAGCGCACTTTTATCTTTAGTAAATACTGTCAAACAGTTTTCCAGATTGTGTGACTTTATTACTCTGCCGGGAATGTGTAGGCATTCCAGTTGCTCCACATCTTCACCAACATATGGTGTTGTCATTCTTTTGAATTTTAAGCCGTTCAGGTGGCTAAGAGTTATTTCACTGTGGCATCGATTTGCATTTCCCTGATGACTGGTGAAGCTGAGCATCTTTTCATGTGTGTGTTAGATGCTTAGACATCCTCTTTTGTAAAATACCTGCTCTTAATACATTTTCTGAATGCAATTTTTTCCCTCAGATATATGCATTGCGTAATATCACTATCCAATTTGTGGCTCGCCTTTTCACTTTCTTGGTGGTATCTCTTGGTGAACAGAAGTTCTTATTTTTGATAAAGTCCAGTTTGTCATTTTTTTTCTGAAAAAAAAGACGGTGATCTAGATTGAAAAGGTGTGTAGGTGGGGGTAGCGGAGAACGGAGACGCGCTCATCAAAAGCTCGCGGTGTCGGGCGAGATGAGCGCGCTCTGGAGCCGTGCTCTGCGGCGGCGCACCTGTCATCAGCTGCGCTGTGTCGTACATTGGAAACTTTGTTAGGGGGCTCTGTCGGATGGACACAGGGAAGAGGTGTGTATTCAGAAAGTACAGGCACTGCTAGCAGAGTGGAGTTAGAAAGGAGGTCTAGACGTTTTTGGATTCGTTTTCTCAATTTTATGCAGATAGGAACAAAACGAGACGTAGGTGTGTGCTTATAGTAGCTGTATATATTTCCGATCTTTTCAAAATATGTTTTTATTGGATTTTTGTTTATTATAAAACTAATAGAATTCTGTAATAGGTCACGAAAAAATATATAATTCTTTTTTTACTTCCAAATCTTTCTCCTTAAAGTAACCAGTTCTATCAATTGGTATATAATCATCTTATTTCTATGTGCATATAAATACATATGGTTTCTTCTCTGCTCTTTACAGATAGATCACGCTTGCTTTTTTAAAAATAGCAGCTCTGGCTCTATATTTGTGCATGTGCGTGTGCGTGGCCACATCAAAGGGTGCCATATTGGTGCTTTTATTTTTCTGTGATGGAGTCTCAAAAGTAGAATAGCTATTGAAGTCCAAGAGTATGCGAAATTCCGAATTGTAGTAAATACTATAAATACTGCTTTCCAAAATCACAGTGGCCACTAGGGCCCATTTTTCCTTGCCGATATTAGCTGTTATTAGTTTTTAAAATTTTAGCCAAACCGATGAGTGAAAAATATCTTAATTCGTACCTCCCTGTCTGCCAGTGAGGTGGTCCATCATTTTATTTTCCTAATTGTCTCTTGTAATTGCCTTTGCATATCTCTTGTATGTCTTACTAGTTGGTAGAATAACTTTGTACATTAGAGATTTTAATTCTTTTTTGTGTTTATTTAATTTTTCCAAATCGATTGTTTTTTTGATCGGAGTTACAGTGTCTTACCACACAATATATGCTGCTTTTGTATATTCAAACCTATTAGTATTTTCTTCGTGGCTTCTAGTTTCCTGGTTTGCTTATGAGAGTTTCTCCACTCTAGGCTACAGAAACATTCACAAGTATTCTTCAAGTACTTTTATTCTTGCATATAGCTCTTAAATCCATGAGAAAATTATTTTTGTAATTTTATAATGTGAACAATGAGTCTAAGTTTGTTTTCTCCAAATGGATTGCCTGTTAGGCCAGCATGCAGCAGCGTGGATCAAATAAGTCAGCTTCTTGCCATATTGAAATCTATTAACTGCAAGAAGTTTTCACAGGACTACCACTAGCCCATATTTTATTTTCATGCAAAGTAGGAAAGGAATCCTTTCCACAAGGTACTTTAATATGCCAAATAATTTTTAAATGGCTCTATTGAACTATAATTCATGTACTATACAATTCACTAAAGTGTTCAAGTCAGTAGTTTTTAGTCTACTCACATAAATACGCAGCCATCAGCACTAATTTTAAAACATTTCCTCTTGGTATCCATTAGCAGTCACTCTCCATCCCGCTCTAGGAACCACTGTCTCCTTTCTTTTTTTTCTCTATAGATTTGCCTTTTTTGGACAGTGCGTATAAATGGAATCATCTCACACGTCGTCTTTTGGAATGTGCTTTCGTTAGCATGTGCCACAGTTCATCATGCTGTAGCACGTATCAGCACTTCATTCCTTTTTATCGATGAATAACATCCCACTGTGCGGTGACATTGGGTGCACATTTGTGTGCACGTGGTCGTGTGGACCTAAGCATCCATTCCTCTCGGGCAGATGCCGGGAGCGGAATTGCTGGGTCACGTGGTGGTGCTGTTTAATCTTTCGACCTGCCAGACGGTTTCCAAAGCAGCTGCCCCATTTTACATGTCTGCTCCAATTTCTCCACAGAAAATTTAAAAAAAAAAAAAAAAAATGTAGATATTTACAATGTGAATGGTGCCCTCTTGGAAGTGGCTCCTTTGTTTAGGGTACAGCCGTGTGCAGGAGCCCCGAGCTGACAGCCCCTAAGCCTTGTCAAAATGTAACAGTTCATTAAAGGGAAAATCTTTCCAATGTAACTTCTGCTTCCCATTTCAGAATTCCCTGGGGATAAAGATCAATGTCCCTATACATTCCTTGCAACCACAGCCCTGTCCCATCTGTTTTTAAAAACAAAATCAAAGATATATTTGATCCGTGTTAATTTTGCTTCGTGGGAAGACCTAAGTAAGGTTTGACTGGATTGTCATTTGACAGTTGATGGGTATGATTTTTTTCCCTCAGGATTTAGCTTTGGGAATGCTTTCTGTGCCTGTTTTCCTCTTGTGGCTTACTAATTGTAATTTGTGTTTCTTGTTCTGAGTTTCTAGAAGGAGTTTGTTGGTATAATAGTTTTCCTTTGGTCATGAGACACATTCTTCCTAGTTTAGTGTTTCTGAAATCAGGAACTAACACAATTGATCATTATGTATAATATGGCAGTGGTTTTAAAATTTTTTTTTCTGAAAATGTGGTCATTAATTCATGAAGCCTCTTGAGATCAGTGGCATCATGGAATTTAAGAAATATATACAGTATATAAATATGTAAATAACTAGATTCATTGGCGATTAGTTAGGAATTGTTCGTGACTGTCACTGTCTGTTAAATGAAGGGTTGTTTGTAGTTGAGTGGGAAAGTTTGTTTGTCCAACTTTGTAAGTGTAGTCTATGTTGTATAAATTACGTTGTGTAAAATCTTTTGGAACATAGTTCAAGGTTTATTGGTATCTTCATGAAGATATAGCATTTCATGATTCCAGTGACTTTCGTGATGTCAGTGGTTTAAGGTAAAACATCTTAAACCAGTTAAGATGCCACTTACCCCTTTCCTTTTGGGTAGCAAATTACATGTTTATATTCATAGTGTTTATTTCGTAAAGTGTAAGAACAGTAAAGATTATATAATAAAGAGGCGTGCAAATTCTGTAATACTTTTATTTTGTCTAATCTTTTAGACTAGGTACATGATTAAAAATATAGTTATATGCGTTTATTTAGTCACTAGGTATTTATTGACTATCTTTTATGTTCCGCATGCTTTGCTCAGGACACAGTTAGCAGTGAATAAGGCAGACAGGATTCAGGATTCTTATTCCTGTGGAACAGGTGGTCTAAATGTGGATATTAAGCATATAACTTACGAGGGCGATAAGTGTTAGGACACCAGTGTGCTCCGTAAGCAGTTACCGGGGAGCTCTCCCCTGATCTGGGGCTTAGCACATGTGTCCCTGACGACGTGACCTACACACTGAGATGGAGAGGTGCGCGGAGGGCATCTGGGAAGGGGGCAGGAGAGACCCCGGGGGGGTGGGGGGGACTAATTGGATGTGTGCCAGAGGAAGGGAGACGGAGACGCGCGACGAACCAAGGGGTGCTCCGAACACACGTGTCACACATGTATCAGTTCTTGCTTTTTTGGGTCGTTACTTGCCCCTGCTCTGCTCCTAACAGAGTGGAAACGGATGGGACTAGAGGTAGTAGGTCGGGGCAGGTAGCACGAACAAAAAAGTAAGCTCTGGTACGTGTGCGGAGCGCTGTTCTCAGTACTTTGCGTATGTTAGTTCATCGAACTCTGGCGACAGTCTGTTCACAGATGAGGGGACTGAGTGCCTTGCCCGCAGCGAACATAGCGGAACTGGGAGCGGAGCCTGTGTGATCCGGACCGGAGCTGGGGTCCTCGACCGCTGGGCCCTACCGTGATGCAGATGGAAGTTACACGTCACGGTTAGGATCGGGAGCGTCCCTCTCTGCAGACCAACATGAAGGAATTCCAAGGTCTTAAGCCAGGGCTGGGGCCGCGCCATATTCAGATTGTTCGATCATTTCTGGCCGCATCGTGGAAAAGGGCCCGGGGGAGGGCAAGGGGCATAGACCGATGTTAGAAAGCCGCCGCTGCGTTCCGGGCAGGTCAGTTTCTCAGACAAGTCCGTGGCAGTGGAATTAGAATTAAAAATTTTTTACTATTCACAAGTTTTGGTGTTAAAGGTAGGGAATAGGGAGTGAGAAGGGTCAAGGATAACCGTCAGGTTTCTGCCTTGAGCAGCTGGCAGGACTCTGATTGCTTAGCTACTCGGACAGATACATCCTAAGCAACCTGAGGGTCATCTATGAGAATTTCAAAGAGCAAATTAAAATGCACGATACAGATTTTAAAAAGTCTTGCATAGTTAATTTATATGTTTTTTTAATGTTGAGAAATAGAGCAATGATTATAGTTTCTACCTTTTAATAAAGACCACAAAGAAAAACAAAGAGTTATCACAGATGAGACAAGCTAGGTTTTACTTATTTTAAGCTAAAAATCTGCCAGCATGGTTCAGTCTGCAATGGTAATTTTAGATAAGTATACTTACTCAAAAAGTTATTTTTATATGTTAGAGAAAGTTAATAAGAAATTGCCTTTCTTTCGTAGCTGTAAAAAAACCTTATAGAACTTCATTGACTCCGTGTTCGTACACTGCCACGCCGCCCCCTTGCACGTGTCATGGACGTGTATTTCCAGCCGTCTGCCTGGCCTTTCCGCTTCAGAGTTTCACGTGCATCTAGAATCTGACATATTTATTACCGAACTCTTGGTCTCACCGTTCTGTCTCATCCTGGCAAACAGCTTCTAGAATGTCAGCCCACGAAGGCAGGGATTTTCGTGTTTCTTGCACGGCTGTACCCCAGTTCCTGTTAGTCATGGGCGCTCAGTAAATGTTCGTTGAGTGTCTCGTGGAACCATCACTCAGTTCCCCGCTCGCTCAGGTCTTCAGATTTCCTTTCCCTCCCTCTTACATCT
Organism: Pteropus medius; assembly: GCF_902729225.1. Classification (NCBI taxonomy): domain Eukaryota; kingdom Metazoa; phylum Chordata; class Mammalia; order Chiroptera; family Pteropodidae; genus Pteropus; species Pteropus medius. The sequence goes on from NW_024352789.1 coordinate 533,593, forward strand.
TACTGACAAGTCATGCCAGTTCGACCCGTGCAGTGCCTCTCAGCCACCCCGTTTTCTTTATTTCCGGTGTTCCCACCCTCAGCTGCCCGTCCCAACCGGCGTTTCAGAATCCACTCTCCTCGTCTTTCTAAGCATCTTCCGCAGCGACTGGGGGACGTTTCCTTGAAACGTCGCGTCCCTTCCCTACTCGGAGCTTCAGTGGAGCCCGACGAGACCCCGAGCAAGCTGCTCTCAGTCACCTTTCCAGTTTTGTTTTGTGCTGTTCCCCTTGGTTTATCTACTGTCAGTCTTCACGATCTCGGGTGCTCTTTACACCTACTGTTCCCTGTTTGGAGATGATTTTTGCTTCCACGTTCGGCCTGGCTATTTCCTACTGAGACTGGGTCTCGCTTAAAGTTAAATGGTTTTCTCAGCCGTGGTCCCCGTCCCTCCGGTCTCCCGTTACTCACTGCGTTATGTAGTAGGACCTCCATGTTGATTGTGTCGTAATTATAAATTTATGCGGTGAGTCGTTTGTCTGCCCACCCCTCTAAAATTGGAAGTTCCCGAGACCAAGGACTGTGGTCGTATTACTTGTGACTGTATCGACAGTGGGTGTCACAATTCTCAAAACCTATTTTGAGGCGCTCGAAATATTTACTGAATGAGTGAAGGGTTAGATTAAGAATGAGGAATTCGTAAGGAGATGATGGAGCGACTGGAGAGGTGGTCGCAGAGCCAGGAGGACGTGCGTGTCATCGTGTCATCGCGGAAGCCGGGGAGAGGTCCAGACAGCAGTGACGCGGGTGTGTCGGGAGGAGGAACGAGATCGCGACTGAAATGGGTCCTCGGGCGGCCACATAATGTAGTATTTGAGAGGAGCCACGTAGACCTGGGCTCTACCTTTTATTGGCTATTAACCTGTTTTTCCATCTCTGAAAAGGGAATAATAATAGTAACTAATTTTATGGTGATCGTGAGGCTCAAATGAGATAATCTGGGTAAAACATTTAGCGTAGAGCTTTGCACAAGAAGCTCAGTAAATTTTTTATGAAAAGCGCAGATATTTTTTATTTTTACTTACTAATGTGAGCTCATTGTAAGGACTCATTATTTGTGGCACTTCAAAACTTGTAGTCGATTTCCTCTTGCCTTGCTAAACACTGTCCTGTCCAAGTTGTCTGCCCCCTCCCCAAGCCTTCCGGTCGGGTGGCCGTCAGGTGGCCATCGGGAGGCCGCGCAGAGCGGTCTCCACGCGGCTGGAGTGGCTCCGGCACTTCCGTGTGCCCCGGCCAGAGCTCCGTGTGGACATGAGTTTGTTCCTGTTTATCGGTTCCGTGGGTTGTCACTTGGATGTGAGGTTAGCGTGGGAGGCGCGGGGCGGGTGGCGGTCTGCCTTTCATGGAGGAAACGGCGTGGAGGTGAGGACGGGCTCGAGCAATGCGAACCTGTTTGAAGACTCCACGCTCGTGCCGCTCACCCAGGTGCTGAGTGTCATGCTACCAGCGGTGTCCCTAGAGCACTAGCAGCTGTGACTGACTTCGTAAATGTATAGGTGGTATCTCGCGTGTTCTTAGATTGTCATACTTTGCGTTGATATAACGTATACATCCTGTTAATTAGCAGTTTTCTAAAAGGCTTGTTCATAGCTAAAATGATCCAGGCAAAGGAGCTTCATGTTACAGTGTTTTAGTTTCCCTTGAATTTGGACCAGACTGTTCCTGATTGTTTTAGCGATTTGAAAACAGACTATAAATCCCAAAGCTGCATGTGAAATGAAGGTTAAATTCGCCTCTTTGAGGGAAGAGATTTGCAGTCTTACTTCTGTTTCTCCTTGGAACTGTGTTTTGAATTGAACGTATTGTGGTAGGAAACAGAGTGAGTTGTGTAACCACATGGCATCCTCGCCCCTGGATGGAAAACCTAGATCATATGGACATCTTTCCAAAAGCTGAGAGAGTATTGTTCACGAAGAACGTTGCTTTGAAGGTTGAAGCACAGCGTTCTGGCAGCTGCTGTAGGGTCTGCTTTTCACACAGTTTATGCTGAGCAGATAAAGAGCATTCTTTGTTGGGAAGTATCTTCCGAATTTGGATTTATCTTTACTAGAAACACTTAAATTCGGTAAGTGGGGTTTGCCAGTCACGACTGTCCAGTCTCGGCTGCCCGAGTGGAGTCACAGAATGGGCCCTTAGCATGCGGTTCTGTTTCTTCTTCGATCAAGTTAGGGGAACGTGATATTTCTCTATTATATACTTCCAGTGTTTTCAGATTCATTCTTCTTCAGCTTATTGATATTCTATTTTATAGTAACGTGTGTCACTTAAATTCAGTTTTTTCCTTTTTAAAAATGAAGAGAATCATACTTTCCTGAACACTTTTATGGAATGTTTTGAAAGTGAATAAGTACTGGTAAAAAATGCTTTGAGTTCTTTGGAAGAAATACTGAAATTCTACTTTACATTTATAAATGTACGTATTATGAGAGACAAAATTGTAATACATTTAAAAATTGTGTGTAGCGAATAGAAAAGCAGTTGTTTTGTGTAAATTATTGTCTTTATTCTAGAAAAGATTCCTTTTAATAACTGACCCAAAAGGTACAGGGCAGGGCATCAGCTCCCCGTTAGTAAGGTAGGACGTAGGATGGACATTAGAAATTAACAAACAAGAAGTGGGGGCGGGGCACCTAGGAAAGGAACAAACTGGAGCCCACAGGATATAACCCATGTAAGGCATGGGACTGAGCCTCGTGGTCGCCGAGCACCCCCTGTGTGCCGGGCCCCGTTCCAGGTGCTGCATCCAGCGAAGACGACAGAAGTCCGTCCGGCAGACTTGACACTCCGATGGGAAGATGCAGACGATAAATAAACACGTGTGCACCTGCCGGCGAGAGCGGCAGTGGGGAAAGATGAGGCAGGAGGGCGCGCGTGGAGACGGTGCCGGGGTGGCCGCGTTTTGGTTTATAAAAGATCGTGGGGTGTCTCCTCCAGAAGGTTACACCGAGGCAGAGACGGGAAGGAAGGACAGGCGAGCCACGTGGCTGTCTGAGGACAGGCTCTCCCGCCCAGGAGCGGGACGACTGCAGGGGCCCCGAGGCGGGGGCACGTCTGTCGTATTTGAGAAGCAGGAGGAGACCCGTGTCCCGTCTCTTGGAACTGAACGGGGAGACCTGGGAGAGGGAAGAGAGGTCAGGGGACTGCCGGGCAGGGGAACCAGGGCCTTAGGACCATTGGAAGGACTTCGGGTTCCACTTTGAGTGAAGTGGAAAGCCGTGGGACAGATTTGGAGCAGAAGAGTGACATGACTCAGCAGAGGCTTTGGAAGGATTGTCCTGCTGCCGAGCCGAGAGCTCACGCTAAAGATGCGAGGGCTGAAGCGGGGGGCCCCGGGAGGCTGTCGCAGGGGCCACTTGGATCTGATTGGTCGCTGCCTAAGTAGTGAGAAATGACAACTTTAAAAAGTTAGGAATAGCTTCTCACTGAATAAATGATTATGTTAATATAAAAGGCCCATTTATATCATTAACACATTCTGCATATATTTCGAAGATAACGAACACTTTGCTGAGCGCATAGAGCTGTGGGGTATTAAAAGGAGAAGGAGTCAAAGGTATTAGAAATTTGGGGCCTAGATGTTTCTGGTTGGAGTTGCGTTTACTGAGGCGAGGACGCCTCTGGGAACAGCTGCGGGGCGAAGGGGAATCGGTCATCGACAGTTTTGGCTGAAGCGCCTGATTGTTCCATGGCCAGTCGTTGTGTCCAGCAGCCACTCAGATCCGTGAGCCCGGAGCTCAGCTGGTCTCTGGAGACAGAAATTTGTTAACCATCCATGTAGATGGCACGTAAATCCGCAGGACCAGATCCGGTCACGGAGAAAGTGGGCGTGGGGTCCAAGGAGGTCCGGGTTGGCTCACCGGCGAGGGAGAGGGGTCCGAGGCCCCCCGGAAGCCGAGGGCAGGGGCTCTTCAGCTGCGTCAGGTTCTGCTGACGGCGAGGAAGCTGAGAACCGAGTCATAGTCGTCGCCCTTGGCAATGTGGACGTCGGTGGCTTTGACCAGCAGTTTCCGTGCAGAGGAGCTGGAAGTAGTTGGTGTGTTCAAGAGGAAAAGAAAAGACGGGGGTTTGGAGGTGGGGCGCGTAGACAGCCCCTTCGAGGAGTTTTGGTGAAGAAATGGGAAGGTGGAGGGCACGGGGTCACGAGGCGTTTTCTTCGGCGAGAGATGGTAGTGATTCTGCGCCGACCATGTTATCCAGAGGAAAGGTGAGGACGGAAGGTGACAGTGGGGAGGCCGGCCGTGGCGACAGCTCATATGTTATGCGGGGTGGAGGGGCGGACTCCACAGGCACGGACGCAGGCGGGTGGGCGGATATGTGGGGAGCGCTCGGGGCAGTTTTCTTCGGATTGTTGATCCTGCCATTGTCGGATTGGAAGCAGAGTCAGTGGGGACGACGTGGCATGGCTGCCCGGGAGGGTGGCGGAGTGGCCAGATGAGGGCCACGTGTCCCGGCAGCAGGGGCCTTGCGGTTGCTGGTCTGGAGTGCGGGCGGGGCCGGCATGATGGCTTTTCTCAGACAGCGCTGATGGCTCGGGGCGGAAGAGTTACAGGGTGTGATTTGAATTACTAGTGCAATTCAGGTATTTTAATAAGTGTACAGAAAACCACTCGCATGAAATACGGTCAACGTGCAGTAAGAAAAAACGTGTATAGCTTTCTCATAACACAAGGTGAAAGCGTGCAAAAAAGAAACACTTTCTTCATGTCAAACATTGTGTGAGAAGCTATAGGGGCCTTAACATGATCCATCCATCCATCCATCCATCCATCCATCCATCCATTCATTCATTCAACTATTTATCAGGTACTAAAGTATGTGATAGTCATTGTTCCAGGTGCCGGGGACGGAGTGGTGAGCAAGCCGGGAAAAGGTCCCCACACCCACGCAGCTCACATTGTAATTACAGTGCACTTGGGGATGCAGCTGATAGACGTGGGGCACAATTGAAAAAGCGATTATCCAGGTCGCGACCCTGCACCGATAGAGGGGTTTCCGGAAGGGTCAGGCCAGTGCAGCCTGAAATGTAGGTCTGAGGACATGGGTCCACGGTTCATCATCCGAAAGTCTGTGGCTTTGAGAAGGAGTGTGACGTGGATCGGTGACTTCCACTGTGGTGTTCAGCGTTCCACTTCTCAAACACATTGCCGTTTCGCCACTGAAATGTAAGACTGCTCACGGAAATCATGATTACCACCGAAATGGATCCCGGTCGGTGAGATCAGGTTTTGTCACTAGTGAGTTAGGAGAAAGCTTTTGCTTTTCGGACTTTTGAATGTCAGGATTGCGACCCCATCGTGGAGAAGATGGAGCTTTGTACCTGCAAAGGAAAGCACGCACGTGGCACAGAAGCAGAAATGGGCATGTTTGTTGGGGACAGTAAAAAAAAAAAACTGAATTGACTAAACCACAGGGACCGTGTGCCGGGAAGTAGGGGTAAACAAGTGTGAATAGGCAGAGCCAGACTGCGGAAAGCCTTGACCGCCACTGCGAAGTAGGAGCAGATGAAGTGGTAGCGTGACGTCGTGGTGGCCTGATCGGGAGGTGCTCGTTCAGCTGCGTGAAGGGAGACAGTGGCACGGACGAAGAGGCCTGGTCCGTCGGCCAGCCTTTGTCGAGGGGCCGCTTACAAAGCTGCTCTGCCGTTCGTAGTGATGACCGCCGCTCCTTGGTGCCTTCCCCTGGGCCCGCTCTGGGCCAGCCGTTGCGGGATGCATTTCAGTTGCATTCCTCGTGGGCGTCAAAACAATTCCGTCACGTGGTCTTTGTCCCTGAGAATCTTACAGTCTCGTTGGAAAGAAAAGTCTGAAGGCGCATAGTTTAAACTATAAAGTATTCTCCATAAATGGAACTTTCTAAGGGATAGGGTGTTCGTTTTTTTCCAGCTACTAGTCATGGGTCTTATTTTGGATGTATGCTTGAGATAAAGACTAGACTGTCAGTCCTCGAGAATAGTGAATTGTTTTGTTTTGGTGTTGTGCTTACTAGTCAGCTTCTGACTGGATGGTAATCTGGTCTCCCGGGGATTTCCCTGTGTAGATCACTCAGAGTCTCAAGTAAGGTGTAACGCCTGCTGCAAAATAATAAATTGGCATGCTGGTTTAAAAATATTTTATGGATTCGGGGACTTGAAGCATGCCAACTGACCACTATTTGCTATTAGGAAATTTTGTAAAAATAAATTTCTGGTCTTCAGAGTTTTGATGACAGTGTTACGAATCATTTGTGTAGTTAAGGCTCGTAAGTTGAGGCTGGATTTGTTTTGTTGGATACTGTATTTTCAGGGCGTTGCGTAATGCCTGGCACATGATAGGCGCTCAAATATTTCTGAATGAGTTCATAGTTGAATTGTACAGCAGAAATGATTCCAGCCTAAGTCCTAACGTAAAGGGCCTGGTCACCTCTTATTTAAAAAAAAAAAAAAAGGTTGGAGCACTCAGACCAGCCCAAAACGTGATTCTTTACCCTCAGCAAAACTGATTTTATTCAACTAAAATGTAAGAAATATAATCTTTCGAGACTGAGGAGCGCTAAAATATTCCAGATTATTTTGAGGCTTGTATTTGCAGAAGCTTTTTGGTTGAGTTATAACAGTCTTCTAAAACATTGATTTGTACCATACCACTATAGTTTATTTATGGTATCTGTAGCATATAATAAACTTATCCCGAAATTATTAATTATACCTAAATGAATTTAAGTTCACTTGACACTCTGTTTCGATTTGTTTTAACTGTGATTTGGGTCCTTCCTGACTCGCTTGCCCCCCGCCCCCATACTCATTTCTCATGTTAATCAGTAGTTGCCTCTGTTCTGATAGATTTTTGTTATGGTCTGTCCTGCAGAGAAAGAGATGCTGGTTGCACGTTTCGGAGAGCCCTGTTTTTTCTGGAACTCAGTTCTGTAAAGTATTCATAGGATTCCTTGGCAATAACTACACTTGTGATGGACTCTAGAAATACTGCTATGTTAGGATTGGGTTCTGAGTCCGAAGGATTTTCAAGAAAGAGCCCCTCTGCCATCGGCGCTGGCACACTGGTCAGCAAGCGGGACGTGGAGCTAGAGAGCCCGGAGCAGGCGGACGGCCCTCGCAAGTGGAGTCGGGAGAGAAGCAGCGAAGCCGGGAGGGACGATGGTCTGACCGATGCACAGCAGCAGTTTTCAGTGAAAGAAACAAACTTTTCAGAGGGAAATTTAAAATTGAAAATTGGCCTTCAGGCTAAGAGAACTAAAAAACCTCCAAAGAACTTGGAGAACTATGTTTGTCGACCTGCCATAAAAACAACTATCAAGCACCCAAGGAAAGCACTTAAAAGTGGGAAGATGACAGACGAAAAGAATGAACACTGCCCTTCAAAACGGGTGAGTAGAAGTCCCAGCAATACGTGGTCATTGACAATATTTGGATTTCCCGGTTAATTTGTATCTCACCTACTTACGTGTTCCAGGAAGGTTGACTTTAATCTTTACATGTTATTTCTGCCTAGTCTGATTTGAGGACCGTCGGGGATGTGAGTGATAGGATACCATGCATGTGTTCACACGCGCGAAGTGACGGCAGGTGTTTTAAATGGGGTACGCCCAGGTTCCTGCTCCCAGTGGCTTCGTGCAAAGGATATCGGATCTGTAGTTGGGAAACCTAGATTCGACTCTTGCCTTCCTATAGAGAAGAAACCGAGGCTCGAGGATGTTAAATGATTGTAATGATCATAATACCACCTGTGTTGCAAGGCTCCAGTTCACTAACGTAGGCCGAAAGCTTTTGTCCAATGAATCGTTTTATACAATTTGTTCCTCATAAGGCGAGTTAATATTTTAAAAACTGTCCCCTCTTTTCTGCCAGCTATCCAAGTATATCTTAAGTTTTTACTTGGCCTAGTAGAGATGGTGAGTTCGTTTTAGATCATGCGTTAACCACAAATGTTGGTCACTCCAATGCCTCATTCTAGGCCGTGGGCACCGTGAGTGCCACACGCAGATTTAAATGTATGCACACGTACATCAAATGGGGTGGGGGTTCTGGCTGAAAGAACTGGCCGAACATTTTGGCTGAAATTCTGGAGTATTGCTGACTGTGTGAAGTGACTTGATTTTTACCGTTAGTTCCTTAACGTCGAGTCCGTTCGTGCTGTGCGCGTCCCCAGAAACAGTGACAGCGCGGGCTCTGCTCTCCATCTGCCGAGGCGGCCGGAAGCTCTCAGCAGGCGCCGGTCCGCACACGTGGCTCGGGGAGCTTTGCTGACAAACTCAGCCGTGAACCAGTTAGATTACAAGTCAGGAAAAGTGGGTATTGTACCGGTTCGTGAAGAAAAGTGGTTGAGCCTTGTTTTCCTCACCTCTGCCGTGAAGGTATCTGTTTCTGCCGACCCCAAGACTTTCCATAAGGTCGACTGAAAAACTATTTTTGTTTAGATCTTTTTCCTTGGAACAGTGTTATAGTTTGTTTGCACAGCCAATCGTGAAAGGCTCCGGGATGGTCGCCTTCAGCGATCTTCCCGCGGTGTGTTCCAAACGGCGCTGATGAGCGTGGGCAGGCTGCTTCCTGCTGCTGGGCCGTACTTTCCTCGTTCATGACGTGGGACCCGATGCCTCCTTTAAATGGTTATTTGTGCAGCGCTCTCACCAGTTTCTCAAAAGGGTTCATGACTCCCAAAAGAGATTCAGTGGCCGAGGAGGGCCAGACGGACCACGAGGCACGCTGTTGGTCTAAGAAAGCTCGGGCCTTTTGTTTCATTGATTTTAGAGCAAGGCTTTACCAGACACAACCAAACGTTCCCCCACCCCGAGTCTTCAAAAGTGGATAGGTTTTGTCTGTGCTGCTTTTAAAGCAAAATTTCTAATAAAAACATAGAAATACAGATTACATAGCTTTATCTCTTAATATAATGTTTCTTTCAGCAGTGTTCAGAGGGCAAAAATAAGACCTTCTGAAACAGAAGAGATCGCTGTCGTGGTTAGTACCTAATGGCTATTTGTGTCGTTTTTAAAAGCAGTATTCAAGTTCAGTTCCATGAGCGAAATTTTCCCTTTCTTAAATTATGTGACATACTGTTAAATTTATAGTCGTTTACCCATGGACCGTTACTTAGAGTGATTATTTAAGGTGACCCAAAAAAGGGTCATTTTTTAAAAAAAAAAAATTTCCACTTACAGTTTAGGAACTGGCACATTAATAACTAAAGTTTAAAGTTTAGTTCATTTCTTTGAGAAAATATTAGGGGGTAACTGCTCTTCATGTAACTTTATTTAAAGTTATATAAGTTATAGATTTTAAGGGTCCTAATTTTGTTTTCAATTTTTAATGTGTTTTTCCAGTTTTATCGAGATATAATTGGCATACTGTACTGTCTAAGTTTAATGTGTACTGATTCATTTTTAATTAATTTTGAGACTTTTCTCTATTACATTTTGGCAAATCCAAAAAATTTTAGTATTTGCAAGGACGTAGGGGACACATGCAGTCATATGCTGCTGGTGGGGGGTGAGTTGGTGGAAGTACTTTTTGAGAGTAGTGTGCTTGTATCTGTCACGATTAGAAAGGACAATTCCTCGATCTCAGTGTCACTTCTAAGACACCGCCTTACAGAATACTTGCAAGTATACACCAGGTTACATGTATAAGACATTGATTAAAAGTGTAGGTTCCTGATGGCTTCTTGTGGATTCTGACTCAGTACATATGTCTGGGTTTTCTTAAACGTCTTTATTGAGATATAATTCTCATACCATGCAGTCCACCCATTTAAAGTATACAATTCAGTGTTTTTTGCTATAAAACATTTTTTTAATGGTAGTAAAATATATTTAACACAGAAGTTGCCATTTTGACCATTTTTAAGTGTAAGTTCAATGACATTAATTACATTCACAGTGTTGTACGGCCATCACCTCTATTTCCAAAACCTTTCCATCACCCCATACTCTAACCATTGGGCCATAGATTTCCGTCGCCCCTCCTCCAGCCACTGGAAACCTCGGACCTGCTTTCTGTCCCTGTGAGTTCACCTCATCTAAGTGGAATCGTATTCGTCTTTTTGTGTCTAGCTTATGTCCCCTAGTGTAAGGTTCATCCACGTTGTTGCATGTATCAGAAATGCTTCCTTTTTATGGCCCAGTAATATTCCATCGTACGTAGGTACCACATTTTATTGATTTCTTCATCATCTGTGGTCACTCGATCGCTTCCAGCTTTTGGCTACAGTGAATATCGGTGTGAATCGTGTGGATGTTGGTGTACAGATGTCTGTTGAAATTCCTGCTTTTGGGCCCTTTGGGACCATTGTCCTGGAAAGTGGAGTTGCTGATCCCACGGGAGGTCCGTGTGGCTTTTTGAGGGACGCCACACTGACTGCGCAGCAGCTGCCACGGTGGCGGTTCCGGATTCTCCAGGTCGTCGTCAGCGCTTGCTGATGTCTGTTTCCGTTTGTCTGTTTGTTTGTTTTAAATAATAGCCATTCTGAAGGCTATGGAGTTGTATCTCACCGTGGTTGTCGTGTGCTTCTGTCTCCCTGGTGACTAATGATGTAGAGCATCTTTTCTTATGCGTTTGGCCATCGGTATATCTTCTTTGGAGAAACTTCTATTCAAATCTTAGGACTGTTTTTGAATTGTATTTTTTTTTGTTGCCGAGTTTTCAGGGTTCTTTATATATTCCGTATATAATGGGAATGTTTTTCTCCCATTCTGTGTGTTGTTTTCCCTCTTTTAATAGCGTCCCCTGATGCACAAAGGTTTTCAGTTTTGGTGAGCTCCAGTTTGTCTGTATTTTCTTCTATTACCCGTACTTTTGGTGTCCTCACTAAAAAATCACTGCCAAATCTAACATCATGAAAATCCCCACCCCCCGTTTCCTTTAAGGGTTTTATAGTTTTAGCTGTTGAGTTTGGGTCTCTGAGAGATTTTCGGGTGTCTCTCCTCGCCTTGCTCTGTGGGTTCAGAAACTGAGTGAGATAGCGAGGGCTGCTTCAGACATGGGAAACTCATACGGAATTTAGTGCGTAAGAGTTTGGCTGTTGGACCAGCAAATGTCCGATGAGGTAATACACTCCTACGATTCGGGATTTAAAAGACACACATGGCAGCAGTGAAGCACTCACCCCAGTTACCGTTCTCCCCACGCAGAGCAAACCCATTTTGGAATCGGCTTTTAGGCCATTGCCTGAGCCCCCTCCTCACTGTGTAACTGATAAGAAGAACAACCATTTCTCAAGCAATACGAAGACGACTTTTCTGTGTGCGAACGTGTCTGTCTGCAGATTTACATTTACTTGGAAAATAACACCACATTAAGAACACATTGTTTAGAACCAGAATTGGTACAAGGAAACTTCCAGTAAGGTAACTCCAGCATCAAGGTCTTTCTGCCTCCCACAGATATGTTGTGTGTATACAAGCAAATACACGCCCCGCCCTTAAAAAAATATAAATAGTAGCAGCTGTACACACTGTTGTGCATCATGCTTTTTTCCAGCTAAAGAGTGTGTTCCGGGGATTTTTCCGTAACGACTATGAGAGGTTCTTTAGCTTTTTGAAATATGAGTTACAAGGTTTTTTTTTTCCTTCCATTTTGTCATTTGTCTTTAAATCTTGCTTATTTTATTTTGCCACACAGATGTCTTTAGTTTTTTTACCTAATTTGTCTTTTCTTTGATGGCTCCTAGCGTTTGACATATCGTTAGAAAGACCTTCACTCCAAGTTTATGAAGGATCTTATATTTTTGTAGGACATTTTTATGTTTAATTTTTAACATATAAATCTTTGACCCATTTGGAGTTTAACATATATAATATGAGTTTTGAGTCTAACTTTATCTTTTTCTAAATAGCTACAAGTTGTCCCATACTCTCATTAATAAGGCCTCTTCACTCCAGGGTTGAGACCGCCTTTACGACCCTCTGAATGTCTGCATGTGCTTGGGTCTTGTCTGATTTCCCATCGTGTGTCATCGATGTCCCTCTTTGTTTGGCGGTCTGATAGTTTTAATTATGTTTTATATGTGGTAGGGCTAAACTTTGGCATTACTCAACATTTGAAGAGTGCCCCTTGCGTTCTTGCTGATTAATTTATAAACGGAATGGTGTTTCGGTAAAAGCAGAATTTTTTTCTAGAACTCGTCCATTTACATAGTTCATAGCGTTCATTTTTATCTGTGGTTGAACTTGGAACCCGATTGCAGAGTGGTTTCCTTGAGAAGCTCAGAGTTTGCTTTGCCAGGAGTCAGGGCGGTTCCTGACACCTCTCCCGGTCCCCGGCCTCCGGGCTGGCTTGATGCGTTTACCCTGTGGGCACCGTGCCTGTCTGGTCAGCCTCCGCATTTTCTTTCTTCCCGTTCGGTACCCTTGGATATTTTTCTTAGTTCCTATGAGGTAAACAGTGCACTAAACATTACATCTTATGCAGAATTGAGTTATTTTCTTGTAATAGAAGAATCTTGATGTTATTTAGCCTGCCGTATGGCTGGATGGGAAGTCACCGGATTATTTAATAAGAAATAAATTTATTAATGTTGTAGCAGATTTTTCTGTCTCTGTTTCTCTGTAGCGGAAAGAAAAAAACTTTAAATTTCCTGTAAAAATTCAGGTTTGGCTATCTTTCAGCGTTATGTGACGTGCTGCCTTTGTCATTTTGTGAGTTGTCAGCACGGTATATTCTTCTGTAGCAGCGTTTTAGAGAGAGTAGAGGTGGAAGTCATACTGTTTATTTATTTATCACACACTAACTTAGAAGAAGAAGAGGTAGTGGTACTTTTCTCTCTGGCATTTAAGCCGCTGAGCCAAAAGAAACAAAGTACTTTTGTGACCAGTGAAAAATTAACCAAAATACCTGTTTCCTGTAATTCCCGGTGATTAAAAACGGAAACTCGTGTGAGCAGAAAGGGACGGGGACGTGTCCGTGCTCCTGCACCCTGGTTACAGGATCATCAGATGGCATTGCACAGTGGCGCTGTGTGGACATAAACCTTTCGTCAGTGGATATGATAGTTCATGTAGCCTCGTCGAGTGGATTTCACATACAGTGAATTACTAACCAAACCGACACTAAAGAGCGTTTCCTGTTTAGAAAAGAAATGCCTATGCCGACTTAATAGATTACGTAGGAAACATTTCACTAGAGATGTATTTTTAAGTTTCAGTGAAGTGATTTTTATGGAGAATTATTAAAACCCACATGAATTCAGGTTTTCTGATGAAGGCCTGTTGGTTGGCCTGAGATTTTTATTAAATTATAGACTCGATAGGTTAATGTAGTTTCTTTAACAGGAAAATATATAGATAGTGGTAGGACCTCAGTTCTTGCTCGGTAGAGTTAATTCGCCTCGCAGTTTCTATGTTGCTGCACATAGATTCTAGTTGTTTCAAAATGAAATGTTGAGGGGAAAAAATGGGTTTGATATTACCTAGGTTTTGGCTTCTCTTTCCTTGGCATTTCTGTTAAATAGCAACAGTATATTAGGTTTTTAAATCGTGCTCTATGTTAGATTAGCACAGATTTAGATAAAATGTATATATTTTTTATTAAGACGTAATTCAAATACCACAGAATTCCCTCTTAAAGTGCACCGTTCAGTGGTTTTGTAGTATGTTAGCTACAGAGTTGTACATCCATCACCAATTTCAGAACATCTTCATTACGCTAAAGATGTATTTTTTTTGTATCTATTCTACTCGTGATAACTGATCAAAGGACTCATATTCTACTTTGTACTTTTCACAAAGGAGAATCAAGTTTTGTATTGCTTAATTTGAAACATCGCCTCTACTCTAGACTCACGGTATTTTTTTGATTTATTTATGCCTCCATAAAGTATTTGAGTACCTGTTCTGTTTAGTAAACAAGTAATTATGATGTGATATAGCTTTCATAATAGAAATACACAGAGTGTTTATGGAGCCACAGAATCGTTGGGAGAAAGTAGTGAGCAGGGGTATACGCAAGGAAAGCTTTACCGAGGAGCTCATAATATTTAAAATCGGGTGTTGACATCTCTGTTAGAATTTGTTATAAAGAGAAGGGCTTTGGGGGCAAAGTAAGTAAATAAAGGGCAAAGGCCCAGTTCCAGACATTTGTCAGGGTGCTGTAAAACAGGAATTTGACATCCCTCCACCGCGGTTGAGTACTAAGGAAATCTAAAGAGCAGAGGACAAGTCGAGGGACTTATATCATCCACCTCTTGCGTTGCACTCAAAAACGTAGGGAGCCTCTGAGTCATTCTTTGTCTGCTTTTCCTTAACAGATCTTGGGTTGAAGTTTCTTCTCTGTTCTGACTTAAAAAGCGGGTCTTAATTTTTTAAATCATATAGTGTTTTTAACATTGTAAAATTTAAAATAAAAATTGCATGACTACGTTCATTTGTTTGTAGGATTCTTTGTTTTTAAAATTTTAAGGTTTTGTGATCTGACTTTATTTTAAAAAGAAGAAACATTTTAGAGTTAAAATTGCGTTCGGGGCAAGTTTTTCTAGTTTAGAAATCCGGGATGATTTTTGTAGTTGGAGTAAGTAGGAGCCCTGTCGTTTATAACTAATGTGAAATCTTAGCAAAGACGTAGGTAGTACCTGGATTTTAAGTTACAGATCTGTTTTGTTAATGGTGAACTACCTTGATCGTCAGGCAGGAGGAACATGAGGGCAGATGGGTAGAGCTTCTTGCAGACACAACTACAACAGCAGGTGGCATTAGAGATCGGGGCGAAGGCTGAGTTGCAGGGATTTAACTGTGAAAGGAGGAAGGGGAGCCAGGTGTGCTGGGAGTTCCGGGTGCAGCTGGCAGAGCTCAGCTGACTCTTGAGTGTCATTGGTGTATTTAAAGATTACCTGTAGGTATGTGAGTATTTTCTTTAAAGCGACTGCTTCAAAATCTAGCAATTAAGAATGCTCTTCCAAGAAGAAGAGGGCATTTTTGTCGTATATCTAATAGCCCCCTCTCCCCTCTTAACTAAAAGGTGGGAAAATTTGAGAGTACCCAGGATCCTTTCAATAGAAATGAGTCACTTCGCATCAGCAGGTGCCTGATGTCAGCAGTTCGGAGAGGTGAACGTGATGACTGGGTGGGGACCCACCAGGGGAGCGGGTGGCGCTTTGCCTCTCAGCTGGCTTCGTTAGAGCCCTTAATACAAACGTGGATATCTCCTCACGCTGCATTTGTGGTATTTTTAAGGCATTAGTTTCTCCAAAATCTGTTATCTCAATTGAGAGAATACAGGTTAGGAAAAGAAGGTAATGTCAACAAAGATGTCCGAAGTGATAAGAATCATTAAAGGAAAATAGTAGCCAGTGAACTGATGACAGTAACCAGAACTCACTCTCTAAACAAAATAGGTTCTGATCTGTTAAATTTGGGCTTTTTTCTCCTCTTTATTTCTTAAAAGCCACGTCCTGACGGACGTATGTTTTACCTCATTTTTGGAAAACATCTCACAGTCAAGTACACAAGCTTACGATACAAAGTTCTGCTACTATATTAGGAAGTCAGAGTTTGGGAGGTGTGCACCAGCATTTTGACACAAACGCACAGAGGGTAGAGATATACACTGGACTATTTTCGCTATTTTTAGCCAAGCCGCACAGAATTCTAATATCTGACAATATACGCGAAAGCAGGAAGGAAGGTGGTCCCAAGAGCCACAGGGTTCAGTGGTAACTTTCACTGTAGGAGCCGTGGAGCAAGGTGGGACCTGTTTCCGAACCCCACCTTTTCGTTTGGCAGAATTGCGGAGTGCGATTATCCTGTAGCTCCTCGTCTCGTCCTCGATTACACGACTGGGGGGCTCGGGAAGACTGTGGACGGAATCACCCGCAGGGGCTGAAAATGACACGCCAAAGGCAGGGAGCTCGCGACCGTCAGGAATTATCAAGCAAGGGGAACTTTCGCCTAAGCATGCTTGGTGACATTGTTTCTGTTTGTTTCAACCTCAAGAAGTAAATTATCTGAGATAAAAACCGGAAAATTAGAAAATAAAGTTCCTAAAGAGAAAGAGAAAGGTTTTCGCACTTACTGGAGAGGGGAAGGCGGGGAGGGGGCTGAGCCCAGAGCCCCGCGGTCTGTGCCGCGCCCCCGAGCCCTCCCCGGCAGGCTCGCTGCGGCCACTGTGCTTCCACCGCGTGCATTTCTGTTTTTAACACACGTCATGTCATCTCGTGACTGCGGAGTCACTTGTCTTTTGCTAGCAAAGCTCCTCGAGCGTCAGGGTGGTGTTTTTAGTTTGTGCATTTCGTGACCGACACAGAACATGCTTTAAAAATAGTTCGGTCAGATCATGGACCGTGGGTCGAGCTCTGTATGCATAAGAGAAATGCCAGCAGCAGCACCCCCAAAACTGTCACCCTTACGGTATAGCTCGGGGACAAGAGGGTTTTCTTCCCGAGCCCTAAGATGGTGCTTTCGCATGTGCTTTTATAATTGAACTTCTAGGTCTGTTTAAAACAATCCGTAGTTTGCTGCTTTTCAGAAATTGGTGGTGTTGGTAGCGATGCTGCTGCCTGTAGCCGCCTCATGGATTCCCCGGGAAGGGACAGCTCTGGCAACAGCCCTTAGGAAACCCGTTCATCTCATGACAGGTCAGACATTTAAAACAGTCCCACTCGGTTCTTACTTAGGGAAACATTCTTAGACGTCAAACACCTTTTGAAAGCATTTGACACATCTTGATGACTCGTCCACTAAGATACCAGATAAACCCAAGTGAAACTGCTTTGTTGTTTCTGCTGTGGGGATGATGCTGATCCCGGTGCCTTTTTTAAACGAAGTTTTTTATGTTTAGGCTCCTTAGCTCTCACCGGAGAATGTGAGACTTGCTAAATAGGGGGAAATACTCACGTTTCCTCACCTTACCTATATCTTGTGGGAGTGTCATCTCTGATTGTGGTCTTTCTTACACCAACTTCTGGAAACGTGCTTTTCCACACCCACGTTCTCGGTGACAAGTTATTTAAGCAAGAAGATCTGAGGGCTCGCGGGTGTCTCCAGATCCTGCTTTCGGTGCAGTCCTTTCGTACCTTCCTGCGGGTCGTTGAACTCTGGGAGCTGCTTACGCTAGAGTTATTTTGTAGTAGAGAAGAAGAGGGAGTTGGCGCAGAGCCCAGCCTCTCGGTGGCAGCAGCTATTATGCAAATCCTCCTGGATCTTCATATTTCTGTAAAGCCTTTTTTTCTCCCTTTCCGTACAGAAAACAGATAGCGAAGGGGGCAGCCGCGCTCTGTCCTTAGCCTTGGAGACAGTCGGGGGGCCACGCCACTCCTCTTCCAAAGGAGCACAGACGCTGGGAGCACACGTGCCCATAAATGGAGGGAAAGGCAGCGCCCTTCCAGCGCTGCAGCCTCCGCTGTGAATACCCCGGGGAGCCGGGACCTCCGTCATCGGTGTCGGGCCCAGCGCCGGTTCTCCTTTCTTCCCCAGTGGAAGCTTCTCTAATCAGCGCCGCTTCTGGCCGCTTGAGCGGTTCGCTTTCCCTTAGAATGTGAGCGTCAGGCTGCTGCAGTGGGTTCTGGTGGCGCGTCTGACAGTGTGAGCGTCAGGGGTCTGCGTCAGGCTGCTGCAGGTTTTGGTGACGCACGGAATGAGGTGTGCCGAGTGCGCGCGCTTCTCATTCCATTGTCGGCCTGGCTAATGGAAGAAGTCATTATGGAACCAAATCGATGGAAGGCATGGCTTCCTTAGTCCCAGAAAATTAAGCCCAAATATCATCACATCGACGCGCTAATTCACACGCTGCTTTTTATGGTTGTCTGTTCACATCTTTGATTTCGCTTTAATGACTCCATCGCTGCGGAGATGCTCACGTTCGGACCGGCTGGCCCGCAAGGGCGCATCGCTAATCGATTCTGAGATACGGCCGCGTAGAAAGGAACGAAGGAGAAACCAGACTTAAAGGCCCTACGTGGCGACGGAGCAAAACCCAGAGCTTTTATAGAACTTCATTCACCGGGGAAAAGGGTGACCGCGTGACGAAAGAGAAGCTGTTTCCTGTGTGACCTTGCTTCACGAGTCACAGCTGCTGGGGACACGGTTCCGAGTCGTGCCTCTTCCCCAACCAGTCAGATGGGACCTGGGGGCAGAAATCCTGACAGGAGGGTTGTAGACTAAGTTAGATGCGTGCTGTGCTGATTTTTCACTTCGGGAATAAAACGGGCGATAAAGGGCTAGGGCTGCCATCGTGAGCTGCCGCTGCCGGGGCGGGCTGGTGCCTCACGCTCGCTCCTGAGAGCGTATCGAGCCGCAGGAAGAGCTCTTTGCCGGTCGAAGTTCGTATCACATGTAACGTCCATGTTATTATTGCTGTTTCATCATGACATTCTCTGAAGGAGATAAGCTTTTAGTAATATGTTTTGGCTGACTCGATCATAATGGGGCAGTATAATGAATAGAATGAGCACGAGCATGGAGTCTGGGCCTCGGTCTGCAACAGAGCTCACGCGCAGCACCTACTGATTTCGAAATTGAAGAAAAGCCTTAGCGGTCTCCCTTTGGAAAGAAAATACTTGGTGATTTTTCTATTAAAACGTTCGACTTAATCATCTGTATGTTGAATTTTCTTTAATGTTTTGGTTTAGGAGTCACACACACGCGCACGCACACGCACGCACACACACACACACACACACACACGCGCCCGCCCGCCATTCTCAAATGTTTTGGTCCTCTTTTGATTAATATCCTACAGACTGAAGCTTTGTACCTTTCGTAAATGTGTTTCCTTCGGGAACAGACTTAAGATTCTTGGTTTACTTATATTTCTAATTTCTAACATAGTTTTGTGAGTAACTTATGTTTCATACATTCATTTGGGAAAACTTTGTCCATAGACCTTTTTCCTTACATTTTGAGTCATCATCCAAGAGTTTACAATACACATTTATAACTAATTTAAGTCCACTTTCAAACAACACTGGATCACTTCACAGATGCCTTATAATAACAAAATAATTCATATTCTTTTCTCTCGTCCTTCCTATTACTGCTGTCATTCGTTTCACTGTATCTTCTTATGATAACTATATATCATCAAATACATTGTTGCTGTTATAATTTTAAACAAATTGTTATCTGTTAGTGCAATTAAGAATAAGAAAGATACAAGTTTTTATTTACCTTTGCTTTTTCTCTCTCCAGTGGTCTTCCTTTCCTTATGCAGAGCCAAGTTTCTGACCTGTATGATTTTTGATTCTCACAAAAGACTTCTTTTAACATCTTGCAAGGCAGGTCTACTTGGCAACAAATTCTCTCATGTTTTGTTTGTCAGAGAAAGTGTTTCTACTTCACTTTTAAAGGATAATTTCACAGGGTAGAAAATTCTAGGTTGGTCATTTTTTTCTTTCTTCACTCTCTCCTTGCTTGTGTGGTTTCTGAGAGAAGTTGAATATGTTTTTTATCATTGCTTCTCCGCAGGTAAGATTTTTTTTTCCTCTGACTTCTTTCAGGATTTTTTTTTTAATCTTTGATTTTCTATATTTTGAAAATGATGTGCTTAGGTGCAGTTTGGTTTTTCGTTTTGTTTCGTGTTTGCATTTATCCCGCTTAGCATTCTCGGAGCTTTCTGGATCTGTGGGTTTGGTATCTGACACTAATTTGGGGAAATTCTCAGTCATTGTTCAAAATCTATCTGCTGTTCCTTTTCCTCCTGGCATTTCCATTGTTACACTGTTTGTTGTCCCTTAGTTCTTGGGTGTTATATTCGCTTTTCAGTTTGAAATTCGCATTCCGATACTTTTAAACTCCTACCATATCTGAGTCTGGTTTCAGTGCCTCCTCTGTCTCTTCAAACTGCGTTTTTGTCTTCCGGCATGTCTTGCGATGTTTTTCTCACCAGCCGGGCATGATGTACTGGGTGAGGGGAGCTGCTGTGCGCAGACCTGTAGTCCTGCGGCGGGCGTGAGGGGAGAGTGTTTTCCGGTCCTGGGAGGAGGTCTCAGCCTTGAGATGGCGAACTGCACAAATGCCTCTCGCTTCCCCCCTCCCCTCTAAAGTGGGACAGGACGGCTAGAGCGGCCTACAGCTGGCCATTTCCCTTCTGCTAGGTCTGCTGGGCTTTGTTAAGTCCCAGCAGGTTAGGCTTTGGTTAATAGTTTTTCTGGAGAGGTGACCGTGTTAAGAACAGAACAGACTGGCATGTTTCAAAATGGTTCCTTTTCCCTCCCTCTGCGAGAAGCAAGAGGGGGTTTTTCTCATTGTGAGAACCAGGGAGAGATCCCGGAGCTAAAATGCACGGAAGCTCCCTGGCCGGGCACTGGTTCCCACCGCGGCAGCAGCTCGTGGGTTTCTGCTCCGGTAAGTTTCTCTGTGGTCGCTCCACTTTGGGGGGCAGTAGTCTGCCCTGGACCCTCACTCCTGTCGTTTCCTTACTCCCGAAAGGAATCTTGGTGCCATTTTTACGGGAGCGATACTACATTTATAAATTTGCTTAGGGAAAATGATCATCTTTATATTCCCTGTCCACAAACATGGCATGTCTTTTCATTTGTATTTTATAATTAAGAACTCATTGGTGTGCTGTACACCTCAATAAAAAAAAAAAATGTTGAAACATGACGGAAAAAAACTCTTTGCTATCCAAAGTAAAACAGACTGTCGTATGAAGTTATGAATTCATTTGTATATAGTGAGGATTCATGCATCAGAGAGCAATTTCCATTAACGATTTAAAAGTTACTTCCAACTGTAAGATTTTATATAAAAACACGTTCTAAAGAAAATATTGATAGGCTTTATTGTCTTTTCTTCTCACATTAAGAGAGAACTTGACTGTTCATTCAAGACTAATTGAGAATGAGCTTCAGGAGTGGAAGTAGGTCAGAGGCCGCCTGTTTGGGTTGGAAGTCACTGAAGTCGATGACAGGGAGGCAGTGCGCCATTATCCTAAAAGATGGCCACGGGGCATCGTAGCCAACGACATTTCTCTTTCAAAATCAGTGTGTTTTTATGCTAGTGTATGTTTAGTCACCTTGAGTCACTCTAAGACTATTAATTTACCTTTTAAAAATAGGGATATTTCTAAATACCCAGTAAAAAATATAGATTTATATGATTGAAAGTCAACCGAGATAACACTTTGATAGCCTCTCATATAGCAGCAGAGGAACTAATATACTTTGACTTCAGTGTAACATTTTTTAGTTTTTAAGATTTTGTATTTAATTTTAATTTTAAATTACTTAAATATAGTCGGTATACAATACTGTATTAGTTGCAGGCGTACCAGTATAGTGATTTGACGTTTATATACCTCACAGTGTGATCGCCATCTGTCACCGTGCAAACTTATCACAGTATTATTGACTATAATCTCCTTCACCTTTTCACCCATCCCCCAATCCCCTCCCCTCTGGCAAAATCAGTTTGATCTCTGTTTCTATGAGTCTGTTTTTGTTTTGTTTTGTTGGTTCATTTGTTTTATTTGTTTGGGTTTTTTATATTCCACATACAAGTGAAACCATATGATATTTGCCTCTGTCTGAGTTACTTCATTTAGCATAATACAGCAAGTTCATCCATGTTATCATAAAAGGCAGGATTTCATTCTTTTTCAGTGCCGAGTAATATTCCATTGTCTGTATGTCCCACGGCTTCTTTATTCATTCATTGATCAGTAGACACCTAGATTGCTTCCATATCGTGGCTGTTGTAAATAATATACAGTGAACACAGGGGGTGCATGTATATTTTTATGTTTGTGTTTTTGTTTTCTTTATATAAATACCCAGAAGTAGAATTTCTGGGTAATATGGCGGATCTATTTTTTGTTTTTTTGAGGAATCTCCATTCTGTTTTCCGTAGTGGCTGCCCCAGTATGTGCACCAACAGTGCACAGGGATTTCCTTTCTCCACAGCCTCGTCAGCACGTGGTATTTGTTGACCTTTTGGTAATAACCATTCTGCCTGGTGTGTGGCGGTATCTCCTTGTGGTTTTAATGTGCGTTTCCTGATGGGTGGTGATGTGGGGCATTTTTTCATGTGCTGTTGGCCATCCCGTCTGTCCTCTTTGGAGAAATGTGTCTTCATCTGCTCTGCCCATTTTTCGAGTGGATCGTTTTGGTGGTTGTTGTCGAGTGGTATGAGTTTCTTATATATTTTGGGTATCAACCCCTTATTAGATATGTTATTTGTAAATACATTCCCTCATTCAGTACGTTGTCTTCTTGTTTCGTTGATGGTTTCCTTTAGGTCTTTCGTCTATTTTGAGTTTGTTTTGTATATGCTGTAAGAGAGCGGTCCGGTTGCACGTTTTTGCAAGGATCCAGTTTTCCCAACAGGACTTGTTGGAATTATTGTCATTTCTCCATTGAATATTCTTGCCTCCTTTGTCATAGATTAATTGACCATACGTGTCTGTTTTTATGCCAGTACCATATTGCTTTGATCCTTATAGCTTTTGTAGTGGAGTTTGAAATCAGAGCTCACAATACCTGCGGCTTTGTTCAGGATCGGTTTGGCTGTTCATGGTTTTTTGTGATTCCATATAAACTTTAGGATTATTTGTTCTAGCTCAGTTAAATTTTTTTCAAAAGCACTATTGCCTATCATATCGGACATGTGATCAATTAGTTTGTTCGATCGTAATAATACGTTGAATCGGTATTAGGCTTACTCTCTCTGAAACCTATTTCTTGTTCAAATTTTAGGACCCTTCAAAATTGTTCAAGAAAGCAGGTGACGTTGCAGCCATTGAATGCCAGTCTGCGGACAGCCTCCACCTTCATTCACAGGGAGAAAACAGTCCTTTGTCTAAGAAGCTCTCTCCAGTACGCTCAGAAATGACAGAGTACATGAATGCGACATCATCTACCCTCGTCGGCAGCCGGGATCCTGATCTGAAGGACAGAGCATTACTCAATGGAGGAACGAGTGTAACAGAAAAGTTGGCCCAGCTCATTGCAACTTGTCCTCCCTCCAAGTCTTCCAAGACGAAACCGAAGAAGTTAGGCGCCGGCGCCGCAGGGTCGGTTAGCAAGGATTTGATCCGGAAAGCGGGCGTCGGCTCCATGGCCGGGATGCTACGGAAGGACTTCATCAAAAAGCCGGCCGTCAGCGCAGCCGTGGGGCTGGTGACTAAGGATCCCGGGAAGAAGCCAGTGTTTAACGCGGCGGTGGGGCTGGTCAGTAAGGACTCGGTGAAGAAGCTGGGGACTGGCGCCACGGCGGTGTTCGTCAATAAAGACGTGGGGAGGAAGCCGGGGACGGTCACCGCAGTGGGCCTGCTGGGCAAGGATCCAGGGAAGAAGCTGGGGATCGGCATCGTGCCCGGCTTGGTGAACAAGGACGCCGGGAAGAAGCTGGGGTTCGGCGCTGTGGTCGGACTGGTCAACAAAGACCTGGGGAAGAAGCTGGGCTCCGCCGCGGGCCTGGCGGCCAAGGACTGCGCGAAGAAGCTGGTGGCACATCCAGCGCTGGGCTTCGTCAGCAGGGACGTCGGCAAGAAGCTCGTCGGGTGTCCTATGGCGGGACTGCTCGGCAAAGACGCCCTCGCCCTGAAAGCCGAAGCGCTGCTCCCCACTCAGGAACCGCTCAAGGCTTCGCACGGCGGCGGCCACGAAAGTCAGGAGCTGCCCGAAGCCCTGAGGGACGGCGCCGCCGGCAGAACTTTCGAGAAGGGCATTCTCCGGCAGAGTAAGGAAAGCGTGCTGGACAAGTTCTCGGTTCGAAAAGAAATCATTAATTTGGAGAAAGAGATGTTTGCCGAGGGGACGTGCGTTCAGCAAGACGGCTTCTCGCCCGGCGACCGGGGCCCGTACGAACCTGCGAAGCTCGAGAGGCCGCCGCCCGTGCGCGGCGCTTCCCCGGACTTCCGCGTGGGCGACGCGGCCGCGGCCAAGGCCCCGTTCGCGGCGGGAGACGGCGCCCTCCCGCCGCCGTCGCCCGCTGTGGCCGTGAACCCCGTGGCCAGGAGTCCGCCCGAAGCTGCTTCGCAGTTGGCTCCGAACCCGTTGCTTCTGAGTCCGCCCACCGAACTGATGGAAGAAATGTCGGAATCTGGCGGAAAGACCCCGTTTCCTTCCGAAAGTCCCCACTTGACCCTCGGCCACAGGTCTGTGGGTCACGGCATGAATGTCGAATGTAAAGGGCTCGATAAAGAGCTAAGCGAGTCGAAAGCGACGCACCTAGACATCCCACGCATAAGCTCTTCTCTGGGAAAAAAGCCAGGCTTGGGTTCCGAATCCAGTATTCACGCGGTCACCCCTTCGGTTGTCAACTTCACCAGCTTATTTAGTAGCAAGCCCTTCCTCAAGCTGGGGGCGGTCACCGCCTCCGACAAGCACTGCCAAGTTGCCGAGAGCCTGAGCGCCAGTCTGCAGTCCAAGCCACTAAAAAAAAGGAAAGGACGAAAGCCCCGGTGGACCAAAGTGGTGGCGAGAAGCACGTGCCGGTCTCCCAAAGACCTCGAATTAGAAAGATCGGAGCTTTTTAAAAATGTCGCGTGCGGCTCCCTGTCGGGCGGGAGCTCCGAGCCTGCCAAGTTCCTGAAGAGCATCGGCCCGCCGTCATTCGTGGATCACGCCTTCCTCAAGCGCCGGCTGCCGAAGCTGAGCACGTCCACGGCGCCGTCCCTTGCTCTCTTGGCCGACGGCGAGAAAGCGTCGCGTAAGTCCTTCGCCACGCACAAACTGTCCTCCAGTATGTGTGTCTCGAGTGACCTTTTGTCTGATATTTATAAGCCCAAAAGAGGGAGACCGAAGTCTAAGGAGATGCCGCAACTGGAGGGCCCCCCTAAACGGACTTTGAAGATCCCCGCGTCTAAAGTGTTTTCTCTGCAGTCTAAGGAAGAGCAAGAACCCCCGATTTTACAGCCGGAAATTGAAATTCCTTCCTTCAAACAAAGTCTGTCTGTGTCTCCTTTTCCGAAAAAGAGAGGCAGACCTAAGAGGCAAATGAGGTCACCAGTCAAGATGAAGCCACCTGTCCTGTCGGTGGCTCCATTCGTCGCCACCGAAAGTCCGAGCAAGCTAGAGTCCGAAAGTGACAACCAGAGAAGTAGCAGTGATTTCTTTGAGAGTGAGGACCAGCTTCAGGATCCCGATGATCTAGATGACAGGCACAGGCCAACTGTCTGTAGCATGAGTGATCTCGAGATGGAACCAGATAAAAAAATCACGAAGAGAAACAATGGACAATTGATGAAAACGATTATCCGCAAAATAAATAAAATGAAGACTTTAAAGAGAAAGAAGCTGCTGAATCAGATTCTCTCAAGCTCCGTAGAACCA
The DNA here is from genome assembly GCF_902729225.1 of Pteropus medius. Lineage (NCBI taxonomy): Eukaryota > Metazoa > Chordata > Mammalia > Chiroptera > Pteropodidae > Pteropus > Pteropus medius. The sequence goes on from NW_024352789.1 coordinate 558,821, forward strand.
AGTAATAAAGGGAAAGTGCAATCCAAACTCCACAACACGGTGTCGAGCCTTGCCGCCACGTTCGGCTCGAAGCTGGGCCAGCAGATAAACGTCAGCAAGAAAGGAACCATTTACATAGGAAAGAGGAGGGGCCGCAAACCAAAAACTGTCTTAAATGGCCTCCTTTCTGGTAGCCCTGCCAGCCTCGCTGTCCTCGAGCAGACGGCTCAGCAGGCGGCCGGGTCCGCTCTGGGACCGATCCTCCCCCCTTTGCTGCCTTCGTCTGCCAGTAGCCCTGAGATTCTTCCGTCTCCCATTTGCTCTCAGTCTTCTGGGACCAGCGGCGGCCAGAGCCCCGTAAGCAGTGACGCGGGCTTCGTCGAACCCAGCTCAGTGCCGTACTTGCATCTACACTCCAGGCCGGGCAGTATGATTCAGACTCTTGCAATGAAGAAGGCCTCCAAGGGCAGGAGGCGCCTGTCCCCTCCCACTCTGCTGCCGAATTCTCCTTCGCACTTGAGTGAGCTCACATCTCTGAAAGAGGCGACCCCTTCTCCCATCAGCGAGTCCCACAGCGACGAGACCATTCCCAGCGACAGCGGGATCGGGACAGATAACAACAGCACTTCAGACAGGGCAGAGAAATTCTGCGGGCAGAAAAAGAGGAGGCATTCCTTCGAGCACGTTGCTCTGATCCCCCCCGAAACCTCGACGGTCCTGAGCAGTCTTAAAGAAAAACACAAACACAAATGCAAGCGCAGGAATCCCGATTACCTCAGCTACGACAAGTTGAAGAGGCAGAAACGGAGACGGAAAAAGAAATACCCCCAGCTCCGCAACAGACAGGATCCAGACTTTATCGCAGACCTGGAGGAATTAATAAGTCGTCTAAGTGAAATTCGAATCACCCACAGAAGCCACCACTTCATCCCCCGAGACCTCCTGCCCACCATTTTTCGAATCAACTTTAATAGTTTCTATACGCACCCTTCTTTCCCCTTAGACCCTCTGCACTACATTCGAAAACCTGACTTAAAGAAGAAGAGGGGGAGGCCCCCTAAGATGAGGGAGGCGATGGCCGAGATGCCCTTCATGCACAGCCTGAGCTTCCCGCTCTCCGGCACCGGGTTCTACCCGTCCTACGGCATGCCTTACTCGCCCTCCCCGCTCACGGCCGCCCCCATCGGGCTGGGCTACTACGGCCGGTACCCGCCCACCCTCTACCCGCCGCCCCCGTCCCCGTCGTTCACCGCTCCCCTCCCGCCTCCTTCCTACATGCATGCCGGCCACCTCCTGCTCAATCCCGCCAAATACCACAAGAAAAAGCATAAGCTGCTTCGACAGGAGGCCTTTCTCACAACCAGCCGGACCCCCCTTCTCTCCATGAGCACCTACCCGAGCGTGCCCCCTGAGGTGGCCTACGGCTGGATGGTGGAGCACAAGCACAGGCACCGCCACAAGCACAGAGAACACCGGTCCTCGGAGCAGCCGCAGGTGGCCGTGGACGCCGGCTCCTCCAGGTCCGTCCTGGAGTCTCTGAAGCGCTACCGCTTCGGCAAGGACGCTGTGGGAGAAAGGTATAAGCATAAGGAGAAGCACCGGTGTCACATGGCCTGCCCCCACCTCTCGCCTTCGAAGAGCTTGATGAACAGAGAGGAGCCGTGGGTCCACCGGGAGCCGGCGGAGCCCAGTCCGCTGGCCTTGGGGTTGCAGACGCCGCTGCAGATCGACTGCTCGGAAAGTTCTCCGAGTCTGTCCCTTGGAGGGTTCACACCCAGCTCTGATCTGGCCAGCAGCGACGAGCACACAAACCTTTTCACAAGTGCAATAGGCAGCTGCAGAGTCTCGAACCCCAGCTCCAGTGGCCGGAAGAAGGTATCCGACAGCCCTGGACTGTTTTCTGCACAGGACACTTCCCTAAGTCGGCCTCACAGGAAGGAGCCCCTGCCTTCCAGCGAGAGGGCGGTACCCACCTCGGCAGGTAAGAGGGTCGTCGTGTTGCCCGTCATTCGTGTCGGAGAAATAGGTTACTTTGCCCACCGGTTGCATGTCCGTGAACTTTACAGGTCTCCTGCTCTTTGTTTTCAGAAGTACGTTTTGAAATGTCTTCAGAGTTTTCAATTTCGATAGATGTGCGAAGCAAGATAAGGCAGGTCTTGGCATTAATTTGGAATTTTGAGAAGAGATTAAAAAAAAAAAGAAGTAACATGTTTCGGAAATCGGGGAAAATGCTTTCTCTTTCTTATGCAAAGCAGCTATTACATAGTTTCTTTAGTAAGAAATGGCTCATTGATATCCGTTAGTAGCTGTGGGGGTTTTTAAGTATATACTAATCTAATAATTATTACTAACCTAATAATTAGAAATGCTTCTGTGTTACAGGAAAATGTTATTCCGTATGTTTCCTAATAAAAATCTAAGCATTCAAATTACTGACTTCGTAAAATTTAACCGAAAATTCAGAGGGACTTTATTTTACAGAGTACCTTTAAGCATCTTTACGAATGCCGCTTCAATTGGATATGAGATGACGCGAAGCAAATCTAGATAGTGCATTCGTAATGTCTAAAAAGTGTCTTTTAAGAATCGAAAAGAGGATAGAAAACAATCAAGAAAGAGGAAGCATTGCCCATCCACTCAGAAGACGTCTCTAAGTCAGGAGTTTTTTCTGAAAGATCTCAACCCTAAGGGTTTGCGAATTAACTCTAGGAAGTCCGTAAAACCTCTGATGCCGTAAGTTAATTTTGTGTCTGTGTGCGTGTGTGTATTTTTTCAGGAGAAAGTCCATACATTTCATCCGATCTCCAAGTAAACTCTTTAAGCCTCAATATCCCTTCCTATAAAATGGGATTAGTAGGGTTATTAGAAGCAAATGAGATTACAGTGTTAAAGTGATTTGCACAAAGTAATCACGCAGATGTTAATTGGCATTATTCTCCCAAAAGATTAAAGACAATACATTGGAGGAAATGAGAAGCCCCTCAAAGATAAGAGTCTTTGTTCCTGATTTTCATTATTTATGAACTTTTGAAAAATAAAAGCCACCTTGGTGGAGAAGCTGAGCATTTTTTAGTTTTTGACAACGTAATAAAGAAAGGGGAAATCCTAAACTTTAATTACGTTCATTCAACAAAAAATTTTTTGACATCTTTAAAATTTCTTTAATGATGGAGAGGCGGTCTATTTATAATTATATTAGTAAATTATAATTAGTAATTATAATACTCTTGGAGAAAATAGGATATTAATTCCCTCACTACTTTTTTTAGATTTTATTTTTTAAATTTATTTCTAATTATAGTTGACAATGCAGTATTAGTTTCGGGTGTAAACATAGTGAGTCAACATTTATATACCTTACAAAGTAAACGATCACCATAATAAGTCTAGTGATCGTCTCAGCAAACTGGTGACAAATAATTTACTCAATGCCAGTTTTTAAATATCAGCTATCTGCCAGGCGTTCTACTCTGTGGAGCCTCATGGAACTTATAGTGGAAGAGGTGGGGAATAAAGAACAGAATCATACATTAGATGTCATTAAAATTGTTAATAAGGATATATTTTAAAAGGGAGAAAGGCCAGGTTTTATGAGAACCTGACTGGAGACCTAACTCAGCCAGGCTTCCCTGGAAACGGACCTTCGGCTGCTGCCCACAGGTGGAGCAGCAGGCGGTTGGGTGCACAGAACCCGCTCGGCCGTAGCATCTAGCGCCGTTCCAGGTGCTGGCACGTAGTGGAGGGTAAAGATCTGGTATTTGGCCCCGTTAACTTTCAGCTTAGTGAAGAAAGATAAACAGCAGAGTGGTGAGCACGTAAATAATTGTGTAATGGAGAAAAATGCCACCGAGTTCGTGTAAGAGTATTAGGGTGGGTAATTGAGGGGAGGGAAGAGGCTGCCTGACTCTCATCCTGTTTAGATGAGAGTTATTAGTTATGGCTTTAGGATAAAAAATTGGAACTTGAAAGGTAAGAAGCCACTAGCTTCCCAAGCTGAGGATGAAGTGACGAGCGCGTTTGCAGATCCCGGCCAGAGAGGGACCTGAGATAGTTAATAGACCGGGAGAGCGTGCATCCTTAGGGCGGAAGAGGGCTGGGAAGGCGGGCGCTGGGCGAGCCGCATGAAAGAAAGACACCAAAGCGCACGTGCAAGATTTCAGGTTTTATACTAAGAGCAAAAGACACAGGAGTATTGATTTGAGATTTGCATTTTTAAAAGATCGTTCTGGCTCACGTGTGAGCGTTGAATTGCGGAGGACAGAAATAGTCACAGGAAACCGGTTAGGCAGTTACAGCAGTCGGCACGAGATGATGTTACTTAGACGGAGGTGGTGGCAGACTCGTGTCTGCACGTCTGAGAGATTGTGGTGCTGTCTGTCCCCAGATGCAGAGAAGACAGGAAGAGCAGATTTGGGGAGCGTGCAGGTTTGCTTTTTAGCATACGTAAGCTTTGGGGTGCCTTTCGAACACTCAGGTGGTGGTGTTGAGCGGGCAGCTGCACAGCTGCTCCCGGAGCTTGGCGGAGATGTGGGAGCTGTAGATAGGGGCATCGCACTGAGTTTTCGCGTGTCAGCGCGTTTCATCCAGCTGCCTTCTGGGAGATGCGAGACGCGAGTGTGCTCTAAGAAACCACGCGTGAGTGACACGAGAGTGTGCTCTGAAAAAACCACTCGTGAGTGACACAGGTGCCCCGTCATCCCGCTCCCCTGTTCATCAGTGGTACACGAGCACTCTCTAGAAACCCTGTGAAAAACAGACCGTCGGTTATGAATCGCCTGTCACTTGGTTACATCACGAGTGATGTTGTCCCTACAGAGAGAGGACGCAGAGCGAGGAAGGAGGGCCTTGGACAGCTCTGAGGAGCTGCAGCTTTTAAGGCAGTGGTTGAAAACAACCAGCTTCTGGCTGATACGTGACCTTTTGTGATGATCTATACAGTTTTTAAGAAATTAATTACTCTAATTTTTAAATCTGGAGATTTCACATAAGACTTCAGAATTATGCTTCTCTTTTAAAAAAATCAGAACATCTGACAACAGCGCACGCGTTCTGGGTGACATTGCTGGCTGGGTCTCAGTAACGCCCATGCCCCGCCCCTCCGACTTTAGTTGGACAGGCACCCTTCAGGTTGCCTCGGCCCTCACAGGCTCCTGTTGGGTGTCATGTAGGGCCTAGTTCGGCTCTTTAAGTAGTGAATGTACATCTGGCTCCAAGGGACACTTTAGTTTGCGGTCCCTAATTCAGGAGTTGTAAGAAGGCGCTCACAACAGGTGGGGAAATTGAGGTGGAGGGGAGGTGAGATGACAGGTCGGCTGTGTCACCTACATGGTTATTAAAGTCACCCGAGGGGCCAGTTAAAGGATTTGGGTGAGGACGAAGCGAGCTCGATTTCAGGGCCCTCAGCAAATGAGACAGCAGCGGAGTCCGCCCAGGTGCTCGTTCTGCCTTGACGAGAACTTGCCCTTTTCCCCTCTCTAAAAAAATAACGTCCGAAAACATTGAGACCTGCGAAGTCACTGTCTTGACGCCGGTTCTGTCACGGACTGGATATCCTACAGTTCCGTTCTGATGCTAACCACCAGGAGTCAGGGAAGACCCGTCCACTTAAGGGCAAAGTCCTCTGATGACTGCCTCCACTTAAGATGCCACCTGCAGGTGTCATTGCCCCAGCTCGCCCACATTTCTGCCCAGCTGGCTACTAATCTGAGGCTTCCCACTCTCTCTCTGGCTTGATAATTTGGGAGAACTAGTCAGAAAACTTACCGAAACCGCTTACTTCTGATCGCAGCCTTATCATAAAAGGACGCAGAGGGCATTGTCTGGGCGGGAAGGGACAGAGCTCCCGTGCCCTCTGCGGCATCGGAGTGTGTTGCCCCCCAGCACATCGCTGTGCGCTCCACCCAGGAAGCCCAGTGGGGCTCTGCGCAGGTCGGGCCAGCTTCGCCACACGGGTGCGGTGGCTCGGGTGCTTGCCCTCGCTCCCTGCCATCTGCCGCAGGTAGAGCTGGCCCAAGGCCCAGCCCGCCGATGGTGCAAGTGCTGTTTCTCGGGACCAGCCCCATCCTGAAGCTGTCTCTGGGGTCCACCTTAAGTCACCTCTTTGGCATAACAAGGACATTGCTCTCAGGAAATTCCAAGGGTTTTCGAAGCTCTGTGCCAGGCATCAGAGACAAAGAAAAGAGACACTTCCAATTTTTTTTTTTAAGTAGGACAGTTGTTCTTTATCGCATCGCAGGTTTGAATTCTCTTGTTAACTGGTCTGAATCTCTCCACCTTGACAGTTACTCTTGATGAGTGAGTAGTAACGTGACTCAATTTTCTTACAGGAACTTTTTTCGGGTGCACATGAAAACTGGTATATCTAGCCTTTTAAAACCAGTTGAAAAAAAAAAAAAGATTTTTCAGTTAAAGAAAATAAGTAGAGTGCTCAATAAGGCGTAGAGTGCCTTCTCTTGGATCACTTCGAAAGTCAGAACTTGTTTAGGAAAGACTTTGATTTTTTGATCTTGACTGTTACGATGCTAGCTGTCCCTTCGGCGATTATTTTGTGTCCGTTGTTTGCCAGGTACAAGAAATACAAACATGAATAAGACAATTTCTGCCCTTCAGGAATTTACAGTTGAGCAGAGAACAGAGACAGGTATACGAATAATTATCGAGAGTTGCTAAAATCTTGATATTTCCAGTGCGTTTTGGTGAGTGCAGCAGAGAGGGACTCGCTTGAAAGGAGCTAGGAAGATGTTTTGATTTCAGTGTGCAAGGAATAGAGGGTTGAAGACTTTCTCACAGGGGAGTCAGCTTCTCTGGGTCCGATGCCGCGCTGAGGGGGCTGGAAGCCCGCCTGGTATGAGGCCCAGGAGTGAGGCTGGGAAGACGGGCGGCAGCAGGTCGTGAAGCCTCTTGTTTCTCTAAGATACCAAGGACTTGGAGTTTACCCAGGAGGCAATGGGAGGTTAAGGGTTTAAAGCAGAGGAATGGTTTGCCGAGCTTGTGTTGACCACTCTGTGGATTAGAGAAAGATCTGAGGCACCAGTTTGGAAATCGTCCCAGCAAAATAATATGGGGGCTTTAACTAAGGTGGCACTAGAGAGATGTATGCAGAAGAAGTAGATTTCAAGAGAGGTGAGGGAAGGAGATTTTAGAACGTCTTCACGGTACCCTCTCTCGGGCAGTTGATGGCACAGTGACGTGATTAAGTGGAAGCAGAAGGGGAAGGTCGCACGTAGAAAATGGGTTTGGGTTTTACACTGTTCAGAGAGAGACGGATCGGTAGCACAAGGGAGAAATCAAACCTGAGCACAAACGTTCCAGGCGCGGTTGTCGCGGCCTTGAGAAGGCATGGTGGGTAACACTGAGGGCGGACACACGGTTTCCTGAGGGCGCCTGCACTCAGGGGCGTCACGTGTGCAGAGAGCCGGGGGCGGGGGCGGGGCTGGAAGTAGACGCTGCTTTGGCAGATTGTCTCTTGTGACCCAAGAGCCGTCCGTGTAGTAGCACATGTTAGATTTCGGGGGTTCAGGGATGAGAGGAATGAAGGCAGTTAAAATTCCTACAGCTTGAAGCATGTAGCACTTCTGACTGGTTTATTATTCTTACCCTCATAACGTCGAGAAAATAATTGCATCTTCTCAGTCCGATTCTTTCAGCGTCACATAGTTTTTCTTGAGTATAAAATGAGCATAATTAAACTTCATGTTATTTTAAATTGAACTTCTCAGTCTTCACTCACTTGATATTTTTTCCATCTATAACTTGAAAAGATAGATTTATTACACGTTAATTGGTATCCTGTTGAAATGTCTAAAATCTACTTACTATACGATGTATTACCGAATTGTCGATTGCCTTCGTGACATTGCTAGCCTACAACAGCTCTCCGTGGCCAAAGCTGGGACAGTTTAAGCAACAAAATAAATGACAGTATTGGATTGTAAACGAAAGAATAAGGTGAACATCCGTGAGTCCATGCCAAAATAAATAAATAGATGGGTAGATAGATAGATAGAGGGATAGACAGACGAAAGGGATGCATCTTCTTGACAGTGTACGTAGGCTATTCCCTTCGAGGAGATGGAGCTTGATTCTCCTCTTGTTTATTATGGGCTGGATCTAGTGACTGAATTCCAAAGAACAGAGGATGGAAAGGGGAAAATGTAACTCCAATAAAGAGGCCTCACAGACAGCACCGTAACCAAGTACAAGGTCACCGTCACCAATGAGAAGTCATGAAGGCAACGTGTACCCTCAGGTATAGCAGTTCAGTCCTGTGATATCCTGTGATGTTCTTTCCAAAAGCTCATAACCCCAGTCTAACCATAAGGAAACATTTAAAAAAACAAAAAAAAGGGACATTGTACAAAATACCTGACTGGCACACCTCCAAAGTAGCAAGGGCCTGAAAAAGCAGGAAAGACTGAGAAACTGCCACAGATCAAAGATTAAGGAGACACGACACCTAAGTACAGTGGGATACTCTTCTGCAGTAGCTGTCATACACCAGCGGTCTGAGACCAGCCTGACGCAGATGAAATTGTAGCGAAATTGCACGTTTTGAAGTGAGGCCCGGTTCCTCTGGTTTCACTCAACCCTAATAACTACTTCTGTTTCATTAGGTCTCTGTGTTAGGTCGATGTGACGTCGGCCTAGTGAGAAGGAGTTTCTGACTTCTAGTGTCATGTCTCGTGCCTGCGTTTTGGCATTTTCGACTCACGGCTGGCGGCGTATGCCAGGACCTGCGAACCGATTTGAAAGATGGGGCGAGCAGTAGTACAGAGTATTTTTACATTTACAGGTTACAAATTACAGAATAAGCAGACGGTGGGACATTATCCTAGGTATTGATAATAACTCTTTTGTCCCCCAAGAATAAATTGGGGGTGAATTTTGTTCGGAAGAAGTATTCGCTGTAGGAGCATACCAGTTGAGCCAAAGCGTTCTGAGTTTCGTTTTCTTAACTGAAGACCGTCAGCATCGATCAGATTTCGATTTCTTGCAGTTTCTCTAGCATGGCACACAAGCTCTGCCCATGAGTGATGTGTGAACGTGTGGAGATGAAATCGGAAACTTGATTGTAGTGGTTAGTACAGTTTTGGGAATTTCCAGAAGAATGCCATTTCAGTGAGTGATCTGATTTGGGCATTATGAGCAATCGCCCAATTAAGAGGGAGGGAGGAAAACAGACTTTGCAGCTTAAAAATGGCCAGAGGAGGCTCTGAGTCAGCGCCTTTAGCTGGTGAGTCAGAAGGACTGTGTTGCCTTCGGGAAGTGTGTTTCCCCCAGTTAGAAGCGGCCGTTTTTACCGTGGACCCAGCTCCTTCCCCCAGCAGTCAGCTCGCTGGGCAGAAGCCCCGTGGCTCCTGTGAGCCCCGGACCCCAGCGCAGGACCCACAGCTTGAACCAGGAAATCTCGACCAGAGGTTTCCAGATAGTTTGGTATTCAGTTGTGCAGCTTGCTTTAGTTTTTGTGGGAAGGAGTGATTTAAATGTTAGAAATTGGTTGTAAATGATTTGTTTTGATGCCATCTCCGAATGGACCGTGGTACAGTACCCTTCCAGATCCGGCATACGTTGTTTTACCTTCGTTCACCCAAAGGTATTTCTAGCGTGAGGACCCTCAACAGCCTGCTCGTTCACACCGTTTCCCTGGTGGGCCTAGGTCTTCAGCACTGAACTCCCAGCATGGTGTGACCAGAATTCATGCTACGTTATGAAACTTTTAATAGTGGCTTTAGCCTGAAGAAATACACATTTAATCCAACAACTGTGCACTCACCGTGTTCTTTTGCTAATTTACACTCGGAAATTCCCCGTTTCTTAGTCTGGGCTGCTCAGGGCTTCAGCGAAGTTAGGGGGAGTCTCTGTTCCCATGTCGTCTTTGTGATGTCCTCCCCCTCTTTCCCCCACCTCCCCCCGGACACTCTCATCTGTGGGATTTTCTCTGTCGATGCTGGTGCAGACACCAGGCATCTGGACACGTAGTAGTATCCTTTTTTGCCTTAGCTTCGTGTCCGTTCCGCCTGTGCAGACATCAGTCAAGCTCCCTTGTGACGAATCAACTTCAGAACCTCTTCCCGGTGTCCACTCGTTTTGTGTATAACGTAAAGGTTTCTGGGTTCTTACCCCTTTAAATTCCAGTCGTGTTCTTTTTTTGTTTTCTCAACTTCCTGGCGTTCTTATTCATGATTTCATCTTATGGTTTTGCTATAAAGATACCATCTTTCCCCTGTTTCATCTAATTTGACACAGGTGTTTCCCCAAAACTCGCCTGTATCTTTAAAAGCTCATGGAGTAATGGCCAGGTACAGCCCAGAGATTCTACGCTCCAGACAGCATCCAGGCTCCCTCGCATCCCCAAGTTCATTTTTAATTCTTAATCTCCTTTTCGTTATCCCAGTCTACGATACTCTCTCTCTTCAGTTTCTCTCCTTACTCGTAATCTGCCCCGTTTTTTACATGACGGCCTCTGTTTTTCTAACCAAAGAAAAAATGCACTTGTATCTCAACTCACATTTATGTCGACTTCCAGCTCTATTTAGGTACCACTTCCGTGGTTAATCCAGAATTGCCGCTCCCTTCACTCGCGTGTGTAGAATAAACTTGGCAGGCTCGGAGTGGCTATTTGACAGGGAGCTACACGAAACATTTTTAAAAGCTCCGATCTTTCTAATTCGAGGTCTTTGGGAGACCGGCACGTGCTTCTCGCCACCACTTTCGTCCACCAGGGCTTTCGTCTTTTCCTTTTTTTTGAGTGGTTTGCACTGGAGACCGGCGCTCAGGCTCTTGGCAACTTGGCCGTGCTCGTTGGAGGCGGTGACCGCCCCAAGCTTTAGGAAGCGCTTGCTAGGAAATAAACACTTCTGAAGCGTCATCTGACTGATGAGACACCCAGTAGCATTTCCACCCCGTAGTTTTGTGAATCGAGGAATTCCCGTTTATATTTTCTGTTTCCTTCTGAAGTACTTAATTATTCAGCTGTACACTATGTAAGAGAAGCGGTGGGAACTCCGATATCTGAAACGGCGCGTGTTCTCCGCGTGTGTTCTTTGAGGAAGTATCTGACTTTCTTAACCTGGAATACATACACCCTTCTTGTCCCGTGAGCGGTGGAGTCTTCACGTGTCCCTCCAGGCACGTCTACAGTGACCACCGATGAGACGTGAAGGAGCATTCGTCACATCATGGAGACGGCAGCAGAGCAGTAACTCCCCTCTGGAGTCAGCCGTGATTTGGAAGAACCAAGGAGCCGAGCAGAGGAGCCGAACGGCTTTGTCCCCTGGCACAGAGCCAGTGGAGAGGCCAGACGCCTTCCGCTTCTGCATCGCCGTCTGGCACATCCGGCTTGGTCGATGCCACCTAGAACACACTCCCAGCCTGGAGAAGCAGCGCTGAAGAGTCCGTGAATTTGAAGATTCACTTCAGGGGAGCTTTTCCCAGCCTCGTGGCCTACCAGCGGGGGGTACCTGTCACCCTAGAACTTCTTAACATTTAAGATAAATGCTTAAGTATTAAATATTTAAGATACTCTAGATTCGTTCCACTTCTGGGCGGACATAAGTCCCTGCTCTTCTTTAAATTTTATTTTAATATCGAATGGTTGCCTGCCTACATCAGTGACTTTTAAATATTTGGGGCATAAAAATTCTGTGATAAACCTAAGGAGTCAATTTACGTAGAACAGTATAACATTTATAAAAACGCTCGGACTTTTTTACATTATCTCATTTTGGAACTCACAACAACCATGCGAGTTGGCGTGAGTCTGAAACCAGCGTTCAGGTATGTTTACTCGCCTAGATCTTACAGTTTACAGCAGATCCAGGAGCCAGAGTCGCCATGCCTCGCTCCAGAGCCCACGGACTTGGCACTGTGCTACACCCGACTCTGCTTTGCGTTCTGTTTTAGGGTTCAAAACATAGATCTGTTGGCATCTTGAGATGGACGTGCTGGTTCCCTGCGGGCATCGTGTTGCTCTTCCCCAGCCGCATGACGGTGCTTGTAAAGCAGCCCGCTCCTGGCGGCGCTGGCGACAGCGTGTGCGGATGTCGCGTGCCGAGGCCGGTGGAGCATGCCTTCGAGCATCTTTCTTTCACAGGCGCCTCTGTGCGTTGGTCTAGATCAGCATTCTGCAGTCCTAACCCGGGTTGCTTTACGTCATTAGGTAATATTTTTTCGGGTGTCCTCATCCTCTTCCTGCTTACGCAATGTTTTACGTGAACTCAGGGTCTAAATCTCGTGATTACCAAGCCCTAGAGACCTGTGTCTCGGGTACAGCTTTACTCCCCTTAAATGTGGAGAATGATCAAGAACAGCTTTGCTCTGTATGAACAGGGAATTCAAACGCTTTTAAAAATGAAAAACGAGAACCTTCCTTGAATGACGTTTAATGCCAGTCTCCTGTTAAATCCTAAGAATAGGCCACTGGCCTCCATTACTTTCAGGAAATGGAAAGGGCTCGGAAGCCGAGTGAGCTAAGCCCTCTCTTTCTCAATTGTTTCAGTTTCTCAGGAATTGCCGTTCAGTGCTGCCAATAACGATCTCCGGGGATCTGACCCCCTTCCACCTCCCACTGCCTCCTCTGCAGCTCCCGACGGCACCCAGACCAGGAGCTCGGAAGAAAGTGCCTGGACCCTCTTTCCCCCCGAGGCGGGGGAGGCCAGGCAGGGCGAGTCTCAGGATATCCTGATGCTCAGAGGTACAGTCGCAGCCTTCATCGAGACTTCCGTGAAGATGACCGGGAAGTTTGGGAAACGTTACCAGATAGCCCAGAGACCGAAGACGGAGCTTAAGAGTGGATGGCACAAGTGCCACCTGAAATGTGGCGCCCGATGACATACAGACCCTCAGTAAGCTCCTGAGGGCGGAGACTGTCATGCAGTTTCTACAGCTCCCCCACCTCTGCGGCGCCTGGTACCGGGTACGCCCGCCGTACTCAGGACATAGTAGTGTGTGGCTGGGGGGGACGTCACAGGAAGTGCTCTCCCGCCCGTTCGTCACGGGAGTAGTGATGGAGCTCGGCGTAGTCTCGCGCTGCTTGGCCACCGTGCTCTTCTGTCCTGGTCGTCTGCCTGAGTAGGAGATAGTTGTCTGTCCAAGTCTATGCATTTTCGAGCATTGATACTTCGAGTCACGTCTTCACTGACGCCTGGGCTTTTACTTCTTAGGTGTTTTGTCGTGGCGTTTAGCTCTTTAATGGAAGTCTGATCTGAACCAGTCTGTGAAATCCCTTTGTGTCTTTTTGACTTTCATCGAGAAGCGGTCTTGCTTCCTGGTGAGATCTGCCGTCAGCTGTCACCGTATCACAGAAGTAGGATTTCCGGCCATGACGTCATTTTCCCAGGAACCCGACTTGTTGCTCCGTCAGGAATGGTGACGCCTCGTCTTGCAGCTCTCCCGAGCAGCGCTAACGGTGCTTAACAGCAGTGGATGTCAGGTGTCACGTCATTAAAATGGAGTCATCGTTCACTGCCCCTCAGTGGAGGAGGTGTTAGAAACTTAGCTCCGTTCAGTTCTGTGCCCAGATTGTCCCTCGCTGAATTTTGTCACTTCATTACAAAGTCAGCTCTCATTTTGAGGCAGATCTTAAAAATCTCATCTTCAGGTATTTGATTTCTTGTACCTTTGTGCCTGCGGTTGTACGTAAGGCTTTTTGTTCCTACTGTTTTTCAAGTTAAAAGCGGATATTTCAGAGTGCTCCTAGTTTTTTGACAAACATGAAATGAATATTTATTATGTAGTCTAAACAGCTGGCTTCTTAGATCATAAGGAGCCCAGTAGCAGAACCGGGAATATTTTACTCAGGAAAATAATCTTTCCTGAGTGACATACTTCTGAGTAAGAGAAGTGTTAAATTATGCTGCATCGATTTGGGGTTTTGGTAAAAGAATGAGACCTTTTAAAAGGACGTTGAGTTTTTTTGTCTTCATGGGCTTTCGTGTATGTAAGCAAAGAACCTTAAGTGTACAGCTTTAAAAGAGGTTTATTCTATTCCATGGGTAAATTAATCACTTCTTCTACAATATGCTGTAGAGGAAAAACATAGACTATGAAAATAACCTCTGAGGATGACATAGGACGTGTGGGTTTTAGGTCCAACTCTTGAACTTTCGTCTCTGCTTCTGTTAAGCGGAGTGCTCAGCTCGACCTCCTCTTCTCATCCATCCCTAAGCACTGGAAGTTTTGTCAGTTTATGCGATCAGTCAGAGTCAGTAATCAGGACCAGATTCGATTCGAATGCTGTTAGTGATTTTTATCAGTAAAATCTGTTATATGTCTCGTAGCGCTAATGCAGAAAAACCGAGTCGTTTATTCTGTTCGTGCTTCACTAAAACTCGTTTTCCTGTCAGCGTAATGGGACAGACGACGTGTCTGAGACTCGTGAAATTCTGTCGGCAGCATCTGGTGTGGTTTGTGCTCTGCTTATCACCTCCTCCTGTCCTGTTGTCTGCAAGGTCATGTTATTCCCGGGAACAGCCGTGGCCACCACGGAGCGGTTAGGTGCTAACAGAATGACTTACCGTGGTTTTTAGACTCGAGTTTTCCTATGATTTCTATCTTTTCCTGTCTTCCTAGGTTCCCAGCCAACCTCAGATAAGTCTTCCCAGCGGCCGTCAGAGAGCACAAACTGTAGCCCCGCCCGGAAGAGGTCTTCGTCTGAGAGCACTTCCCCAGGCACGTGCTGCTCATTTGAGGAGGCTCGCCTGTCACTCGTCAACAGACGTACGAGACGGTCCCGTAGGCCTCGGAGAGGAACGGGAGTTGACGTTGACTTACAGCATAACGCCGTAGGGAAGAGCAGAGCGGTCGTGGGTGTGGGAGTCGGCGCGGTGTGCAGCGAAGCGGCGCAGGCCTTCCCTCTCTGCCCCTTCGTGTCCGGCCACGCGTGCAGTGGCCCTCCCTTCCCCGGGGTCCGCGCCAAGCGCCCGGCGGACGCCTGCCACCCCGGACAGGACTGGCCCGTCCACACACCCCGTCCCGGTGCATGCCGCCCAGCTGCAAACGCGGTCCCTTTCCCGTCGGTCCCTCTCCCATCGTCACTAAGCCCTGGCCGCCCCGCGGCCACGGCTTTTCCAGTTTGAAGTGCGACAGCAGAACGTGCACGAGTCCCCTTTGCTCCTCCACAGTCTCCCGTAGATCTTAGCAACCTCAGCACATGGTCGCTTTTCTCCCCGTTAAGTGGAGAACTGTCACCTTTTCACCTGAAGGAAGCGCTTTGCGGCCTCTCTCTGGCTTCTCCGAATCGCTGGCGCCGCTGCTCCTGTGCCATGGGGTCGTTACTTAGCAGAGCCGTAGTGACTTGACGCCTAGCGCCACAGTGGGGAGACAGCTGACCCGATCACATCGCCGGCTCCTGGGTGGCTGTCGGGCGCGGACACTCAGGACAAAGGGGTGATTCCCGCACCATGCGGGACAGAGCGGGGCGGGACGGGACTTCTTTCCACTGCTCGTAACACCGTAAAATGTAGCACTCAGGGACTGTTTCTGAAATTTTCCATTTAGTATTTTCAGACTGCCATAGACCGCAGGTAGCCGGACGGGGACTCCTTTAGTCCGTAGGGAATGGTTCCAAATGAACAGGTACGAGAGTGCGCAGACCGAGGAACGGAGGTTGTAAGTGTCGAGTTAGAGGAGTTCGCAGATGCACTGCGGGGAGCCGGTCAGTGAAGTCAGTCTCCACGGTGACACGAAACAATCCGCGAGGTCATGAGACGCAGCTCTGTGCATGTTTATTTCTGATCTCTACTGTTAGTAATGTTTACGTACTTAAATACGTGTAATCTCTTACGGTATAACAGATTTTCATAATTCATAGATTTACGTTGCATTCTCGATTTTCTTTTTACTGACGATAGTATGTGTGCTTTCAGAAAAGAAGGAGAGGATGCTGTGTATCTGTCTTCTGACTTTACGAGGACCGGAGAGTGAGCAGTCATTTTGAACTTATCAGTGTTACCAGGGGAGATGGGAGTGTTTCTTTCAGGTAGTGGGAGGAATATAAGTAAGGGGGAGAATGGTGAGTTCAAGAAGCTAAATAAAAGAGCCAGTGTGGCCACCGTAACAACAGTGACCGAGCACGAGTCTGGGGACCAGTCACGTAGTCTTGGTAACGCTTCGAAAACACTGAAAGTTTTAACCAAGGAAGCGACATGTTATTTCTTAGCTTTCTATCCAGGTGTCTTTGGTTAGGAGACCAGTCGAGATTTATGGTCCGAAAATTTAATTTCTTCCTCGGTGCCAGGCCTCTCCGCGAGCCCGTGTCGGCGTGCGGCTCGAGGGCGCGCGCGATATCCATCTTTGCCGTGTTCGCCGCATCGTGCCGGCTCAGGGGCTTGGCTTCTGCCCGCTTCTGGGAGGCGCTCGAAGCGAGTGAGGAGTGACTGATGTCGACATGTCCCCAGACCACGATTCAGCAGACACGCTGGTGTGACACAGAGTTCAGCAGGAAAGCCTCGTGCACTTTGGATTGAGACTTCAAAGGCATCTCAGACAGGGCATGGCCAGACGCTGTCCGTGGGAGGAGGTGGCGGGACGCGGTGGGCAAGCGGGGTTTCGAGGCCGATCTAGTGGCTTCAGCTTCAGCGATAGTGTACACTCTAGGGCCAGGTCCGTACACTGTTTGAGCCACAGCTTTCTCATTTGTAAATTGAGGCTACTTGGGGTCGCTGCCCAGAGTAGTGAGGGCTGGAGGACGTGTCCGTGAACCTCTGTCAACGAGGACGACTCGGCAGTGTGCTGTGCGCACCTGTCCTGCCGTTTCGCATGAAGCCGCAGCAAAGCAGACTCGCTCTGCAGTGCTCAGGCGGAGGAGCAGCTTCTCCCGGGGCGGTGTCGGTGGGCTCCGGGGGCCTTGGAGGGCGATGGCGATGCTCTGTGTCTTGGTCGTGATGGTGCGTATGCAGTAAATTTGTCAGAACTCAGAAAAATGTCCACGTGAAAAGTGCACTTGGTCTTATACAATACTTTACCTGTGTAAAGTTGCCGGATACGGTCTTCCATCTGCAGCCTAGTGCTCAGCAGGCCACCGAAAAGCCGTTGTCCGGCTAGGGTTCGGGAGGGTGGGGACACTCAGTGTGCGGCAGCTCCGGGCGAGCGGCCGTGAAGTAAACGCATTCGGTAGCTCTGGGCGGCCGGCGAAGGGAAGGAGGAGACAAAAATAATTTCCGGGAATCTGAGCCCGGGATTGACGCTTCCGCTCCGTATTTACTGATTGATTATGCCGTGGTCGTTGGAGACACAGTGAGTTGGGTGACACCGTCAGACTTCGCGAGCCACACTTTGCTTCAGAGTTATAGACGTTAAGTCACTAATTGGAAGCGTGACGATCGGTAGGAAAGGAGAAGGTATCGTGGGAGTTTTTATTTTGGTGGCGGGGTGGGGAGGAGTTGGTTATTTTTCGTTTGGGGGTTTTAGGTATTTTTGTTTGTTTTTAGGTAGTTTCATTTACTTGCAGCAAATAAAGGAGACGGGATTCACATTCAAAGCTCCATCTCTCCAAAGGGAGGTTTAGCCATTGCTGCTTATGATGGTGACTCTTAATAGCGTGGGGGGCAGGGCTGGTCTGGGACGTTCTCCTTGAGGAAGCCACATTCCCACTGCAAACTTAGAGCAGACGGAATTAGCAGATCAGTTTGTGAGTAAACATTCTTCCACTTTCAAATACTTGAGTGAAGAAGGAAGATGTTGAGTTTGAGGAATTTAAGTTAATTATTACTGCAGTTAAGGGTTCCAGATAGAGTGCTCATATGACGTGAAGCTGGAGGAAAATGTGATCATTGCAAAGTAGTTTTATGTAGCAGTGAGCTTTTTAAGGGTTTTAAACAGAAGCAGAAACCTGATTAAGTCCACGTTTAAAAGCTCACTCAGGCTGCCTTGTGACTAGCTCGCCGGGAAGCAGGGCGAGGTGGGGGAACAGTGTTCTGGTTCTACACTGCCGAGCGACAGGCCACCTTAACCTGTGGGGCCCAGGTGACTGGAAGATGATCAGAGCGCGTCGTCTTACAAACTGGAGGAAGGGTTTTGACGAGTGCTAATGTGAAGTATAGCTGAGAGTTTGAAATTTTAAAACATACTGAATTTCAACAAGGCTGTCGGATACTATTTGAGGGAAGTTATTGGTGATTTGAGAAGAATTCCAGTGTAGTCTGATGAGATTGGAATCTATTCTCGAAAAATAGAGGGTGGGGACACTCAGTGCGCGGCAGCCCCGGGCGAATGCCTGGGGCTCAGAAGAGTGTCTAGAATAGCGTCACATTTTAAAGTCATGTGGATAAGAAATCCATCAGTTAACTTTGAGAACAGATAACCTATGATCGTTGGTAGTAAACTAGGCGTCTAGAGAGGTGGCCTGTGACGATCTGATTTTACAATGCCGTGAAACTAACGTAGTTTGCCAGAGGAAGCTGAGTGTTTCTTGTTCGTCATAGTCATAAAAAGTTGCCGGGTGGCACCTAAGGAAACAGAGTTACTAACCATGGGGCCACTGAGATAACAAGGTTTATCTAAGACCGCTTGGTTTCTATCTTGCTGTCAACATGTCTTTCTTCTAGTTAATACAGATGTTTTCTATTCTGATTGTAAAGCTTTCCCCAAGAAGAGTTTTACTCTATCCCTTTGTCTTTAAACATCATAAAAAGCACTGAACTAGAAATATCTATATTTAAAGTTTAGCTCTTCAGCCAAGATCCAAGATTGATTTAACTGTCAAGTCCTTTAACTGGACCTTCACTTTTAAAGAAATAAACTCACTCTTTCTGTTCCTCATTTCAGAGAGTGAGAATTGTTGTTTTTTAATCCACATTATTAGAGAAATATAGGCTAATTTTGAATCTGTTATGGTGACTGTAACGTAGCTTATTCAGGAACGTAAACTGCCAACTTGCCGTGAAGGACAGATGCATATGATATTATGATGTCTGGTCTTCCTATGAAAAATATAGCAGTGTTCCTCGTCTTTTCTCCTATGTACAAAGTTATCTGTACATAACCAGCTGTCTTCAGCTGTCATCCACGTGTGCTCTGTCTTGTTTAGTGAACGGAGTTCCCGCTCGAAGTCCGAGGTTGGTTGCTTCCGGGGACGAGTCTGTGGACAGCCTGCTGCAGCGGATGGGACGTGAGGACCACGAGGCCCTGGAGAAAAACATCGATGCTGTGATCGCATCTGCCTCCGTGCCACCTTCCCCGAGTCCAGGCCACAGCCACGGCAAGGAGCGAACCCTGGGGAAACCAGACGGCCTCCTGGTGCCCGCGGCCCCTGGCGACGCCAGTGGCAGTAGCATCACACTTCTTCCCGAAAAGTTGCCAAGCACCTGCTCCCCCCGTCACATCAAGAGAAGCGTGGTGGAAGCCATGCAGCGCCAGGCTCGGAAAATGTGCAATTATGACAAGATCTTGGCTACGAAGAAAAACCTGGACCATGTCAATAAAATCTTAAAGGCCAAAAAACTTCAGAGACAGGCCAGGACAGGAAACAACTTCGTGAAACGCAGACCAGGCCGGCCTCGGAAGTGCCCGCTCCAGGCCGTGGTATCGATGCAGGCGCTCCAGGCAGCCCAGTTCGGCGGCCCCGAGCTGAGTGCGGGCGAGGAAGGGGCGGCGCTCCGCCTTGGCCCTGACACGGTCACGGACGTCATCGAAGCCGTCGTTCAGAGTGTCAGCCTGAATCCAGAACACAAGAAGGGGCTGAAGCGGAAAAGCTGGCTGTTGGAGGAACAGACCAAGAAAAAGCAGAAGCCCTTCCCAGAGCAGGAAGAGCACGAGAACCCGGAAAGGTAATTCATTCCTCGTTTAACACGTTACCTGAGCAGAGGGACTAGCTTTTGTATACATGTGACATGTCTCTGCAGCGGAATCGTTCAGTTACTCTTAAAACCTTCCACTGTGTGAGACCTCTTCTTTTCTCTTCCGTTTAAAAGTGTTCTTATTCACGGCTGTCCAGAATTATACATAAATAATTAAGAAGCAGAGGGGCCGTAACAATCCAGTTCAAGCCCTCACCTTACAGATGAGGAAATCGACATGATGCGTTTGACGCAGACCGGAGCCGAGCGAGTGGCGTTTTTACTGTCACGCTGTCTGTCCTGTCTTCACTGTGCTCGAAACTTTTCGTCTTGTCATCAAATACGTTTTAAGCCTTCTTGCCTGTTAGATTTACTTTCTTCACAGTTTCCTTCCCATGTTTTTACTTTTTTCTAAAAGGCATAAAGCAGAAAGCCAAAAATCATCAAAAGATAGGGCCATTTAATTCTTTTGTTATGTATCCAATCAGATTCTTTCCCCGAAGGTTTATTCGATATTTTTAAATGAAGCGATACAGTACTCACCATTTGCAAATGACTTTAGCTGTGCTAAATACGGCATGCTGTCTCACTCACATTGCAACCCTTATTCACAGAGAAATACAAATTAAAGCCGCTAGATACTTTTGAAGTCCTTTAACATGCTTTGTCAAATTGATATATATTGTCAGATTGCCCTCCTCAAAGCCACACCTGTTGATGCTTTTCCTAACATTATACAGTAATCGATGTATACTATTTACTCCACCCTTATCTACTCTGGAAGTTATATCTTTTTTAATTTTTATCAGTGTGACATCTGTGAAATGTTACTTCCTCCTTTTTTCAATTTGCACTTATTTGCATATTGGAGATTAATATTTGTTTATGTTCCTTACCTACTTTTTTCTATTTTTAAGTGCTCATTGTATGCAGGAAGAATATTAAAACTTCGTGTTTGTTGTTCGACATTCGGTTTTCTTTATATTTTTTTGCCATACATCAACAGAACAGTTAATCAGCCTTTTTTGATATCATCTGGCTCGGTGAATCCTATAGAGAGAAGTTTTTCATGTCTCTCTATGCATACGTCTATACAAAATTCTTACCCTTCTTTTCTAGAGACTATATGGGATTTAAATTTTTGCCATGAATAATACATGCTTGGAAATAAATCAGTGAAACTGGAAATTTACTGATTGAAAAGTTGAGTCTCTGTTCACATGATCTCGTTTCCTCTCAAATCCTATTCTGCTTAAGGGTGAATCTGTGAGGACCCTGTGACACCTCGCCTTCCCATTCAGAGTGACCCTGTGACACCTCGCCTTCCCATTCCCGCACGCAGGCACAGGCAGAGCCATCTCATGTGGCTGGCGACATGCCACATGTAACTTTTGTAGCTTTTCCCCTTCATCTTGCTTGGAGAGTTTGTCCTTAGTACATATAGAGTTGCCTTATTCCACGCTAAGAATATATCATAATTTATTTAATTCTTCTCCTTTGATGGATTGCATATTAATTTTTTACATGTAGGACTTCAAATTAGTTGAAATTTACTTCCATATAAGCTATGAGTGCTGTGTTTATGGCCGGCCATTCTTCAAGGTGGCCGATTTGTAAGCATGGCCGTTTTTATGTTGTATGTAGTTACATTTATACTCCCAGTGGATTCTAGTAAAATGTTTTTTGTTTTGGTTTGATTTTTGGAAAGGCAAAAATAAATGAATTTAAAAAAAGATTTAATGTTTTTGAGTCTTTAAATGGTGACTCACCATTACTTATTAATTTATCCTTTTTTGGCTTTTTGAAATAATACCTTTATCATATATTAAATTCTTATACATCTTTGGGTGTTAGGGGTTTTTTAAATATTTCTGTATTCTCTACCCATCAGCCTGTTTTGGCGTCAGCGTTATTCCATTTTAATTACTGAGGCTCTAAAATGCCTGCAGAGAGAATGGTTTCTGCCTTCACTGTAGTACGAAAGTGACAGTTCGTGACACCTTGATCACCCATTTTAGGAAGGGGAAGGGCCACGTTAAGAGTGCGCTTCACAGAGAAAAGGTTTCATTTCAGATCAGCCTTTGTGTTGCAGTGATCCTGGTGTCGTGAACAGCCGTACTAAACACTTACTTTCCACAAAATTATGAAGTTTGAAGAGATTACGAAGAGAAAGATATAGATGTCAGTAGTGCCCCAAAAGACGACAGATTCGGTGCGGTCCCTGTAAACATCCCAGAGACCTTTTTTTTGAAGTAGAAAAACGCATCCTAAATTCGTAAGGAATTTCAAGGGATCCCAAGTAGCCAGAATAATCTTGAAAAAGAGCAAAAATCGGAGGACTCGCACTCGCTGTAAGATCTTTTTCTCGCGTTTTTGCGCAGGCCGGGCCTTCACCGTGGTGCTGAATACAAGGGACGAGAGCGGCATTGCTTTGTCCTTGACACTGAGGTGGTCTTGTCTTCACCATTAAATATGAGGCAGAAAGAAGATCTGGGGAATTGCCCGCCGTGTCGTTGCTTCGGTCCCAAGGCCCTTAGCCAGTCTGTTTGCTTCTGTTTATTTTATATATAGTTCCCAGCATTTTTAGTTGTACTTAGTTGGAGGATAAGTAGAAGTATCTATCTTTTGCCTGGAACTGGAATCAATCACCTTAATTTCTAAAGATGGTTTAGGTTCGTTTAGATTTCTATTTCGACAGGCCGTTTCCCCTCTTCTTAGCATTTACAGACATTTTACTTCATTGCCCTCCGGCTCGCATTGTTCCCCACGTGGAGCCGCATTCGTCCTTGTACTCCTGTGTAGAGTGTGTGTTTTTTTCCTCTGGCCCATTTTATTTTCTTCATCAGATAGTTTTCCAGCAGTTTTATTATGACGTGCCCTACTTGTTTTGCATTTATATTGTTTATGGTTTACTTAACTTCTTGGAACTTTGAGTTTATCCTTTTTATCAAATGAGGAAAGATTTTGACCATTACTCTTTAAATTTTTTTCGTGATTTTTTTTTACATTGTGAATGTCTCGTTATCGTGTGTCTGGTTTTTGTTCTCTTCCGTATTCCCTTAGTTTTTGTAGGCAGTTAGGTTACTTGCGGGTCAGCTCAGGTCTTTTTGAAGACTGAAGCTTCGTTAGAGCTGGCCGTCAGTCCTGGGGTAGGCGAGCCCTACAGAAATGGGCGCCGTCACCTTCCCGGGGTCTCTGTGGAATGCCCCGCGGTTGGCGATGTCTCTGCACCCCGCCGTGTGGATCTGAGCGTGGACTTGTCCCGGCGAAGGCCTCTGGTGGCTCTTGGCCCAGCCCTGTGGCGTTTCACCCACACGTGCGCAGCTCAGCACGCATCAGGGCCCTGCGGACCTGGCCGCCCCGTGTCCCCATCTCTCTCCCCCGTGCTCCCTGGCCTCCCCCTGCCCTCATCCCTCCCGTGCCTCCGTCTCTCCCAGGCCCCTATCCCTCCCCTGTGCTCCCATCTCCTCCCGTGTCCCCATCTCCTTCCCCGACCCTTTATTCTCCATCCTTCATCCTCCCGATGATACACTCTCCCGCTCCGCCTCGCCCGCTCGCGCATTCCCTTCCTCGGTTCTACTCCGTTGCCACCGCCTTTCTCTTAAAAGGCCACGGGACGGAGGACTCGCCTCTCGCCCGCCTTTTTTTCCAGTTTTCTGAGGAATCACAGTGCTGCGCTAACTGTCGTCCAGTGTCTCATAATTGTGTCATAAACTTTCTCCGGGTTCATAGTAGTTTACGGTATTACCGTTAGTTTCTGTCAGGAGGACAAGTCTGTTACTCCAGCATGCCCAGATGAGGAAGTCTCCATATCTCTTTTATTAATGGCTGTTATTTTTTTTAAATAGACAACCATTTGTAGGAAAATATTTTTTCACCATAAATTATCTTTACACTTCTCTTTGCAGCTTCGCCGAAGCAGCGGTCGAGATTCCCAGTCCTCCTGAAACCCCAGGCAAACCTCCCGAGCCGGAAAGCACCTTGCAGCCTGTGCTCTCGCTCCTCCCGAGGGAAAAGAAGGCCCCACGTCCCCCGAAGAAGAAGTATCAGAAAGCGGGGCTGTATTCTGACGTTTACAAAACTACCGAGTAAGTAACAGGACCTGCCAGCTGGCATCTCCGAAGCCCTGCTGTTCTTTCATGTTTGCAGAACACTCCGGCAAAGAGCGTGATGCGAATGTGGTGTGTGCAGGTACGAATGCACCACAGACACCTCACGGCCGTCGCCATACAGCGCCGTGTCGTTCGGGGCTCATACGTCTTCCGTGATCTTCCTTCTGTCTTTCGGGATGACGTTTGTGTGGTTTGGATTCTGACGGTGCTCTTTGTTGATTAAAAATAAGAAAAATGGCATTATACCTGTATCTAAAATGATCCTGACGATTTTCAGCAATTCATTCCTCGTTAACTAATTGAATGCTTTCTCTGTTCCAAGCACTTTGCCAGATGAATAAAATATTCCTTACTTTTAAAATCCTCATATTCTCTTGGGGAAAGTACAGCTTGAAAAGCACTCTGAGAAGTTTTAAAGCCCCAAAGAGATATGGACTAGCTGTATCACTGAGTAAGAAGTCTTCCATAGAATGTTGAGTTGGGTTTTAGAGATGCAGCCGTAGTTTGCAAGGTGGACAAGGGCATTTCTGGTACATAACTGATCGTCTCTTACCGAGGCCATTTTGCTGTTTCTTCTGGCAGTATCTGTTTTTGCTTGTAGCTGTGGCTTTTTAGACGATTAATTGTATGAAAAAAATCAGAAACCACCTTTAGATGATAAGAGTGAACAGCTTTGGTTAACTTGTCATAATTACCAATAATATAATGAATGGAAATAGAGTCCTTTGTCAATCATCTGTAAAGATTTAACCAAAAATTGCTCCGAGAATGAAACCATTATAGAAAGTGAAGACACTGACAATTCTTGTTCCTGTTTTAGCTCAATTAAAACTTTTCTGTTCTCTGTTTTAGCTCAATTAAAACTTTTCTGTTCTCCATTTAATTAGCTTGTGTAAATCTTGTATCTAATAAAGTATAGACCAAATTTTCGTTCGTAGAGTGCTCGGTTCCAAACACCATAGTTGTCTTGATCTATGTATTTAACTTTGATGAGGAAAAAATATAACTCGGGTTAAAATTTTCATTTCTCTGTTCACAATCATTATTTTAAGTAAGTTTTTAAAGGTAAGGGTGGTCTTTAGATCTGAGTAGAACAATCTAGTATCTTTCTTCCTTTGTGACTGTTTCCCAAACTCCTTACCACTGCTTTAAAAACTGCATCTGACCTGGTTTCTGACTCCGTCTGGGCCACTGCGGCCACTTCCATTGCTTCTCATTTCCAGTCTCATTCCGATTCCTCTACCTGCTCTCTCTCCATTTCCCAGATCCTCTCATGACTGATATCTCAGTGACATTTACGTCTTAGCTTAATGTCACTTCCTTCGAAAAACCTTCCCAAATGATTCTCTCTTCGTCACATTTTAATTATTGCCTAGCATTTATCAGTTTTCTGATTTTTTTTGTTTTTCTTATCTCCTTATTGTTTGGATACCCAAGTAGAGTGTGACCCGTCTCCTTCACCACTGTTTCTTAGCACAGAACATGACCTGGACTTCCTGAGTGTCCGTACCTGCCGAGTACATAACCGAACGACCCACTAGAAAGAACAGTCTTCAGGTTTAAGAACTTTAGGGTCTACAAGTACCTGCCTTCTCTGGGCCTCAGATTTTCTCATCTGCAAAGATATAGCAGAGTTAGACTTTTGTTTTTAAAGGCAGCGTGTTGTCGTTCATAGAGAAAAGAAATATATCAGCCTTGCCTTACTTATCAGAACTTTAAGCCAAAATCAAGTTAGAATAGACTAAATGAGGCCCTCTCTCCTGGAGCCTTTTTCTCTCCTCTCTTTTTTCTCATTTCCTTTTTTCTTTTTTCCTTCTTTTTTCCCCCCATCTATTATGTGCTTGTGAAATCTCTTGAGACTGTCTCATACCAAACATTAGGGACACAAATCAGTAAATGAATGAAAGAGGTAAGCCTGCAGGAACATCGTGGGATAAAAGAAAGAATAGTGCGTGAGTAGGAGTCGAGCAAGACACTGAGGTTTCTATCTTAAATGTCCTTGTCAGCTACTAAAATCAAGATAAGTCACTTAACCTCATAGAGCAACTGTTTTCAAATCTGTAAACTAGAGCTAACATTTCCTCTTACCTACGTCACGGGATCGATATAAACGAGTACGTGTGAAAGTGCTTTATGAATTGTTAACCAGACACAAGGTCATCGTTCTATCAAATCTGAAATTGAGGTTTCTTTTGCAAAACCATTGGTGAATGCAGACAAGGCTCTTTCTTATGTGTAATTTCTAAAAGGTTTTTCCAGAAATGCAGATTTTAAAAAATCTGAAAGTACTTAGCATCTATCTGTCTCCCCCAAACATACATTTAAGATTTAAGCCACGGTTAAAACAGAGACTCTCGACAGAGGGACCTGTTTTCTGTAATTAACTACAAGAGGCAGTTTCGGCGCCTCTGACTGTTTTTCATTCTTTTCTGATCGTAGCCCAAAGAGCCGACTGATCCAGCTAAAGAAAGAGAAGCTGGAATACTGTCCGGGAGAGCACGACTACGGGCTGTTCCCCGCGCCCATCCATGTCGGTGAGTGTCGGTCCGCGCGGCGCGCCGCTCAGGACACAGGCTGTTTCTTGCGCTGGGGCGAAGCGTCCTTCGTGTTCTTGTTCTCTCGGTATCTTCAGTGGGGTTGAGCTCTTTCTTTTAACATTTACACTCACCCTGAAGAATTCTGCAAACTCTTTGCTGTCTAGGGGGCAAAATGATGTAAATCTTTTGATGAACACCACCTATCTGTAGCGTTTGATTCCCTAAGGATGTCATCCGGGAAGACCCAGCCGTTCATCCGTTCCGTTTCCGGCTTTTTCCGTGTCCACAGGAGGGAGATGATTTATGGATGTGTATTAAAAGGGACAAGGCCCGCTCGTTTTTCTGGTCATTTATCTGCTTGAAAACAGAGCAAGCTTTATCTTTCTGTTGATTTTTAGAGGGAACGTCTAGTGTTTGGGGACTGGTACCTCCTGGGCTCCTGCCGTGAAGCTTGTCAGATATGTAAAAGGTCCCTAGAAGCCATCCTAGACTCCTCCCTTTAACCCTCACCCTGTCCATGTCCAGGTTCTGTCATTTGCATCCTTGAAACGTATCCTCTCTCCAGATTCTGTTGCCGCCCTTCAGACCCGCGACGCCGTTAGCCTCGGCACAGGCTGCAGCACTGGCCTCCCAGCCCACCTCTGCGCCTCCATCCTTGTCCCCTCCCGTCCGCTCTCCAGACAGCCAGAGAGAAAGGGTGTTTGACTTACACCAGGTCACACTTAAAAACCTTTCCGCGGCCTGCCGTCAGGTCGGCCGCAGACTCCTTAGCCTGACGTTAAGAACCATCTGGCCCCTGCCTGCCCCATCGCTCCGCATGTATTCGTCCCTGCCTGTCCCTCAGTCACGCGTCAGGCGGTGCGGGTCTCCCTTCGGACCCTGGGCAGCCCATGCTCTTGCCACCAGAGGGCGTTGTGCTAAGTGTTCACATCGCCTGCACCCTCCCTCCCCGTGACGCCCTCATTTCTTCTCCTTTAAGGGTGAGCTTAACGTCAGCATCAGCGTAAATAGCATTTTCTTTAAAATCGTTTTCCCGATTGTGGAACAAAGGTAAGCTGTAAGTTCCATGCTCTCCGGGCTTAATGCCAAAGTTCTTTTGAAAAAGCCTTTTGTTTTTACCAGTGAAGTCACAGCAATGGAAGCAGATTCTCAGCAGATTTAGCTATTTCCTAGAACCTACTAATGATAAGTAAGCTTTGAAAATAAGTCATTTCAAAGTCCCATTGAAGGAAAACATGACCATTTCGGTCTTACTGGTTTTGTCTCGGATGGGAAATTGGCTTAGGTCTCGGGCGAAGCTCTCACTCTTTAAGGGGATGAAGGAGTCCGTTCTAACCCAAGCGAAAACGGAGAATAACGGTGAGCCAATATTTCTGTCACATCTCTTGCACGAATAGTGGTTAAGAGGTCCGGAATGGAAATCCCTTAATCTAAATAAAGATTTTATCTCTAAGTTCCCAGGTTAGCTCTCAGGGACACTTATTTGTATTCAGTGGTTTGCAAAATGAATAACTAATGGAAACCCTATCTAAGTAGTGTGTCTTTTTTCCCCTGTTAAACAGGGCTTAAAATCAAGATGTTGCAGCATAGAATTTTTTTCCTGACAGGGCAATTTTTGATTTTCAAATATTTTATAATTAGAGTAGGGCAGGGTTCAGTCAGGTCACTTCGTCACATCAACGACAAGCACGACTTTGAGTCAGTCAGACTTAGGTTCGTTTCCGTCTCTACAGTCTTAGTTCTGTGAACAGTTGTGTAAGCAAAGTAAAAATGCATCTTACATTAATGGGGTCAGATTCTGTAAATAGAAAGTAATATTTTTAACTGTTTAATGAAATCAGGTTTCTTTATCTCATTAGAGAACTGCATTTCAAGTAAAATTTTATTTTTTCAATGAAGAATATTTCTTTATCAAAATGTGTATTTATACCCTTAAATTTATGGTCAGTCGATTTTTGGCAGGCGTGCCACAACAGTTCAACGAGGAAAGTGTGATCTTTTCGATGGTTCTGTGATAACTGCATGTGGGCATACAAAAGGGTGAAGTGAGTCTCCAGCCTCACCACGTACAAAATTAACTCAAAATGGATCACGGACCTAAATACCAGAGTTAAAACCATAAACCTCCGAGAAAAAAACAAAGGAGTAAACCTTCGTGACCTTGGATTAGGCAGTAATTTCTTAGATGCGACACCAAAGTCATGTGCACCAAAAGGAAAAAGAGACAAATTGGACTTCATCGATATTTAAAACTTTTGTGCTTTAAAGAACACCATCAAGAAACTGAAACAACCACTCACAGAATGGGAAAAATGTTTGAAAATCATACATCAAGTAAGAGACTTGTATCCAAAAATCCATACAGATAGAAAACCATTGTAACTCAACAATAAAAAGACAACACAATTTTTAAATGGGTAAACTCTTTGAATAAACATTTCTCCAAAAAAGATACGCAGATGGCCAATAAGCACGTGAAAAAAGGTGCCACATCATGGTCATTCGGGAGACGGAAGGACAAAACCATAACGAGGCGCCACTTCGCACCCACTAGGACAGTTTTAATTAAGGGGTTAACGAGGATGTCATGAAATTGGAACCCTCATGCTGCGCTAGTGAGAATGCGAAGTGGCATAAACCTGTTTGGAAGACGTTTCAGAAGGTCTTCAAAGAATTAGAGAATTACCATGTGACCCAGCACATCTGCCATCAGGTATGTACCCCAGAGAAATGAGAATGTCATCCATCCGAAACTTAGACACACATGTTCATAGTGGCAGTTTCAGTTCCTGCCAAAAGGGAGAAGCAGCCCCAGTCCCCGTCGGCAGGTGAACGGAACAGCAGAAGGCCGCGTATCCACAGGCGGGAACGTTGCTGGCAGGAACCAGAATACGGAGATGGGCAGCAGCACGATGGACCATGAGTCCGTTGTGCCCTGCGAAAGAAGACAGTCACAGGACGCCACTGTTCTGTGATTCCACATGTGTGAAATGTGCGGGACAGGAAAGTACATAGAAGCACAAACTAGGTTGAGGTTTCCAGGGACTGGGGATGAGGGACAGTGAGGAGTGACTGTTAATGGACACAGGGTTTCTTTTGGGGATGACGAAAATGTTGAGATGGTGATTACATCAGGTCTCCAGTAAGACAGGGACAGAGAGAGGTTTATGTTACTTGACTCGCGCCAGTTGTGGATGCTGGCGCGTCCCCAGTCTGCAGGGTAGGCCGGCAGCATGGCGACCAAGGGAAGAGTCGACGCTGCAGCTGAAGACGTCGAAAGGCGTTCTGCTGACTCGGCCCCCTCCGGGGAGGTCCGTCTTTCTTCTGTTAAGGCGCTCAACCGATGGGGTGAATGCCACCCACATTGCCGAAGATAATCTGCTTTACTCAGATCTGTCGATTTAAATGTTAATCTCACCTAAAAAATACCTTTACAGACACGTGTAGAATAACGTTGGACCAAATGTCTGGGTACTGTAACCTAACCAAGTTGACACATTAAGTTAACCATCACGGTGGTGATGATTGCACAGCTCTGTATATTAAAGCCCATTGAACACTGTACGTAAAGGAGGGAATTTCATGGCATGTGACTTAAGCCTCGATAAAGCTGTTGACTTGAAAATGCATATTACAATTAAGTTGTTTTGATCAGGCATCTCAGAGGAGCTCTAGCAAAGAGTCAGGGGTCTTACCGTCGCCCAGTAGTAGCGTGGCTCCCCCCACGGTCCCCCCGCCGCAGCAAGGAGCCTCCCCCAGCCTGTCAGCGCTTCAGCTTCAGTGGAGGCTGAGTGGGGAACGCCAGCTGGCAACGCCGCAGCCTTCTCCCTCCGTCTGGCGGAGCAGTTTTGGAAAAAGAATAAAAGCCTTTATAAAATTCAGAATCTTCTAATACAAAAATGGCCGGGTTTGAGTTGAATATTACATTTCACACCAAGAACCAGGGAGATCTCAAACTGAATTGAAAAGGCAGTTAACATTTGCCAACACCGAGGCATTAAAATCTGACAATGATTTTAAAGCAGTTATGATTTAAAAACTTCAAGTAATTATGCTTGAAATGTGAAAAAACAGAAAAGCCTCAGCTTTTAGAATAGAAGATTTAAAGAAAAACCAAATAGAAATTTTAGAATTGAAAGATGCAGTAACTGAAAGAATAAGCTCAGGAATAGAATTGACAGAATGAAGGGGAAACAGGAGGAATCGGTGACTAGGTGCTGAAATGTTACTCAATCTGAACAAAAGAGAAAATAGATATAAAAAAAAAAATCAGAGGCCGTGAGGCCGTAACAAAAGAGCTAAAATCGTATCCTCAGTGTTCCGAAGGAAGAAGAGGAGATGGAGATGGATGGCTGAGAACCTCCCAGATTTGGGAGAAGACGTAAACCTACTAATTCGAGAAGATGAGTGAGCCCAGACGGAGTATACGCACGGAAATCCGTCCCAGCACACTTTATAATCGAACCGCCGCATACTAGGGACAAAACAGTTTTAAAACAATGAGAGAAATGACTCCTTTCCTACAGGGGTAAATTCAAACGACAGTAAATTTTTCATCTGAATCCACGGAAGCGGCACATTTTTCAAATACCGAGAGAAGAACTGTCGAAGCAGAATCCTATACCCAGCGAAAATATCCTTCGGGAATTAATAGAGAATCAAAGCATCTGAAGACGAAGAATAACTAAGTTTGCCTCCAGCAGACTCACCCTGCGGGTCGGGGAAGTTCTCTAAACCGAAAAGCAGTAAGGAGCCTTAGGACATCAGGAAGGTGGGGAAAAGTACAGGGAGCAAAAATATGGACATATACAATAGTCTTTCTCCCTTTGAGTCTTCTAGGTAATTTTTTAATGGATAAAGCAAAACATTTTAACATTGACATATGTTTTTAAGAAATTATTGAGGCATAATTCACATATCCTACAATTTAAAGTGTACAGTGGCTTTAGTATATTACATTATCAACTTTTTTAACTTTCGGTAAAATGTATGTAACTTAACATTTGAATTGTGACCATTTTGAAGTGTAAGATTCAGTGGCATTGACATTTACGTTGTTGTGCAGCCGTCCCCTTTACTCATCTCCAAAACTTCATCTTCCCAAGCTGAAGCTCTGTACCCACTGAATAATAGTTCCCCCATGATCCCTCCCCAGGCCCCGGCAGCCACTGTTCTTCTATCTGTGTGAATTTTACTATTTTAAATACCTCATATAGTGCAATCTCGCAATATTTGTCCTTTCGTGTCTGCCTTACTTCACTTAGCACAGTGTCTTTAAGGTTCTCCCTGTCGTTGCATGTATGAGAATTTCATTCCTTTTTAATGTTGGATAGTATTTGTGTGTGTGTGTGCACACACACACACGCGCGCGCGCCACGTTTTGTTTATTCATTCATCTGTCGATGGACATTTCTGTTGTTTCCACCTTTTTGCAGTTGTGAATAATGCTGCTATGAACCTTGGTTTACAATTCTCTGTTGAGGACCCCGCTTTCAATTTTTTTATGTCTATGCCCAGAAGTGGAATTGCTGGATCACACGGTAAGTCTACATTTCATTTTTTGGGAGCTGCCATACTGTTTTCCACAGTGGCTGCACCATTTTACATCCCCACCGACAGTTCTTAAGGGTTCAGTTTCTCCACATCCTTGATGATACTTGTCATTTTCTGTTTTTTCATAGTAGCCATCCTAACAGGTGTGAAACTCATTCTGGTTTTGATTTGCAGTTCCCTAATAATTAGCGATGTTGAGCATCTCTTTGCGTATTATTGGCCATTTGTATATCTTTAGTGAAATCTGTTCAAGTCTCTTCAAGTCCTTGTCCACTTTTCAATCATTCGTGTTCTGGTTCTTGAGCTTTAGGTGTCTTTATACATTCTGAATATTGCTTCCTTAGCACACGTGTGATGAATGGGAGGATGTCTTTATGACGCGATAAAGAATTTACACAAAATGTATAAACACCAGAGGAAGAGGTTGACAGTTTTAATTACATTAACTGCCATATCGGAGCGAGCGGGTCTAGCGATCAGGGTTGGATGCAGTTGTTTACAATAGCTATATTAAAATCTCAGATAAGGTTTAGGACAAGGCAAAGGGCACAGTTCGGCATAGAGAATTCGATTTTAGCAGAGAGGAATGACACATGAGAATGTAAAGGCAGGAAGGAGCTGGTCGTGTTTAAGAAATTATCCCGGTACAGCCATTATGGAAAACAGTGTGGCGGGTCCTCAAAAAATTAAACATAGAACTGCCATATGATTCATCAGTTCCACTTCGGGGATTATATCCAAAGGAACCAAAAACGCTAACTCAAAAGATACCTATGCTCCATGTTCATAGCAGCCAAGACAAGACATGGAAGTAACCTCAATGTCCATCAAGGAATGAATGGATAAAGAATTTGTAATGTCTGTATACAGTGGAATATTAATCAGCCATTTAAAAGAAAAAGGAGAAAATCCTACCATTTGCAACAACATGGAAGGACCTTGAGGGCACTTTGCTAAGTGAAATGACTCAGACAGGAAGACAAACATCGTGTGATCTCACATGTATGTGGGATCCAAAAGAAAGAAACCAAACTCAGAAAAAGAGATCAGACTCGCGGTTTCCAGAGCCTGTGGTTGGGGTTGGGGGAATAGGAGAAAGGTGGTCAGAAGTTAACTTCCAGTTCAGGGTCATGGGTACGTGGGGCGGTGTCCACGGCCTGGCTGGCTAACACTCCGCGTGATAAAATCAGAACTGCTCAAGAGTAAGTCCCCAGGGTTCTCATCTCAGGGAAATAAAAGATGTTTTTTCTTTTTTTTGCTTCTCCTTTTTATTGTATCTATGAGCGATGACGGATGCTAACTAAACTTCTAGCAGTCATCATTACGCAATACTTGCAAGTCAAACCATTACGCTGTATGCCCTAAGCTTATACAGTGAGGTGTGTCAATTATATCTCAGTAAAACCAAGGGAAAATAATTAGTGAACCAATCAAAAAAAAATGAAGAAAAATATTGTGCTTAAGAAGAGCAGAATTCAAGAGGTGAGCAAAGGTGATGCTATTGCTTAATGGGGTGAAGAGGGAGCACTCGGTGGAGCATCGCCAAGCTCGTGCCATGGAATAAGTGCTTCCATCCACTCATCAGTTCAGAAAATGCTTACTCAGTGCTTACTCTTCGATCACACGGTTCTCGAGATGCTTGCAAAACACCCGTAAACAAAAAGCCCCTTGCCTCCTGGAGCTGACATTCTTCCAGCGGGGCAAAAATCAGAGTTCCCCTGTCTTCCTGGGTCTCACCTCCCTTTCCTCAGGCCGACAAGGTCAGACCTTGAGTTCTACTAGTGTTTTGTTAAGTGAACTTTAAACAGATTCTTTTTAGTGTCTTCGATCGTCGTTTATAACCCCTTGATGATGCACGTTTCACTCAGAAACTGCCACTTTCTCTCAGAACTCCCACGATGGCTTTTCGGTGGGGAGTGTGGGGACCATGTATACAGAATGACAAAGGGGAAGTAATTCTTACCATGAGTGATATTGTAATCCGGTACTCAGACTATGTACAAACAAGCTAAACTTTTTTTGAAGTCAGTCCCCTTGTTTTTCAAAAAAAAGCCAAGTTTCTGTCCGATTTTAATATCCCGTCTTAAAAAGGCAAGAGGCAAAGCCGTCAGGATCTTTCTCTTTATTGAGTGTCCTCTCACGCTGTTTTGGTTTGCTCATTGCCTAGCTGCATGGTTGTCAGTGGACTGTTTTCGTAGAGATCGTCTACCTCCAAGTCCTCTGTGTGTGTGTGTGTGTGTGTGTGTGTGTGTATGAGTGTGTGTGTGTCCTTAGTGTGTACTACACAATAGGAAAGAGTAGCTAAAATTAAAAATTGGTGATGGGAAAAATCTATAAAATTAAATCTTTATCTTTCTAGTCAGTGCATATTAGCTCTTGTGGCTCCGAGGCCCTTTGTGTGAGTGATACTGAAACCGATGGTGTTTCTGGTTGCAGGGAAGTATCTGAGGCAAAAGAGAATCGACTTCCAGCTCCCCTACGACATCCTCTGGCAGTGGAAGCACAATCAGGTACAGCGAGGCACCTGACCAGGTTGCACTCTTCAGCTGGGGCGCGGGGGAGCCAGGCTTTCTCTCTGCCTCCTCGTTATGCTCTCATTTGAGGAGGTGTGGAGAAGTGTCCCTGTGAAGGTTAGAGACTAAAAAAATGAATTTGCATCCATATTTAATGTGACCTATTTGCCTTTACTCATACTTCAAAATAGCAGTAAGTTCCTCCTTCCTTAGGCAGCCTTCTGTTATTATTCTGGGCTTTTATTTTGGTAGCAAAGAGTCTGTTCTATAAGAATCCTGTTTGATGCAGGTCTCCGGAGAATTTAGATGTACTGCCAGCAGCACTAAGAAATTTCAGGCTTTATTTTTGTTGGCTCCTTCCCATGAGTTTGGAATTTATTTTTCACATACAAAAGAAAATTTTCTACTAAAGGAAACAGGGAAAATGTTTAACACTCTTGTACTTTTAAAAGATCTTTAAATATATTGGCAACTAAAAATAGAAGAGTACTATTTTTTTCTCGCTTCCCTAATTGAAGAGTTTCCCCCAGTAATTTATATATTAAGCTATAGTCCCCAAACCCGATACTGAGAATAACCATTGGGAAATAAAACTAGTCATGCAAATGAGGCGAACAAGCTCCCGAGTTTTGCCAAAATTCCACCCGAGTTTAATTTGGGAAAGCCAGAAGGATGGCCGTTTCCCTCCGCATTGTCTGCTCTGGTGACAGGATCGCGGTCCGTCTGAGGCCTTGGTCCCAGAGCTCCGACAGGGAGGGAGGCCGTGCGCTTCGACGGCACTCGCTGAGGCGCGGCGGTGGGATTCTCCTTACAGATCCAGACGCTCTAACTCAGGCCAGGGCGCTGGGTCTCGGTACCGTCTTCTGTGGTAAAACGTTGGCCCGCTGGCTGCCTCTCTTCTAATATATTCTTTTTTTTTTTACCTCGTGCATTCTTGATTACAATGTGATAGCTCCATTTTCCTGCCTGCGCTATCTTCTTCATTCACTAAATTAATTGCCTTAATTAAAACGTGAGATGTGTGTTTTCCGACAGTACCCACCCTGATAAAGCCAGGGCACTCGTCTTTTTAATTTCATGTACCTACCTGGGCCATCTAAACAAGCCCCAGGCAAGTTTTCCCCCTTGTTCCTAGCGGCAGATAGACTGTGCATTTATCCCGATGAATGGCTTCCGTCTGCACTGTGACTTGCATTTGCGTATTCACCAACATGCTGGAGAAACACAGCATTCAAACTGCATCTTTAGACTATTTTATATTTATATTTCTCTTGTTGAACCTAGTTCTCTTTCTCCCCTGATCTGGGAAGTCACCTTTTTTATTTCAGGGTAAAAAGCGATCACACCAAGAATTTCCCTCACACGTATCCGGCCCAGAAAGTCCTGTAGACATTTCCATGTGGGCAGAACACGTGGATGATTTCCTGTATTTTTAGTGATTAATGCTGCTGTCTGGCATTTGAAGTTAAATGCTATATCAAGATGTTTCTTTTTTTTTCTAGCTATACAAAAAGCCAGATGTCCCACTATATAAAAAAATCCGTTCAAGTGAGTAACCGGGGAGCTATTTTTTCTGCTTCCATACTTTCAGTGGTCTTAGCCTGGCACTTAAAAAATTATCCTGTGTGTTCACAACTTATTCTCCGCTGTCTTCTCTCAAGATGTCTACGTCGACGTCAAGCCGCTTTCTGGTTACGAGGCCCCCACGTGCAACTGTAAGAAGCC
The DNA here is from genome assembly GCF_902729225.1 of Pteropus medius. NCBI lineage: Eukaryota > Metazoa > Chordata > Mammalia > Chiroptera > Pteropodidae > Pteropus > Pteropus medius. The sequence goes on from NW_024352789.1 coordinate 595,012, forward strand.
TGACGCCGCCGCCAGGAAGGGCTGTGTGGACGACTGCCTCAACAGGTACCGTGCTCGGCTGACCCTCGCGAGCGTCGGCTTTCAGGCACACGGGACACTTCATTTGGAGGGAAGCACTAAGTAGGCTCTGATTTCCTCAGGAAGTTGCACAGGAATGTAGAAAACATAACGACGGGCCATTTCAGCTGGCTCGGGCCGCTATAACGAAATACCATGGACTTGAGCTGCTGAAACAGCAGAAATTTATTTCTCTCGGTTCAGGAGGCCGTAATCCAAAGTCAAGATGTAATCCAAAGTCTAGATTCAGGGTCTAGTGAGGACCCACGTCCTGGCTCATAGACGGCCTCCCTCTCTCTGTGTGGCCCTTCCCCGGTGCGTGCTCGTGGCGCGAGAGTAAGGAGGCCGCCTCCCTCCCCGTGTCCTTAGCAGGCACTGATGCCATCATGAGGCTCCCGCCCTCCGACTCCATATAAACCCGTTTACCTCCCGCAGGCTAAGGAACAGCTCACGGGGGCGGGGCTTCCGCTCTGAATTGGGGCGGGGAGCAGAGACAACCGTTGAGACCAGACGCGGGGTGATAGAGTGACAGAAAAAGAGAGAGACTTAGTCTTATGCGCCCAGGCGAAGTCCTTTGATCATTTCTGAGACCTGAAGAAAGTTGTTACTTCTCCTCTCTACCAAAAATGATGCCTTTTTTTGTGGGGAGGGGGCTGGGGCTGCGGGCTGCGAGGGTTATATGAGACAGTGTTCAGAAAGAATTAAGCACGGTTCTAGAAAACATCCTGGATTTTAGTATACAGTAGCCATAATGAGGGAGTAAAGCAGGATGATGGCAGTGAGCCAGAAGAGGGAAGCCTGTATACGCGTGGGGGCAGGGGACTGGGTTAAGCCATCAGCAAATAGCAGGTGCCACCGTGACGACAGAGTCCGTGATGCCAGCGAGGGGGGTGCGGGCTGTCGGGAGGAAGGTAGACTCTGTCTGGTGTGCAGATAAAGGGTATGGTTTTCATTTGCGCATTGATTCAAAAATGGCAGTGAGATTTCAAAATGGAAGCGTCTGATAGAGACAAAGGAGTGGAGGTAGCTTGTTGGTTTTAGTGACATTTAGCAAATTTACAGCAAAAAAGAACCAGTGAAACGCACACCAGTACTTCCTGCTCCGTGTAGTTTTCCTGGCCAAAGACAACCGCGTCCCTCGTCTCGTAAGCCGCCCTGGTGGCCGAGGGAGCCAGTGTTTCGGTAGCTCCTGCTTGGGCAGCCAGTGGGAAATTCTGTCTCATCTGTGTCACCGTAAATTTATACCGTGTCGTTATACGTATACGTTTCACTAGTAGTAATGGCTGGTGGCACAGGTAGTCTGCGTTTTGCGCACGACGTCGTTTACTCACAGGTGTTTTACACACCTCGACGCGTCGGCTCGTCGTTTTTAGGGGCGCGGCGTCTCCCGTGCGGTCGACGTGCCGTAGCCGCCTTCCTCCTGCAGCTCCGCGTTGCCGTTCTCGCCAGTGTTTTGCTATGAAAACGGCAGTGCCTGGAGCTCCGTGTGGGTCCTTTTAACGCTTAGGGCGCATGCTCAGAATCACCTGCACGGACCGAACACTTCCGTGCGTCTCACTGCATGTATGTTGTGCACCCGTGCTCAGAACACCGAGTGACTTTTGGTATCACCAGCAGCATCCGAATGTATTTCCCCATAGTTTCGCTGCCTCTAGGTATTCACGTCGAACTTGATTTTCAGTACTTAAGTATTTCTTTGGCTTAATTTTTGGAAGTCTTTGGAAGTTTGTGATCTCGAGGTCGTTTACGTGTCCGTTTCCTTAGATGCTCGCGTGCTCTGTTTTTTATACCTTATCACCTGTGGGATGATGCAGCGTAGCTGCCGCCTCATCGCCTCGTCCTCTCCTCTCAGTTGTCCCCTGAGGCAGGCGAGAGGAACCTGGAATTTGGATAGTAAATTGCTCCATATCACACGCCACTTAGTGACGCGACAGCTTGAACATTGGTTGGATTCAAAAGCCATGTTTTTTTTCCACTGTCCCACCCTGGTTACTGTATAAGTAGTTTTTTAATCACTTAAAAATTGAAATTTGGGTATTTACCTTTACATAATTGCATCGGTTGTCTTGTATCATTTCGTTGGTATGGAGATCACATTTACCCTTCCCATAGTGTTGCCTTTCTCAAAAAAAAAAAAAAAAAAATGAGAAAAAACAAATACTCGGATACAATGCTGACAGCTTTATATCACGAGGATATGATCACTACCGGGTCACGCATCCAATGAACAATGTGGTAAATGCCTACGAAAAATTAAAACGTGTTCAGTGGATGCTCCCTTACGTGTTTACAAGTGGCCCGCACAGGAGTTCAGTTAAGTGGAACTTCCTAACAGCCGGAGCAGCCCTGTCTTTCCTGTTTTTGTATCAAGGCTCTGTACCTGTTTGGGGCTGAGAGGTTAGAGGATCCGCGGGACCCACCCCCACTTCTGCGCAGGACCCCTCTGTGGAAGTGCACTCGGCGGCACGCAGCCCGAGGAACACTTGATTCGGGACCCTTTTTTAAAACGAGTAATGGGTTTTTATAGTCACTTCGAATAAATACTTTAAAAACACGATCTCTTTTCCAGACCGTTTCTAGGGCTCACCAGTACCGTTTATAAGTTCTGCAGGTCTTCCCCAGTGGGTCCTCGCTTCCGTCCATTGTCCACCGCGAACCCATTGCTGCTCCAGAACATTCCGCACTTCCACAAGCAAAGTCCTGTGACCCGGTGCCCATTTGCTCACAGCATATGCGGAGCCCACTTTGTCAGCTCTCCACAGAGGCCGCCCCCAGCCTGGACTGCTCCAGAGTTCACAGGCCTGCCCTGCAAGGCAGGGCCCCGCCCACCGCCCCGCCCACCGGTCTCTGCAGTTCCCTCCCACCCGCCCACCAGCGAGAACTTCTGGAAGCCCACATTTTACCTTCTGCTCCAGAAGAGTCCTAGGTCTTCAGATTCTTGGTCCCAAAACACAGGGATGATTCTCTCCCCTCTCAGGTTTACTCCTTCCTGACCTGGCACGATTCATAGTGGGAATATTCATAGAAACTCGCAGCGCACAGGGAACGGTGTGACTGCCGGGCGCGTCCAGTCGGTGACATCCGCACGCTCCCCGTGGCGGTTCACCCTTCAGTCTCGCCACGTGGAAGAAGGAGCTTTCCAGTCTAGACTTAACATGCAGAGGGGCAGATGCTCTTGTTTCCAAGGGCATTATCTGGCTAACAGTACTGGAAATTTATACTGCTACATCAGAGACTTTATATCTTAGTTTGCAGCGTCTGCTTTCAGTTTTTGGTACATTTAGTTTTGATTTTCAGGCACAATGAATAGAAGTACGTTCTGCTTTTTATATATATAAAGAAGTAAAAGGCTTACATTGGTCGTCAGAACGAACGGAGTGTGTTTCAGTGCTTCACCTCTAGAAATTAGATTTTTAGCAGTCGCTGAGTGATGGTTCTCTGGCAGAAACTTAAAAATTGAGGTCTCTTTCACCTCAGCTCTCTATTACGTTTGTATTTCAGTTCTTTTACTCACCTAAAGTGTACTGTGTGTTGTGAGGTGTGATGAAAATACAGGCGAGGTGTTGTGAAGGGGCGACAGTCGAAACCACGAAAAGGAATGAGCCTTCTAAAGAAGAGATGAATAAGGAACATGCCATGGAAGATGGACAGGGAAAAGGGCTTCCTGTATTGATAAAAAGAGAGGAGTTGTTATTGAAGAGATGGGAAATCCTTTATCGTAGGAGATCTAGAAGGCCTCCCAAAAGAGGGCATGTTTAGGAGTGTTCACCAGGATTCTTGCAGCAAAGAAATCGGCAAAAGAAAGAATAGAGGTGGCGAATTTGACAGTAAGGCGGCATCTTTTTCACAAGTTAAGCCGATTGTCTGAAGTTGAAAAATAGTCCGGTGGATACTTTGCTAACTCCTCGGTATGTGATTTGACACTGGGTGCTGTTTACCCTTGAGATAAGGATATTTTTTTAAGAAGAAATCAAATGACTCTGAAAGAACTTTAAATTGTATACTGTTAAACATTTTCTTTACAAGATTTGTAAGTTATGCATGTAAACATAATGTGACATTTTGATCTACCGCTGTATTTTCAACCCTCCCTTGTTCTAATCGTGCTAAATAGCCTTACTGGGATTCTAAACCACCCACGAAAGCAAAGTGGCTCCTAGTAAAGATCTAGAAATTTACAAAGGAAAGCAGTGAGAAGATGTAAGCTAACAACTTTCGTCACTGAGTTCAGAATTTTTTATTTGTTCATTCACCAGAGATGATACATTGTTCAGCTAGTCGTATAGACTGCACATGCTTTTTTTCTAACGTGGAAATGTCACGCACAGCGATGAGATATGAAATGCCTATAAAACAACCATGTGAATATACTGACTTGCACACCTAAACATGGTTATGATGGTAAATTATGTGGTTTTTTGCCACAGTTTAAAAAAAAAACTCCGTAAATGGTCACGAGCTACTTCACAACAAGAGTGCAGCGTGACCATCTGACTGTCAGCCCCTCTGTGGGCCGCAGTTCAGCTACTCCGAGCACAGAGCCACGTGTGATGGTTTTACCCGGATGCCAAGTGGACAGTTAGCTTGATCATTTACAAGAAGCATTCAGCGTTTGCAACTTGGCTTGGAAGTTTTAAGCATTATTAAAATTTGAAGTTATATATTATTATCTTATTAATTAGTCTAACCTCGTGAAGATAATTGCATATGTTCATTTAAAAAATTCTTGTAAAACATAAAATGGGGTCACGAAGGCATATATAATGTTAATTAACATAGTTATTCCTTTTCTTTCTAGAATGATCTTCGCTGAGTGTTCCCCCAACACTTGCCCCTGTGGTGAGCAGTGCTGTAACCAGAGGATACAGAGGCATGAGTGGGTGCAGTGTCTAGAACGATTTCGAGCTGAAGAAAAAGGTTGGGGAATCAGAACCAAAGAACCCCTAAAAGCGGGGCAGTTCATCATTGAATACCTAGGGGAGGTCGTCAGCGAGCAGGAGTTCAGGTACAGTGCAACGTGACGCTCCTCGGGCGGACGGCAGAGGTACCGGCTTGGAATGGAAAGTGGAAGGCTTGCAGTTGACTTTCGGCTTAATGATTAAGCGGCTTTCAATCAATTCTCTCCTCTTCAGGAACAGGATGATTGAGCAGTATCATAATCACAGTGACCACTATTGTCTGAACCTGGACAGCGGGATGGTGATTGACAGTTACCGCATGGGAAATGAGGCGCGATTCATCAACCACAGCTGTGACCCAAATTGTGAAATGCAGAAATGGTAAGGAAGCAGGGGACGGGGAAGCCAGAACCCAGCAGAGCAGAAGGCGTCGAGGGTGTCCAGGGACTGATCTAGTGCCAGTCGCTTCCACAGCGGCTCTGGCGGTTGCCGGTTCCACCCGGCCCTCCAGGCCGAGAGTGAGCCGCTGCTCCTCCTTCACTGCGCCCCAGCTGCTCACTCCCAGAGCGCTACGATTATGCGCACAGTGATATAATGATGCTACTTAGTACTTACTGACTGCTTAGTGCGGCTCAGGCGCTGTGTTACACGGTTCTTCTCATATCGGTTCTTTCAGCGTGTTTATTACACTGATTTGTCATAACGAGGAAGAAAAACAAGTGATGTAGATTAGAATGCTATCACGAAGGAAAAAGTTACATATAAAAAACAATTCAGTAAGGAGAGCAGGATAGGAAAGAATTCTGGAAAGATGGTGGAGTAGGAAGCACGAGAAATCTATCTCGTCTTAGACAGTGGCACTAGCGCAATCTGACTGGTAAACAATTCTGGAATTCTGAAGTCTTTTGAAGGCTTGCAACTTCCAGGGGAAGGCTTAGATGGTAAACTGCAGTTTGTTTCCGTCAGTATGAGCAGTAGCAGCTGCCCATCCTCCACCCCCAGCCAAATGGCAGGCAGCTGTCCAAGCATTCCTAGAACAGCTTGCATGAGCTAGGTGGGTGAAAAAGACCCTGTCGTCCAAATACTAGAGATCTCTGTTCTGATCATTGGTTCCTGTTTCCGATCACAGAGGTGCAGAAGTGGCAGGCAGCCATTGTCACGCCTCCCACCATCGTTGGAAACCCCTCTCCCTTCAGCTGAAGTAACTTACTTACAGGAAATTGAAAGGGCCAGTGTCGTCTTTTCCTCTACTTCATTTTTCACTTTTCCCCTTCCAGGAGCCAGGCACTAAAGACTAGAACATTCAGAAACAACTGCATGTTTGGGGGTAAATGCAAAATGACTGTGCATATCCAAGGAAAGGCTCAGAAAAGACATAAGGAAACACTGAGTTTACACCTCAGGCCGATCCTTGGCGCAAAGATAACCTACAACAACCAAAAACAAGAAACAAAAACAGTAACAAAGAACAGCAAGCCTTGGGGAAGGGAACAATCTGATTTCCAGAGTTACCACATTATTAAATTCAAACGTTCAGTGTTCAAATTAAAATCACAAGGAATACAAAGAAACAGGAAAGTACGGCCCATTCAAAGGAAAAAAATAATTCAACAGAATTTGTCCCTAAAAAGACTTAATGGCAGATATATCACACAAGGACTTATAAAACAACTGCCCTGGAGCCGCTCAGAGAACTAAAGGAAGATGTGGAGAAAGTCATGAAAACAATGTGCGAACAAAATGGAAATATCAATGAAGAGATAGCCTTAAAAAAAAAAAAAATGAAGCTGGAAAGTACAAAATTGAAATGAAAAATTCACTAGAGGGATTCAGAGGCAGATTTGAGCCGGGAAAAGAATCAGTGAACTTGAAGATTGGGACAGTAGAAATTATCAAGCCCGAGGAACAGAAAGTAAAAAGATCGAAGAAAAGAAAACAGATCCTAAAGGAGCTCTGTGACACCATCAGGCAAAAACCAGTGTATGCTTCATGGGTGTCCCAGAAGGAGAACAAAGATAAAAAAACGGTATTTGAAATAATACTGGTTGAAAATTTCCCAAATTCGATGAAAGACATGGTCATAAACATCCAAGAAGCTCACTGCACTCTAACTAGGATGAAGTCCAAAAAGACACAAACCAAAAGACTCATTATAATGAAATTTTCAAAAAGAGCAGATCTTGAGAGCAGAGAGACACAAGCACATCATCACATGTAAGAGATCTTCAATAATAAATTTTGCAGATTTCTTATCAGGAACTTTGGAGGCCAGAAGAGAGTGGGCCAGTAGATCTGAATCGCTAAAAGAAAGACCGTCAGCCAAGATTCCTGTATCTGGCAAAACCGCCCTTCAGAATTGAAGAGGAAATGAAGACCTTCCAGATAAACAAAAGCTGAGGGAGTTCGTGATCACTAAACCTGCCCTGCAAGAAAGGCTCCCGGAGCCCTGTAGGTGAAATGAAAGGCACTAGATAGTACTTTGACGCCAAATGGAGAGTAAAGATCTCAACAAAGGTAAACACATAGGCAGTTATAAAAGCCAGTGTTATCGTAACAGCGATTTGTAACTATACTTTTTGTTTTTTACATGATTTAAGAGACATTTAAAGGAAAAGATGCAATTATTAGTATAAAAGCTAGTATTGTAGTGACTTTGGTTTGTAACTCCAAGTCTTGTTTTCTACATAATTTAGGAAACAAATGCATTTAAAAGAATTATTTGTTTATATTTTTGTGCACACAATATATAAAGATGTAATTTTGCGACATTAACACCTAAAGGGGGGTGGGTAGGGACAGCTGTAAAGGAACAGAGTTTTTATGTTACTAAAGTTAAGCTGCTATAAATTAAAATTACAGTGTAACAGCTTTAAGATGTTAAATGTAATCCCTGTGGTAGCCACAAAGACAATAGCTGTAGACGTACACAAAAGGAAATTAAGGAGTTTAAACATTTCACTATAAAAAAATCAACTGTTTACTATAGAAAACAGGAATGCAGGCAGTGAAGAACAAGAAACCTGTAAGGCACATAGAAAACTAATAGCACAGTGACAGAAGGCGTTCCCTCCTCCGTAATCAAAGGTATGTGGATCAGTCTCCAATCAAAAGGCAGAAAATGGAATCAACATTCAGGTTAAAATTTTCAGCAAAGTATATATCAGGACATGGACCTCAACATAGTAAAGACCATATGTGAGAAGCCACAGCTGACATCATGCTCAAAGGTGAAAGATTGAAAACTTGCCCTTTAAGATCAGGAACAACATATCGGTGCTCACTCTGGCCACCTTTATTTACCTTAGTACCGGAAGCCCGAGCCAGAGCAGTTAGGCAAGAAAAAGATAGAAAAGGCATCAAAATTTGAAAGGAAGAAGTAAAACTCTTTGCAGATGGCGTGATATTATATAGAGAAGACTCTAAAGACTCCACTAAAAAACTTAAAACTAATAAATTCAGCGAAGTTGTAAGATACAAACTCAAAATACAAAAATCAGTTGCGTTTCTACACACTAGTATTGAACAATCAGCGAAATGAAGAAAACAGTCCTATTTGCAATAGCAGCAAAAAGAACAAAATACTTAGGAATCACTTTAACCAAAGAGAGGAAGCACCTGAGCACCGAAAACTACAAGACGTTGATGAAAGAAATTAAAGAAGCCACGATAAATGAAAAGGCAGTCCATGCTCACGGACTGGAAGAACCACTACTGTTAAAATGTCCATACTAAATAAAGCAGTCTATAAATTCAGTGCAATAAAAATCAAAATTTCAATGGCATTTTTCATAAAAGTAGAAAAAAACAATCCTAAAATTTGTATGGAACTACAAAAGACAACAGCCAAAGCAATCTTGAGAAAGAAAGACAAAGCTAGAGGGCGTCACGCGTCCTGATTTGAAACTATTACAAAGCTATGGTAATCAGAACAATGTAATATTGGCACAAAAACACATAGATGAATGAAACAGAATAGCGAGCCCAGAAATAAACCTAGAAATAATTAATTTACCACTGAAGAACAAAGAATACATAATAGGGGATGGAGAGTCTCTTCCATAAATTGGAAAACTGGACCACTGTCTTTCACCATACACAAAAATCCGCTCAAAGTGGGTTAAAGACTTGAACATAAAACCTTTAGAAGGCGGAGATCCTCTCATCATCTGTGCAGAGACTGCCCGGTCCCGGACCTTAACAGTTTTTTTTCTCTGCTTCTGGGCCCGAGTCCTCGGCGGTAACCATGCCCCGCCAGATAGATCCTCGGTCAGGCCCAGAAGCATCCATGCTCGACCCCCCTCTTCATCGTCACTGGGGCAGGAGGTACTGGGGCACCTGGCATTATTCAATCCAGATGTCTCTTGGGACAGAAAGAATAACCCAGAACCCTGGAATAAACTGGGTCCCAATGAGCGATACAGGTTCTACTCAGTGAATGTCGGTTTCAGCAAACTGAAGAGAGGTCAGACTCCTAAATGAAATGTTCCGCTAGAAAGCTGCTTAGTCTGAAGGTCTTCCAGAAGCCATCCACACTATTCTCCACTTAACCGGGAACTATCTGCCCTCCAAATGCACGAAATCGTGTTGGTGTATTATGATGAGGTTTACACTGGTTAATAAATGTCTGAAACTTGAAGAAAACAAAAAAAAAAAAACCCTTTGAAGAAAACATAAGGCATACGCTCCTCGACATGAGTCTTGGCGATGATGTTTGGGTTTGACGCCAGAATCAAAGGCAACAAATGCAAAAATAAACAAGCGCAACTACAACAGACTTAAGCTTCTGTACAGCAAACGAAACCCACAACGAAAGGAAAAGGCAATCTACAGACTGGGAGGAAACATGCAGAATATATAGAGAACCCTTTTCATGATGTAAACACTCAACAAAATAGAAAGAGAAGGAAACTACCTTAAAATAATTTTTCAAATGTGGAAAACCCACAGCAGACATAATACTCAGTAATGAAAGACTGAAGCTTTCTCTCTAAGATCAGAACAAGGCGAAGCCTGCTTTCATCACTCCTACTCAGCACAGTATTGAACAGTCTAGCCAGAGAGAGATGCAGAGGGCATCCTAACTGGAAAGGGAGAAGTAACATTATCTCTGTTCTCATATCGTATGGTCTCATACGTAGAAAATACTAAGGACTGCATACGCACAGAAACCTTCAGAGCTCACGGATCCAGCACAGTAACAGGATACAAAGTCAACACACAAAAATCAGTTGCATTTCTGTACACAAACTGAACAATCCGAAAAGGAAATTACAGAAACGATTTTATTTATAAAAACACCAAAAAGAACAAAGTACTTAGGAATTAACCATAGAGGTGAATTATACAATGAAAATTACAAAACATGGCTGAAAGAAATTAAAGACATAAATGAATGTGAACATCCCACGTTCGCGGATTGGAAGACAATATTGTTAAAATGTCAACGTTACCCAGGCAATCTACAAATTCAGTACAGCCCCTGTCAAAATCTCAATGGCATTTTTTTTCGGTAGACAGAAAAAACCCATTCCAAAGTTCATATGGAATCTCAAAGGACCCCTAATAGCCAAAATAGTCCTGAGAAAGAACAAAACTGGAGCACTCACTCCCTGATTTCAAAATTTACTACAAACCTACAGCAATCAAAATAACGTGGTATAGGCGTAAAGGCAGACATAGACCCATGGGATAGGATGGAGAGAGCTTTGAAATAAACCCTCACATATTCAGTCAGATAATTTTTTACAAGTGTGCCAAATTCCAAAAACAACACGAGGAGATTGAAAATCTACCAAAGAAATTGAATCTATGATTAAAACTTTCTGACAAAAGAAATTCCAGACTCAGATGTCTTCCCTGGTAATTTTTCCACATACTTAGAAAAATAATGCCTGTACTGCCAATCTTATATAAATGCTTTCGTTTTATAAGGCCAGCATGACCTTCATCCAAAAACCAACAAGGATGTTAAAAGAAGACATATTGGCCAGTATCTCCCATGAACATAGACACAAAAACCCTAAATAACATATTAGCACATCCGATCTAGCAATATATGAAAAGGTTAATACGACCTTGTGGAGTTTATTCCAGAAATTAAAGGCTGATTGGTTTAATATTCACAAAATCAATGTAATTTATACTACATTAACAGAATAAAGGCAAAAAAATCATATGACATCGTAGGGGCCCAAAAAAGCATTTGACAGAATTTAACACTATTGATAATAAAAACTCTCGGCAAACTGGGAATAAAAGAGAACTAAGTCTGCCAAAGGGACTCTGTAATAAACCTGTAAGAATATTTACTGTCACCACTTCTGTTCCAGTTTGTACTGGATGTCCTTACAGATCTCATGATTGTATACATGGAAATAAAAATCCGTATACCGTAAATAAGAGAATTTAGCAAGATGGGTGGAAACAAGATTAGTGTATAATTCAGTATGTTTAATGTATTTCAACGTATTACCCTCAACCACGTAGAAAGTGAAATTTAAAAGACAGTTGCATAAGGAATAAATCTAATGAAAGTGTGTAGGACCTCCATACTGAAAAACACCAAACATGGGGGAAAAACCCTAAATTAATTGAGAAATATTCCATTTTTATGGGTTAAAAATATCTTTGAGATGTCAGATCTTACCAAGTAGACCTATAAAATTCAAATCCAGTCAAAATCCAATTTTTATGGAAATTGACAAGCTGACTCTAAAACATCAATTGCAAAAGACCTAAAAAAGGCACAATAATCTTGAAGAAAAACAAAACTTAAGGACTTTACCAAATTTCAAGACTTACTGTAGAGGTTCACTGATTAAAGTAGGAATGTGCTTGGGATAGATTAATAGATGAATAGAGAGTTCAGGCAAACACCTATAAATGTTTTGTCACCTGATTTATGACAGGTTCCACTGCAGATCAGGAAAGGACGGATTTTTAATAACGTACTGAGTCAGTTTAGCTTCTACCTCAGTCCACTCACAATTCATCGAAGGTGGATCGTAGACCTAAATATCACAGTCGAAACAGATTTCTAGAAGGAAACGTACAAGAATGTTTTCATAGACTTGGGGCAAAGATATCTTAAACAGGGCATGAATAGTACTGTAAAGGGACAGAGTTGATAAATTAACCATCTTTGTTCATCAGAAGATAACATGAAGAGTGTAAAACAAGCCACACAGAAGATGTTTGCAGTATGTTCATCTGACCAAGGCCTTGCTTCTGGATAAAATCCAGCATCTACAAATCAATAAGAAAAAGTCCTGTTTTTTAAATAGCTTCAGCATATAAGGAGTGCTTGTTGCTTAGCGTTAGTTGAACCCTCCACAATGGCTGTGATCAAAGAATGTTGACTCAGCGTGTTGGCACGGGTGTCGCACAGCACGAAAGCTTGGGCGTTCGCTGGGGTGCCAGTTGGTGCACCCACTCACAAACGTTCCCCAGTACCTCCCAAAGCCAACATGCCTAGGAACCCCGCAGCCCCACTCCGCAGCACGTGCCCGATGCACATGAGTGCTTCGTGTTCAAAAGACGTGTGTAAGAGTGTTTACAGGAACAATTTTTAAGTAATAGCTAAAAACCACAAACAAATGTTTATCAGCAGTAGAATTGGTATATAAATTGTGTTATGTTTGTGTGATGAAATGTTACACAGCAATGTAAAGACACATGGCAAGTACAGTGTCACGTTGGGCGAGAGGAGCTGGGCGTATCATTTTGCGTACTCTGGTATATTCTGTACGATTCCATTCATTTGAAGTTCAGAACAGGCAAAACTGATCCGTAGGAGGAGAGCAGAGTGGGGCAGGCCTTTGTGGGGAGGTTGCCAACGGGAGAGCGCGGGCTTTCTGGGAGATGACGGAGGCGCGTGGATTTATAAAACTCAGCCCACTGTCCATTTAAAGTTTGTGTGTGCTACTCCGTGTAAGTCATACCTCCCTCCAAAATTGTAATACAGTGCAGAATAGAATCAAATTTTAAATATTATGGCGTAGACCAAGCATCAGCAAACTTTGGGATCTAGCTGTGTGCCAATAAGAATTTACAAAGACGTGGGGTAAGTTTGTCTGCCAAAGTTTGCTACCCACTGTATAAAATGCTTTGTGAATTTAGAAAAAAAATACCAAAAATTGAAGGTGAGAGAAATTGACATTTGTTGGGGCAGTATGCAGGCTAGCCCTCAACGTGTCTCGTGTGTCAGGGAGGCGGGCGGGGGATGGGGGGAGCCGTGGATCAGACAGCCTAGGCTTAACTCCCTGGCTTTGAATGCAGTTGCGTGTGACCATGAACGAAATCTGTAAGCCAGCAATACCTCGCGTATAAAATGGGACTCATAATGCCAGTCTCTTAGGGCATTCTGAGGGTTCGTGAGCTGACCTGTCATCAGTACAGCACAGCGGTTAAGCTTCTGAAGCCAGACTGCCTTGATTTGAAACTTGACTTGCCCAGTTGTTAGCCCTGTTGGCTGTGGGCAGGTGACTTACCCCGTCTGCCTCAGCCTCATTTAGAAAATGGGGGTTGTAGTGCTAGCTAACAGAAGTACCTTTTGTTACATAGTAGTTGGGTGGATTAAATAAGTTAGTACAACAAAATGCCATAATTAGAATAGATAAAGCAGGGTCCCCAACCCCCGGGCCACAGACCGGTACCGGTCCATGGCCTGTGAGCAGCGGGCGGGTGGGCGAGCGAAGCCTCCTCTGTATGGGCAGCCGCTCCCCAGCACCAGCATCCCGCCTCGGCTCCGCCTCAGATCATCAGGCCTTAGAGTCTCGTAGGAGTGCCGGTCTCTGGTGCCACAAATGTTGGGAACTGCTGAATAAAGCATCCAGAACAGTGCATGGAAGGTCATTAACAACTTCATGTCAAATAGAACAGAAGAGACGGTCACGCGGCGGTGAGAGAGATGGAGGTCGGTAGGAGTGGAAGGTTTTAGGTAAGCTGTAGGAAATCATAATAAGTAGACTAAAGCCATGTTTTAGAGGGACTTTGAATCCCAAGCAGGAAACGTTATGACCTATCCTAATTGACAGCGTAGGGCATGTTTTCCGGAAAACTGACTTGGGACTGTTGGTCCGACGGCGTTAAATGTGCTGGGTGGAATAGGAGGTAGATTAAATGTGGAGGGATTGGTCAGGAGACTTGAGAACTTGGATCAGAAACAGGCAGGTTGGAGGCCGGCGCAGCCATTGTGGCAGTTGTCGGGCGTGGCACTGAGAACCCGTCCCCGCCTCGTTTCCGTCCGCAGGTCTGTTAACGGCGTGTACCGGATCGGACTGTACGCTCTGAGGGACATGCCCGCTGGGACCGAGCTCACTTACGATTACAACTTCCATTCCTTCAATGTTGAAAAACAGGTACGAATAACAGACCCAAGAGGGAGGTTGGACTTCGTCACATTGCTCTGTGTGACGCGGGCCCTCAGCAGACGTGACTGATCTGTAGCCTTTGAGAAGCACGTTGGGGAAAACAGTGTTTCACCCTTCACTCCACGTCTCTAGGATACAGAGGTCTCTCAGGCTTTCGGAACTCCGTAGGGAGGGATTGCCCATCATTTCGCAGTCTCCAGTCAGGTCCTTCCTGTTCCAGTGAAGGTTTCCCAGCGTGCGAGCTTTCTTTTCCGCTGCAGTGGAGGCCCGTTCTTACCTACTTTACTTTCTATCGGTGTTTTCCTCTGTGTGAAAAGTCCGTGACTCAGACTTGCCGTCGGGCGTCCAGATGCTCAGGCATCCTGTTGGACGTGTTCGCGAGGCTGCGGGCTGAAAGCGTCTCTCTCTCTCTCTCCCTTCAAAGCAACTGTGTAAGTGCGGCTTTGAGAAATGCAGAGGGATCATCGGGGGCAAGAGTCAGCGCGTGAACGGCCTGGCCAGCAGCAGAGGCAGCCAGCCGGTGGCCGCGCACAGGAAGTCCACACGCTCCAAAGAGAAGAGGAAGTCGAAGCACAAGCTGAAGAAGCGGGTGAGTGACCGTCTCGGCCTCTTCCTCGGCCTCTTCTCATTGAGCCGCGTGAGGCGGTATGAGATACGGGCACTAGCGAGGGTGGCGTCTTCACAGTGGCTTTAATATAATCCAGAGTGACCCGACCGATGGTTTTCTCCTGCGGTCTGATCCATCTGTTTTTCAGAGAGGCCACCTCTCCGAGGAACCCAGTGAAAATATCAACACTCCAACAAGATTGACCCCCCAGTTACAGATGAAGCCAATGTCCAATCGAGAGAGGTAAAGAGCTTTTTCTTTTTCCCGAGTGCTTTAGATTATGTGGTTGGCTTGTCAGTTAAGAATGATCAGGCGTCTGTGGCGTGGAGCCGTTTCTTTCGTGCAGGAGGTCTTTGAGCAGGGTTCAGGGGATCTGTGAACTCAAATGGGGGGAATCATGTCTTTCCTTTCCCCGATTTCTAACTGAAGTTTAGCCTTCCTTCAGATGTGACCTGTAGGCAAAAAAATGAGTGTGTGTCTGTAGTGTTTGCAGTCGCCATGATTTTGTCACATTTTTGTGTCATGTTACACACGTCACAAACATCTCAGAATATCACTCGCATTCATCTCTCCCTCGGTTCCTGTCGTCGTAAACCCACAGCTGGATCTTGCCATGTATTAAAAATTACTGTTTCTGTATCAATTCCATGTTTTTTTAACATTCTGAAAACCACATTTCAGTGTATTTAGTTTCGTTTTAATCCTGTATATTAAAATGACTTTAAATTTTAAGTTAATTTTAAAATGCTTCTAAAACGTGCGGAGAAGGGCTGCACCAGCCTGCCGGAGGAGTTGCTGGCACAGAGAAGGTTAAGAATCTCTGCTTGGTTAATATAGTAACAGAGCAATAAGAAGGCTCTTCAGTGGTCATTTTTGCTCTTCCCTGTATTCAGATACGACTTGTTCATGACAGATGTAAGCAAAGTAAATGTACACGTCTTATTCTTCAAGATGTGGAACATCTCCGCTGACTACACACTCCAGTATCTTAGAAAGTTTATCCTTATTTGTAACTTTACTACAATTTTAGCCCCTTTTATCCTATTTCACTTGGAGTGATAGAAAGTTTATACTTCAGTAAAACAGATGGTTTAATCCAGTGTTTCTCTACTTTAGCTGCGTATTAGCCTGAGGAACTTTTCAAAACTCCTCATGCCCAGGCCACAACCCAGACCACTGAAACCAGAGTTTTCGAAGGTGAAACCCAGGCATTGGTAGTTTACAAAGCTCCCCAGGTGATGTCACAATTTATCTCCATTTTCCGAGGCCCATAGTTTGAGATTTATTCAAGGTCACATCTGTTTTTTATGTGTACTAGGGTGAAAACCAAATTATGGCATCATCAGAATTGTGTAGAGTCAGTCGAGACACGTGGGCCGTTCACGTGCAGAGACCCGCGCCGAGGGCCGCCCCAGCACAGGTTCCCGTCGCGCCCCTGTTTTAAGTGTCTTTGCTCTTATCTGCCAGTTCGGTTCCTTCTCTTAACGGATGCTAAGCCGGCACTTCATCCTGGCAGCTTCCTCTCAGATTTGTACAGATAACTCCATAAAGCTCTGCCTTCAAGTCAGGCTGCTGCAATTGCTAGAATTTTTGCAGTTTCTAAATTGTATTTGGAAGGTATTTGTAAATAATATAGAGAAATGTTATGGGCGGGGGAATCAAGATGCAAAACTGAATCACGTTTCGTTATTTGATCATAAAATGGTAAGTGTCCACCGTACAAGCGTTTATAGCATCTTCGCAGCGGCCCACCTGGCATGGCATGTAGTAAGCGCTTACTGAGTGAACGACGCAGGCGCGCCTCCTCCCCCCTCGCAGGAACTTCGTGCTGAAGCATCACGTGTTCCTGGTCCGGAACTGGGAGAAGATCCGGCAGAAACAGGAGGAGGTGAAGCACACGGGCGACAGCATCCACTCCGCGTCGCTGCGCACGCGCTGGAGCGGCATCTGCCGAGACGACGGCAACATCAAGTCCGGTAGGCCCGGGGCTGTGTGGGAGCCGTGCGTGCGGCTGCCGACAGTCTTCCCACGGATTCCTTTCGGGCTGCACCAGACAAGTTAAGATGCACACGTACAGGGGTCAATCAGCGATGACCTGTCCTTCCCGGCTCTCGGCTTCCTCCTTTCTGCTTCTGGGAGGGAGGAGGAACCCGCTTCCACCAGGGGCCTGGACGTCACCGTGGCCTGCAGGTCCCTCGATGCGGGATACGTAGCGGATCCTCAACCCGCACGGGCGCCTCCCGAGGGAAGCCCGGCCGCGGTCGCCACCTCACAGTTAAGAAATCGAGACACAGTCCGAGATGGCTTGCCCAAGGTCACACGGCCAGCGACAGGCCGGGACGTGGACGTGGCCAGACTTGCAGCTCTAGCCGCACTGAGCCGCGTCCGGCGCCGCGATGGGGCCCCTCTGACTCGCGGCCTTGCCTGTCTGGTGACTGCCGCGCTTCCCGCTTTCCTGGAAGGAGAGAGAAAGCCCCAGCGAGCTCCTCTTTTCTTGAAGCTCATTGTCACTTTGCCCTTCCAGACGTCTTCATGACCCAGTTCTCCGCCCTGCAGACAGCCCGGTCTGTGCGGACGCGGCGGCTGGCAGCTGCGGAGGAAAACGTGGAGGTGGCTCGGGCAGCCCGCCTGGCCCAGATCCTCAAAGAGATCTGCGACGGCATCATCTCTTATAAAGGTGACCGCGGCCCCCCAGATGCGCCCTCCGTAGCTGTTCTGAACACTCGTGTCACTTACCCTTGCCAGAGGCATCCAAGGCCAAACACAAATGACCGTCCAGGGTTAGGAATTTCGGGGGTTACTCAGTTCTTCCTCACGCTGGAGTTTAGAGTTTCGGGACCGGTCATGGTCTTTGGGGCTGTTTTTACATCCCTAGATCTAATACGTCGGTTCTTTGGACGGATATCTTGGAGAGTGAAAGCTGTGGATTCTTGCCCTAGAAAAATGCATATACGTAATTTTGCATGTACTTAAAGGCTTCACAGGCCCTAAAGTCCGCGTCAAGGAGCAAGAATAAAGTTGCAAGAAAATTCCTCTAAAGGCGTTTTTGTGCAAGCGCCTTCGCCCCCTTCGCCACAGCCCTTCTGGGCGTGCGCGGAGCGGGAAGATGGGGAAGGGGAGTTAATTTTGGACAGGTGGCTTGGTAATGTACGTGACTTTTTACAACCAGAAAATCTGGACATATTTAAGACGAAATATTTTAACAAATAATTGCTGCTTTTTGCCATCAGCTTTGGCTGGTCTTTCTTCCTTTCCTTAATTTCTGAAGATTTTTTTTTTTTCTTTTCTTTCTCTGTCTTCTGTTTGTGCTTGCTTTCTAGTGGCTTTTTATAGTTAACCTAAGGTAATAGAGAGGAAAGGGGAGACCAGCCTGTCCTAAAACATGAAGTTTTGTGACACCTGTAGCCTTTACATTCCCAAAAGAGCCCACTGTGCCTTCTCAGCTGGCCCCACCTGGCCCAGTGAGAAACCGCAGTCGATCGTATATCCGCATGGCACTGCATTCTGGGCAGGAAGCAACAGGCTTTTTCTCTCCGCATCGTAAGTTGCTAGAAAGGAAGTAAAGTAGCGAGTGAGAAGAAGCCCCAGGGCACATGCATTCTGTTTTTGTAAATACAGAGTAACTGTTACAAGAAAAAGGATTCCAGAAAATATTTACAATACTAAATTATTCGTTATCTGGAGTTTAATCGAATCCAAACCAACAGCGTAATGTTAACGAGATTTAGGAAACACTTTTTGGATGAGAACAGTGACAGTTTAGGATTCGTGGTGAGATTCGTCGACCCCGGAATCTGCCCTGAGCAGCCCGGCTGCCTCAGTCCGCCACCACCACTCCCTCCCCGTGACCCGCCGACGTCGCCTGCGGAACACTCTGTCCTTCATCTCTCAGGCCGTCCCGAAAGTGCCTTCCGGTCCCTGCCGTTAGCTGCCCACGTTTCTGGGACATCCTTGCATTTTTCATAGTCAGGCCTCAAAAAGACTTGGATTTTTTTTCCTAACTTTTAATTGGGGGGATGCCGCGTTTCCGGGTGAGAAGCGAGGCTTGCCACCCTTGCTCCCGAGCGCCCCACTGACGCGTGCGTTCTTTTGCAGACTCCTCCCGACAGGCGCTGGCGGCACCGCTTCTGAACCTCCCCCCAAAGAAAAAGTAAGCTCCGTGTGTGGGAACCATCTGAGTTTTAGAAACGCGCTGTGTGCCAGACTGACACCTGGCTTTGCGTTCCAGGAACGCCGACTACTATGAGAAGATCGCCGAGCCCCTGGACCTGTCCACCATAGAGAAGCAGCTCCTCACCGGCTACTACAAAACCGTGGAGGCTTTCGACGCCGACATGCTCAAGGTCTTCCGGAACGCCGAGGTAGCTCCTGTCTTCACGAACAGAGCGCTTCTAGGGCTGCTAGATTCCTGCCTCTTCTGTCGATGGTTATTTCCGAGTGCCCCTAGCCTAAGGATTACGGTGCGCTGAATATCGTGGGCTCCTGTGTAGTAGAGACATCGCTATGACAAACGTGGAAGGTTAAAGCATATTCCCAAAAAAGCATATTTTTGTAAAAGCCTCATTTTGTATTGAACCTTTATAATTCGCAGAGTACGGACATTTCAGTACATTTAAATCACACTCAGTAACGTTATAAACGTGTCTTCAGATCGGAACGGGGGTGTTCGCGACTAGGTGCCCAATGGGTGACGCTCGGTAGAAGGTGGTTTGACCCGATTGGAAGGGGAAGGCGGAGTGTTGTATGGCGCAGAAGAAACGTGCTCAGTGATTTCAAAATAGCCGGGACAGGTGTTGGAAGGGGAAAGGAGGCCTTAGGTGAAGAAAGAATCGAGGTTGAAGATAAGGGACTAGAAAAACAGACAAGTGGGAGAAGAAGTAGAGCCGTCCCGACTTAGGGTGCTTCCTGCCGAAACTCGGCTTCCCTGTGCGTTTCCACTCGCAGCTCTGTCCCTGAGACCTGCAAGACGCAGGGGAACGGGGAGCCACTCTACGACATTATTCTTGTGACGTTCATGTTCTTGGTCCCTATGTATTTTATCGAGTGGACAGTGAGGCCTGTGAAAGAAGTCCAATGACAGAACAACAGACCAAATGGAAAAACGACCATGCCGATTGTAATGTTAATTCATTTTGGTTCAGTTTAAGTGGTTTTCAGCTGCCTGGCCCTCTTATTTGCTGGCATTGGAGATCTGTTAACCAAAATGGGAGGGTAAAGCAAACCCTGCTTCCTCTTTGGCTATGTTTGTCAGCCATACTGACAAGACTAAACGTGATTTCTTTCTTCTGCTTTCTTCAGAAGTACTATGGACGTAAATCCCCAATCGGGAGAGACGTCTGCCGCCTCCGAAAGGCCTATTACAACGCCCGGCACGAGGCATCGGCCCAAATCGATGAGATTGTGGGAGAGACAGCAAGTGAGGCGGACAGCAGTGAGACCTCCGTCTCCGAGAAGGAGAACGGGCACGAGAAGGACGACGACGTCATCCGCTGTATCTGTGGCCTCTACAAGGACGAAGGCCTCATGATCCAGTGTGACAAGTGCATGGTGAGCTTCAGGAGGCGAAGCAGAAACCCAGTCCTGACGGGCACGGCGACCACATTCAGAGAAGCAGCGTGTGCCTCTCTCGGCTTAGCACGATGGGCTCTTTGTGGAACTGAACTTTACCTTGGTCTGTTACCCCTCCCCTTTCACCAGCTGGTCTTTCTCCTTTTTCACCTCTTTCGTTTCATCTTCCGCTTCTTTTGTTCTTCCCTTGGTTTCCAGACGAGTCATTTTATTGCCACCTGTGGCAAAGCGCCTTCCGGGAAGGACCACAGGCGGACTGTCAGTATTCAGTGTTCTCGGTGCATCGCTTGTCGTCATGTT
The DNA here is from genome assembly GCF_902729225.1 of Pteropus medius. Classification (NCBI taxonomy): domain Eukaryota; kingdom Metazoa; phylum Chordata; class Mammalia; order Chiroptera; family Pteropodidae; genus Pteropus; species Pteropus medius. The sequence continues at coordinate 615,813 of NW_024352789.1, forward strand.
TTCTTCGGAGGCCGTCTCAAAAACCTTGAGATTGTTTGGCTTTGCTTTGGGCTGTGTGTCTTACAGTCTCATGGTGGCCTCTTCTGTGTGTCCTCAGCTGCAGGACTTCTGTTGAGCTAGACTTGAGGCGACACCCAATGATGTCTGTGCTGTAGATTTAATTTTGACGTGGTTGTGGAAAGAGGCAGGCACAGCGTTCCCGGCTGCGCCATCTCGACCAGAAGCCTCCTTCCCTTCTTTTCCTACCTCCCATTCTTTCTGCCCGCTCTCCACTGCTCGTGGCTCACGCAGCCCGGGTCAGAAGAATGCTAGGATGCAGGCCGGTGCGCTAGCCGACAGGCATGTGAGGACCGGCGCTCTGGACCGCACCGGTCCGGGGGTGCAAGGCAGAGAGCTCCGGGGGCGGGGGCGGGCGGCCCGGGCAGAGCCCTAGCAGCCCCACTGGGTGTCTCTGAACGCGTTACCTGACTCGAAAAGGGAGCTGCACACAGGATGGTTGGGAGGACGTGACTAGGTGAGAGTGAGCAGAAACGGAGCGCCAAAGGCTCTGGCGGTCGCCGTGTCACTGACGTGTGTCGTTGAGTGAGAGCACACCCGATGCCTCGCTCGCGCATTCCGCAGTTCTCTGTCTGACTCCACACTTCCGGATCTGTGTACTGTGACGCCGTGTCTGTGCGTGTGTCCAGACAGGTCCTTCCCCTTCCCGTTTTCCATTTCGGATTTGTCACGCGCGCGCTCGTCCCTTGGCTCGTTGCCGCTTGCCCTGTCCTCCGCTCGTCTGTAGTCCCGGCCGCCGGGACGTGCGTCAGTAGGTCCAAGGCGCCCAGCTGCACACTCGCCTTTCCCGCAGGTGTGGCAGCACTGTGACTGCATGGGCGTGCACGCGGACGTGGAGCACTACCTCTGTGAGCGCTGCGAGCCCCGGCCTGTGGACCGGGTAAGCCGCCCTCCCGCGACGCCCCGAGGGACGAGCAGGCGATGCGGCCCGTGCCGTCCCCTCCGCCCCGCTCCCGGTGCTCCGGGTGCCCTCGATGAGTCACTCGGCGCCCCCTCCCCCGCTTCAGTTTCTCAGCACTGCATGGAGGGTCGTGTCTCCCCCTGCCCTTTCTCAGGGGCGTGGTCCGAGGGACAGTGAAACACTCGGATCCGTGGGTGCGGCGGTGCGCCACACGCAGCCAGGCTTTCTGTAAACGCCACTGGCCCCGTGTGCGAAGCAGCCCCTGCGGCCCTCCTGACTTCTTCGGCATTTGGGCGAAAAGAGCACTGGACTCAGGGTGGGGCTGCTTTCCGGGAGGGTCGGCGGCTTTGTGACTCGCCCATGGTATCAAATGGGCTTTTATCTCGGCTCTGCCCCGTTTACGCATGTGTCGGGCACGTCGCCGCCGTCACTGTCCAGGCAGCATTTTCCAAGTGGACAGCTCCATGTCTCGAGAGACAGGCTGCAGAGCGCCGTCTCCCCGGCCCTTGGGTACCAGAGCTGGAGCCTCCCCAGTCATGGCGACGAAGTCCCCTTCACGCGTTTCGCACGCCCTCCAGGCGGCACAGAGCAGCTGCACAGCTAGCGTCGTCGCCTTTGGTCCGGGGCCCTCGGCCTGCCCATTTTCTCCTCTGCCCTCACTTTCCCAAGTGTTAAAGGCCAGGCGCTTTCATCTTTTTTATACCTGTGGTGTCAGCATGGCTCACCGTCCGTCGGCACCGGCCGTCAATTCACGGTCTCGGTTCTCGTCCCCTTGAATAGCGAGCAGCGGGCTGGCCATGTGGCCCCGGCCCGGCCCCACTGGCTTTCTGCTCCCCTCAGGAGGTGCCCATGATCCCGCGGCCCCACTACGCCCAGCCCGGCTGCGTCTACTTCATCTGTCTGCTGCGAGATGACCTGCTGCTGCGTCAAGGTGCGTGCACAGGGCTCGCCCTGCGCGTCACGGCTGACTCTCTGAGGGGCGGGCGGTATCTGCTGTCCGCATAGCGTTTACTGTCTCCGTAAGAGCGACAGAATAAAGGATTTTCTATCCTTTGGTCCTCAGTCCTACGTGCCTTTCTCTTCCACCAAATGAAACTGATTTGGAGAGCCCAGGGTGTCATAAAGCGAATTTTAAGACTGGGAAGGACATCCAGGATTCCACGAGGTGGACGCCCCACCTCGTGTTATTGTCACAGTCTGGAGGGGCTCAGCATGTCCGCTAGGCGGCCGGCAGGAGTGCTGTCCTTGCCGTCGTAGATTTACATTCCTGCTGCGAAGACCTTGGGTCAGATCGGTGGGGCCTGACAACTCACGCAGGACCCCTTCTAACCTCCTCCCGTGTTCTCTGCCTTCCCAGGCGACTGCGTGTATCTCATGAGGGACAGTCGGCGCACCCCTGATGGCCACCCCGTCCGTCAGTCCTATCGACTGCTGTCTCACATCAACAGAGATAAGCTCGACATCTTCCGCATTGAGAAGCTCTGGAAGAATGAGAAGTACGTGCGCGGCCCTGTCTCTCCCTCCGGCCGCGCCCTTCCTGCACAGCGCCGAGCGCTCTGGCCTTGCTGACCGCTCCGCACCTTTCTCCTGTTCTCCTCTTTCAGAGAGGAGCGTTTCGCCTTCGGCCACCATTATTTCCGGCCCCACGAAACCCACCATTCTCCATCCCGTCGTTTCTATCACAACGAACTGTTCCGGGTGCCGCTCTACGAGATCATCCCCTTGGAGGCTGTCGTGGGGACCTGCTGCGTCCTGGACCTTTACACGTACTGTAAAGGTGGGTGCTCTGGGCTCCTTGAGAAACGATCTGTCCTGTCATCGAGCCGCAGTGGCCACCCCTTTCTCCTCTCTGTCCAAGACCAGCCGTGACGCTTCGGAGAACTGCTGTCTTTTTTCTTTATTTTGTTTCCTTTTTTTTACCCAGTATTTGGTACTCAGCGACACTCTCTTTTTTTTAATTTTAGCATTTTTTAGTACTGCGCACTTAGTGCTGTTCGTGTTTGTGAGCCGATGGCCCTTCACCCGCCCATTCCACAGTCCTTGAGGCCGTCATCAGCCCCACGTGTGTCCCTGATTCACACAGATTATCCGTCCCACGTGTCTTTGTTTTACACGAAAGAAAACCACATAAAAAGAGTCCACTAGACCAAAAAAATACTAAAGAAATAGGCTGACATCAAAATACTCATTTCACGTATTTTCACAAAAAGATACCAATGAAAATTCAGAAAAACAATAGATTTAGTTCGCTGTCAGTGCCGGAGCTGTGACCTGAAGCAGTCACCTTCTCTTCGTTGGGCACAAAGTCACCGTCCTCACCGCGGGAACTTTCCGGAAGCACAGCTTCGGCTTCGTTGTCTGTGCTCGTGCTTTTGGGCAACCTTCTCCCAGCCCCACCTTTTGCTAAGGTTCCATCGATTCTTTGACATTCACTGCAACATTTTTTAAAATCTATTTGAAATTTTAAGGCTCTTTGGATGTTTGGATCAATAACCTAGAATTGCAGTTTTGTGGCCAATGGAAGAGCTTCTTAAGTCTTTCCTGCAGTGAAGGAAGCTGGTTCAAGGTCGCTGCCATATTTATCAGCAGGATGGACTTCAAATATTAAGTGAATTAATTCATTACCGGTTAATTTGTGACCAACCAGTAATTCATTAATATCTGTATTCAAACTGTCAGAGCCTTCCTTCTTCTTGAAATTTATTTAATAAGTTAACAAAGCCAGTGACGCCTTCTGCAGTTGTTGGAACCGCATTCCCTGTGCGACCACTTCTGGCCGTGCTGCTTTCCAGCCAACATTTAAAGCTGACGGCTTCATAGCACTCAAAGCTAAAGCAATATTCTAGAAATAATTTTAAATGATGGATTTATTCCAGGCTTCTATAACTATGATTCATTATCTTCAAATTTATTAAAAATGTCATTAAAACTTAATATAATTAATCTTAAAGGTAGAAATGATACCTTGATTTAAAGATTGGACCAAAGAAGTTGTATTGGCGGCAAATACACAGCGCTGGTACTTGGATGCTCTAAATCGTGTGGGCGACCAGGTGCGTTACCTAAAAGTAAAAGTATTTGAAAGGGAAGATGTTTTTCCTTCACATAACATTCAGCTTCTACAGTAAAATACTTATAAAATCCCGAAAAACATCAGTAGTCACCCAAGGTTTTTTATTTGCCATCCAATGAACGGGAAGATCATAATTGTGTCAGTAAGTGTTAGTTCTTTGTACGTTGCTGGGTTAAGCTATTGTTTTTTAGAAAGAGTAATCGCCAGTAACGGAAATGAAAAAGAACTGCATAAAATGAGACCACATAAATGGAAACCACGTGTAAAAAGTCGGCAAAAATGGGAATATTTACGGTGTATTTAAAAACAAAAAACAAAAACCTTGTAAATCGAGGGGCAGGTGTATATTAAACAAAAGCAGCACAGTCGCTCTCTAAGCTTCGTGGTTAGCAGTGCGGGCCGTGGGATCGACAGTCTAATTTCGTGTCCAAGCCCCACCACGCTCCCCCGCATGCCCTTGGGCCGGCTGCTCAGCCCGGTGAAAATCGGGATTAGCACCGACTTGAGAGACTTGCATCGCGAGTAAGTGAGTAAGTGACCTGCGAGGCACTCAGCCCAGTCTGCGGCTCACGGTGGAAGTTCCTTGTCTGCCGTGGCCCAGTTTGTCGCCTGGCGCCTCCTCTCAGCCTCACAGCAGCGGAGTCCAGACGACACACTTACCACACGTACGCCGTTCAAGGCCCCGGCCGCCCGCCCCACCCCGTTGGGAAGCGTTCATTCCCACCCGTGCCTTCCTCGCCTGCGCTGCCCCTTTCCTCCCAGCTTCCCCCTCAAGCCGCTCCGTCTCTCCTTCAGAGTCTCCCCTTGAAATGCCTGCAGCGCTCCAATGAGCTGCATCTCTGGTTTCGTTCCGCCCCGCAGATGCCCTTTCTCCTGGTGCCAGCGTCCAGGGACTCTCGTTTCTCCTGCAGTCGCCAGATGCTGGCAGTGCTGCCTGTTCCCCTCTGGGGCTGACTGCTCTCCCGATGGCGTGTGGCGCTCCCGGGGCAGCTCGGGGGGGCAGGGGGCAGGTGGGAGGCTTACTCACCCGTGTTCGGGCCCACAGGGAGACCCAAAGGCGTGAGGGAGCAGGACGTGTACATCTGCGACTACCGGCTCGACAAGTCCGCACACCTGTTCTACAAGATCCACCGGAACCGCTACCCCGTGTGCACCAGGCCCTATGCCTTCGATCACTTCCCCAAGAGGCTCACCCCCAGGAGAGACTTCTCCGTAAGTGCCGGCCTCCCCTCCCCGCTGCGTGTGCGGGGTGCACCGTTGGGGCTTCCCGGTGGCTCTCTGCTACTTCACCCGGTTTCCTCGCCAGTCCCCCTCTTTGGGGTGTCTGAGCGACATAAGCACATTTATTCGGCAAAGTCTGGCATAAGCTGTGTCAGGATATTTTCGATTTCCCGATTATACCTTAGTCAGGTTTTCCTCCTTTTTTCTCTCACCTCTTTATATTTTTCGCCCTTGAGCTCCACCTTAAAGATTTTGTTCTGTTTTCCACACCTATAATTTTAAAAGGCGAGTAGAAGGGATAGCAAGAATCCTGAGAAACCTTTTGTGAAAATAATTCACGGCTTTTCTTTCCGTCCCTGGATTTCAAATGTAAGACGTCATGATGTAAAATTTGAAAGGTACAGAAGCGTTAAGAAAAATGGTGTAGTCACGTGCCGCATAACGACGTTGGTCCCACAAGATTATCGTGGAGCTGGAAAATTTCCATTGCCCAGCGACAGCCTGATGTCGCAGCACAGCGCGCAGCCCGCGTGCGCGTGGCGCCGCCAGGCGTGCGGCGTGGAGCGCGTGCCGTCGGTGCGGTCCGCGGTGCTCGATCGTGATAACGCGCTGTTCCCCGCGCACGTGTTTCCTGTGCTGTCGGTCGCCATCGCGGGGCACTCTTTCCGCTCAGATGAGAAACGTTCGCTGTGAACGGTGGGCCGTGTTTGCCGTGCCCCTCGATCGCTCCGTCTTCCGCCGTGCTCCATGGAATCTCGCGTTGTGTTGTGAAGGGCGTGTGGCCCAGGTGCCAAGTCCACGCACCGCTCACGCACTGACTCCCCCAGCGCGACCCCCAGTCCTGGGCTCTGTTCGTGGGCGGCGCCCCGCGCAGGTGCACCGCCTTCCATCTCCCATACCGTGTTTTCACGGCGTCTCGTCCGGGCTGAGATACGAACCTACTCCCCATGGCGTTCCAGCTGCCTCCAGCGCCCCGTGCAGTGACGCCCAGTGCAGTGACACCCAGTGCAGTGACGTGCCATCCCGGCCCACAGCCCGCGAGCGGGCGAGGGACCTGACCGCCCGGGTGTGCCGGGGGCCGCGCTGTCGTACGACCACGGCCGGTGGCACATTTCTCGGGACCCGTCCCCATCGTTAGGCAGCGCGTGCCTGTCGTCCCACCACCCTGGAAGTAACTGCATTAACATTCTCGTTACCAGTCTTTTTTCTATGCGTGATTTTTTTTTTTCAAGTCATTGCAAACACAGTCCTCAGATTATTTTGCGCCGTCCACAGAGGTTTTGGTCACCCTCCCTTTGCTGTAGCGAAGCCCAGCGAGATGCTGTCCTCGTCCCTGAGTCTTCTCGAGTGGGCCCGTTGGAACCTAAATGCTTGGAAATAGCGTAACCAGAACGCAAGCCTCGTGCTCCTGTTTTCCCCATGCTCTTCAGATTTTACTAAACTGTTCACTTCACATGTGTTTCCCGCCAACAAGCCCTGCCTCCCATCTGGAACTCTCTGGGCTTGCTCGCTCAGTCAGCCGCTCACCGATTACCTCGGAAACGCCAGCGTTAACTACTTAAAAGTTGGGACGGAGCAAAAAGAATTGCGAGCCTGTCTTTGCCACTGTGGCCGGCAGAACTTCAAACGCAGTCTCCCGGCTCAGACGGGCTCTAGCCCTATTTCCCGCCTTTCCCTCCGCACCCCCCGAACCCTGAGTGGGCCCCGGATCATCCGGCCCAGCATCGCCCGCTCCTGCAACACGCTTACTGCTCCCTTTTCTTCTCTGCAGCCTCACTATGTCCCAGACAACTACAAGAGGAACGGAGGGCGAGTTCCTCTCTGGGAGGATTGTGAGGGGAGCCCCCCAGGAGTGGTGACACTGCCCCTGCCCTCATGCCAGCTGCCCCTCCCTCCCCCTCACCTTGCCGGAGTTCCTCTTCTCGCAGAGGAGCCCAGCGTAGAGCCAGCAGCAAGGGCAGGTCTAGGTTTGAACGATTGGAGATGGAAAAGAAGAGGATTTGGACAGAGTCCGAAAAGCCCCTTCCTTAGGTTTCTGCAGCTTCCCCATGACCCCAGGGCGCGTCACCCCAGGGGCCGTGGTCGAGGAGCAGAGCGGGCGGCCGGGCTGTGGTGTCTGGGCTCGTTTCGTGCGTGGGAGGGGTTCTCGAATCCAGCACCGAGGCTTCTCTTCGGTCCCTTTTTCCGCCGAGTGGGGCACAGCAAGTTCTTCACCTCCACCGATAGCTTACTCCGTGGACGGAGCGCTCAGTGTGAGATGCGGAAAGATTCAGAGACGCGAACCTCCCCCGAGATGCTGGCTGCAGTCGGGCCGTTGGTGTCGCAGGGCTGTGCCACACTTCTCAGTACTCACGAAGCGGCCAGTGAGAGCTCGCTGAGCAGTGTGACCAGCTCTGGTGTATTTCACGGACGTGCCGGATTCCTGAAAGAAAGCAGGAAAAAAATTGAAACTTACAAATAGAAATTAAATTTCTGAGACGGGGTGGTTCATTCAGAGATAACGAAGCGGACACCAAGCCAGGTTCCCTAGCCCCAAGCCACGGCTCTGACCACCAGGCTCTGGTCTCAGCCGTCCTGAGGCCCCGGCCCGTCGTCCCCTCCAGCCCCCAGTGACCTGCTCAGCTTGACTCCAGGTTTGCACGTCCTTCCGGCAGGTCATCCTGGAAGTCCGAGCGCTCAAAGCCTCCCCTGAAGGACCTGGGCCAGGAGGACGACGCTCTGCCCTTGATTGAAGAGGTCCTGGCCAGCCAGGAGCAAGCAGCCGATGGGATGCCCAGCCCGGTGGAGCCGGAACGGGACGGGGCCGGAGCCGACGCCAGCGAGGGGGACCGGAAGCCAGAGGAGCGGAGCCGAGAAGCGCAGCCAGCCTGCTCCCCGGAGGAGCGACGGCACAGCCAGCGGGAGCGGCTCAACCACATCTTGCTCAGTCTCCTGGACAAAATCCCTGGGAAAAATGGTAAGAAGGGCGTGGCTGCTGTCTGGGGCCGGAGACCAATGGGAGGCGAGGGGGAGGGGAGGAAAGGAACAACTTGCCGTTACTCGCCCAGAGTGGAGGGCGTCCTAAGAGGAGGACACCGTCCAGTCGTCCTGGCAGTGCGGCCGGGGCGTGAGAGGGTCTCCTGCTGACCTGTGGCCGAGGAAGGAGGTCACCGCACACCTGTTGCCGCCTCAGCGCTCCGTCCGGAGCAAGGCGGGCAGCGGGCATTTTCATGAGCCTTCTCGGTTCTGTTTTCAGCCATCGACGTGACCTACTTGCTGGAGGAAGGATCAGGCAGGAAGCTTCGAAGGCGCACTCTGTTCGTCCCAGAAAGTAGCTTCCGGAAGTGAACCTCGGCCACGCGGGCCTCGGCTTCCGGGACCCCGCGGCGCGCATAGCCCTGCCTCCTGTCCTCTGAGTGGACAGGGGTGGGACGGGTCCGTCCAGCAAGGGCATGGGGCCATGTCGGTGACATTAGGTACTTAGTAAACCTTGGAGCTACTGGAGAGGAAGAGGAGGGTCCATCTGACCAGCTCGGCTTATCTCGTTTTCCTCTCCTGCTCCACCCTGAGGGCTCGCGGGGTGCGGGGAGGGGAGCACGCAGGGGATGACCGAGACCTTTGGTACGTCACAGCACTGCCCCTCCCCCGGCCTGGGCTTCTCTGTGTCATCCTCTGACCCCACAGGCACTGCTCAGAAGCTGCTTCCTATACCCAGGTATAACTCAGAATCCACAGGGATCGACCCGGCCCCCGCCATCTGTCCTCCGCAGCCCGGGCGGTGGCCGGGCTTCCCCCCAGACCCCCGACAGTGACGGGCCACACTCCCTTCTTGCCGACAGGTCAAAACGAAACACAAGTTGACAGCTCAAAGCACTTGTAACTGCTGCCCCCTCCCTACCTCTGCTCCCCAGAACGGAACCACGGAACAGGGCAGGCCCCCATGGGGTCAGAAGGGCACAGTACTTACTGTAATTACCTGTTTTAACCTTCATAACCTGCCAGACGTAATTTTTTCTAACGGAAGGCCAGGCCCCCGCCAGCACATGGGCGGTTTATGCGCTGTGGTTTGTGTGTGTCTGCTATGCTGTGCGAATGGAGATTCATTTCAAAGTAAAATCATCTTAAAACCTACATAAAAATGAACTCTAACCCCCGCCAAACGAAAGTCACTACATAGACTGTTGAACAGTATTCGCCTATCAGAGTATTTGCTGTGAGTGTAGATTAGCAATTGAAAACACTACTCTTGTTTTCTTAATTGTACAGTTTTCAGTGTCCACCTCTTAAAGAGACAGTGTGTCGACCCCACCCCTAGTCCCGTCTCCTCCACCCTCCTGACGACTTCCTCGTCGGGGGGCTATCCAGGGTGTTTCCTTCCTTCCCATTCTCTTGGCCAGAAGTTCAGACAATGCTGTCTCTTTAAAAGTAAAATTGAAAAGGCTTTGCTTTGTTTTCTCTCAGACATACATATGCATATACGTTTTAGATGTTCTTCTAAGAGGAAAGATGGTTTAAACGTGCCAAGCCGTGTGCGTGTATATATGTACGTATGTGTATGTGTAGATATATCCGCTGCCCGACCAGTAAGCAATACGATAGCAACGAGCCCCGTCACCTCTTCTGATTCTGGACCAACGCTGTCCTGACTGCATTTCCCTACGACGACGACGCTCTGACTCGTTTAGGTAGAAACATTGACCACCTTCCATTCCATTGACGCTTTTTTTCTTTTCCTCCTTTCTGTGTCTATCTTGAGGGAAAAAATACAAAACAAAAGAGAAAGGGGATGCCAGAGATCCCCTCGAGCAGAGAAAAAGCAGAATAAATATTTTATTAAAGAAAAAAGAGAATTAAGAAAATAGTTTGGAGTATTTTCTTACTGTAGAGAAGCACTGTACATTACTAAGAGGCCTGGGTGTCAGCTACTCACGTGTGGAGCTGGAGAAATCGCATGTCCGAGCCGTCGGAGGGGTTTCTTTTGGTTTGCATTTCAGGGAGCCAGGTGGGAGGGAGGCGGGGCAGGGGCACTTTGGGGGTCTCCTTTTAGTCAAAAGCAGGAAAGTGACAAGAAAGAGTTTAAAGTTCAATATTTCCTTTAATAGTGTTAAACACTAAAATTTTAAAAAAGACGAAAAAAGAAAAAAAAACTTTGTAAAATGCGAAAACAGAAGCAAAAGACACTACGCTCTGTCATTTTATCTTTCTTTTGTTGAAAGACTAAAAACTGAAATGTTTTTTAGACAATCAAATGTTAGGTAAGTGCAAAAACTTGTTTTTTCTTACTGGTGTAGAAATTAATGCCTTTTTTTATTTTTCGGTTATTTTATAATAACGAAATAAAAAGAACCCCCTAGCTGCCAGGCGGGTTTTGGTGTTTGAAATGCGGGGCGAAGCACTACATCACTGCAAATAGAGACCGTTAGTCTGCATGTCTGTAGGCTGTGTGATTGCGGAAAATATAAATGCTGCTAATATATTTCCTTTTTACAAAAGCATATCTAAATAGATGATTGTTTTGATGTTAATCTTTGTAAATTATGTATTACCAATTTTAACATTGGATGTAATTGCATAAAAAGCTTGCATCTCAATCCTTGAAAGTCTAGTATTAAATGGAAAAAACTTTTCCTAACTACAGAGTGGTGAGTTTGCTCTTTTTCCCCCTTTCCTGTTCTCCATTTATCTTCCAGGACCCTCTCCATCCTGTTTCCAGAGAGAGCTTTTTAAAACCACAGCATCAGCATCCCGGCCCCTACGTGGGCTCCCGCCGTTGACTGCTGGGTAAAGCCATCTCCTCGGTGGTGGGGTCGCCCTGGCCGGGGCCAGTCTGCCCACCCCACCGGCACAAAGAGCCTCCCCCCGTCCCTCACCCGCGTGCCGTGCTCTCACCCGCTCCTCGTAACCCAGGTTGGCAGTAACGTCAGGCCACTGCCATCGGAAGCAGGTCGCGTGTATGCACGATTTGACGTAATCTTCAGAACGGCCCTTTCAGGGACCGAAACCCACTTTACCAGGAAGGGAACCGAAGCAACAGAGGTGAAGGGACTTGCCCGAGATCGGAGAGCTAGTTAACCCTCGTGGAGCCCCCTGCAGTTGTCCCCGTTTCGTGGAAGCGAAGACCGAACGTTGAGTCGGTGCAGTGACTGGCCGGAGGTCACCTAGTACTAGCGTCAGAGCCAGAACGCCAGTCATTAACCTTCATCCCAGACGGGCGGGTCAGGACTGGCCAGCGCGGCTGCACTGGCCGACGAAGGGGCGTCCACCCGCCCGCGGCGGCGAGGCCCGGCGGCGGGCCGCGGACGGGGCGGCAGCGTCCGTTTCCCCGCTTGCCTCTTTTCACCTGTGCTGCCGACCACAGCCGTCCACCCCAGATGACAGTGCGAGACTGAACTTAACTTCACAGCAGCGTGCGGTCTATTTCGATGCCCTGCGACGCGGTCTAGGTGCGCCGACCTCACCGAGCCCGGGACTCCTCGCTGGGACAGCCGCTGCTCTAAAACCAGGCCCTGGGGACAGGGCCCTGGGCACGTGGTCCGGAACGGGGAGTGCAGGGCACCCCGTGAGAAACAGGTGGTTCCTGGGCCCCGGGAAGCCACGGCCCGCACGAGGGCCCTGCAGACCGCACATGGAGACGCGTCGGTCCCAGAGTGTGCTCGACTATCTGTTTGCGTAACTGCCAGCATCATAAAAATTAGGCTTCCTTTGCAGCAGTAACTAGCAGCGGCCGACACGTCGTAAACTGGAGTCCTCAGACTCCGGTGAGCACAGCTAGGAATCCCCAGAGGCGCTCAGAACCGGGGACGAGAGGCGTCGGCCCGGGACACACCTGAGATGCAGAGGTCACAGAGGACAGCCAGACACAAAAAAGCAAAATTAAAGCGAGGAGCAGGGAACAGCGGGGATGGGCCGGCACGGGCCTCAGAAATGACAGACGAAAGTGTGACGTGTCGGGGTCTCACCAAGCCCGCCCAAGGCTACAAAGCTTCGGCCCCGAGGTCCCTCCCCTCCTGGCCCAGCCTGTCGCCAGCCGGGTTCCCAGAGGCCAGAGGCGAAGGCGGACGGCGGACGTCCAGGTTCCCCACGTTCCACCTCGGCTCCCGGCTGCCCGCCTGTCACCTGGTCATGACGACAGCCTTCTCCCGTCACCTTTTGGCCCCTGCCCACTGGGCCGTCATTTGCGGGATTTCCGCCACCGTGTCCTGGAAGCTCCAGACCATCTTGGCTCCTCGTTTCAGGAGGCTGAAGAGACGCTCATCACGCTGACGAAGTCCTGGGTGTCAGCTTACCGTGCTCTCTGCGGTCCCTCCACCTCAGAGGGGTGGCGTCAGAGGGAAAGCGGTGGCCCGGGCAACCCCGTGCTCCTGCCCGTCGCCTGGGATGCAGAGCCAGTGAGCAGTTCGAAGGGCGACCGGAGTCTTCTCTCTTGTCTCACACCGGCTCAGGCTCCGTCTCCCAAAACGGCCATCGAGTCTCAGAACAGGGGCGCAAGCAGGGGCCACTTTGTTTTTCAGGGAGCCATGAGGACACCTGGGCCGCCCTCCCCTCCCCCACAGCCCGTGTCCCGAGTCCGGCAGTGACACACACACATTCAACTCCCACACTTTATTGAGACAAAGGAGAAAGGAGAGAGACCGACAGCACAGGCCCACCCGCCAGGGGCGTCCGGACGCCGGCACCCACGCGCCATGAGCACATGATAAATACGGGCGAGGCGGGGCGGGTGGCGACACAGGGCACCAGAGGGCCTTCTGGCCACGGGAGCTGAGGCACACACCGGGCCGCAGAGTCCACGACACGTGACGGAGGGGGCAGGCTTTCCATTTTGCACGTGGGAGGGGAGGGGCCCTTGTGCAGACGAGAGGAAGGAGTTTGCGTGGGGGGGTCCCTTTCATATATTTGGAAGGAGAGCAGATCACGACTTACAGGTGGGCACGGGAGGGAGGGAGGGAAACTTATTTTACACATTAGCAGAAACGGACATGGGCGGGAAGTGCCTGTCCTTTTGCGACAGGGAAGATGCTCCTGGGATGGTCAGCTGACCCGTTTAGTGTTCACAGGCCACCCCACTGGCAGCTGGCAGGAGAGGGAGACAGGTGCAGGGAGGGAGGCCGGCCTAGAGAACAAGAGAGGTGTACCCCACAGGCACCAGCCCCTCCGCTCCGTCCTGCGCACAGCGGATCCAGTCCTCATCCACGGTGGTGACGACGTGCAGCACGTCCCCACGCCGGAAGCTCAGCTGGCCAGGCCCCGCAGCGCTGTGGTCGCAGAGAGCGCGGACTGTCCTGCGGGGAGCCGGAGGACGGTGCTGGGAGGGAGCGAGGCGGGGCGCCCGGCTGTCCCCGGGCCTCCGCTCCACCGTGCGGACTGTCCCTTCGGTTCAGCTCAGGGGACGCTGACTGGGCCGGAGGGGCCCCGCTCCCACCGCGTTGATGCCAGCTGGGGCCCCAGCCCTCGTGAGCCCCACACCCACCCTTCGGCAGCTTACTCTGGGTGCTTCAGACCCAGCACGTGCAAACTCAGTGACTCACCCGCACCCTGCAGACCAGCCCCTCCTGTCCTGGGTACCCCTGAACGGCAAGCGCCAGGCCTCTCGCTCACATCAGTCACCACAACCGGCTTCCTGTCTGTCCCTCCCGCCGCTCAGGCCACCTCCCTTCCCAGCCCCACGGCCTGAAGCCCAGCAGTCTCCTGGGTCTCCCTGGATCTCGTGACCTCCCTCCCCAGCCCCGCCCTCCACACAGCAGCCAGAGGTCCTCGAAAACACGGGCAGGAAGACCAGACCCTGCTCAGACCCCACGGTGACTCCCACTGCCCCAGGGGAGGTCCAGGCCCGGGATAGCCCCAGCACTGCCGCCGCGGGTGCCCGCGGCTCCTCCTGGTGGCACTTGGGCCTCTCCACCTTTGCACCCTGTCCCTTCCGGCCCATGTGGAGCCCACACCATCACTAGGCCTTCTCTGCGCCCCCAAACCTAAGGAAGAAGTCCCGTCTATAGACTCGGCCTTCCTCTCCTAGGGTCCACCACACCGAATTTTAGCCACTCGTTTATTCACTGGGGTCTTCACTGGACCATAAGCCCCTTGAAGACGGGCTGCGACATACCTCCCCGTGTGGCCGCTCCCCTGCGTGAGGCTTGGAGCATAGCAAGTACCTGAAAACTACTGCCGAGTGAACGAAAAGCCAAGAAGCCTAATTCAGTGCACTGAGACGCCGAAGGAAGCCAGAGCCCAAAGCAGGGGCGGCCCCTGGCACCGGGGGAAACACCCCACTGAAGGGCGGCGCGGTGCTCCCCAGCGCACCCAGGCGCACACCTCTGTGCCCAGGCTTGGCCTTTGTGACAACCAAAACAAAGGCTCCTCTCTCTACAGAGCAAGAAATGGCTCAGAGAAATGAGCGTCACACCATTACAGATTTACATGCAAACTAAGCACCTCGCAGCCCGAGGCCTTTTACACTACCCCGCTCCGCTCTGTGAAGACAGAAATGCGAGCTCACACGTGCACACACACCACACACACACACACACGCACGCCACGCGCACACCAGGCACCCCCGATCCTCACCTGTGCGTCTGCACCATGCTGGGGGCTGAGGCCTCAAGCTCCTCAGCAGAACAGGGGGTCTCAGGAGGTGCCGCCCGCTTCACCAGAGCCAACACATTCACTGTCGGAGGCAGCCAGCTAGATGGTCTCCTGGAGGAAAGGACACAGGGTCGCACAGGCCGCCCCGCCTCCAGAAAGACGCCCCAAGAGCCCAGGGCTTCAGAGGGAGGAAGAACCTGAGGGGCTGAAGGGTGGGTAAAAGCGGTCAGGAGTCGGTCATGGAACACAGGGGCCGCTGGGGGGACCCAGGAGGTGACAGCAAAGGTCTAGAACACCAAAAATCACAGAGGGACCTGTGGAGCCAGTGGACCAAACGGACCCACTGGAGAGCGCCTGAGGCACCAACGAGTGGACGGTCCAGCCCGGGCAGAGCCGAGCAGAGGACCAGAGAGTAGACGTCCGTGGCTCTGAGGGCCCGGAGGCGCCACGGAGGACACGTAGGTACTTCTGTAGCCATGACAGTGCGTGCACCGTTTTTATAGCTCCTGGCTGTAGAAAAACCAACAGCCAACCTCCGACCTAACGGCTCACTCTAAAGTTTCAAACTGGGGTGACTGGGGCTCTGGGAGGGAGTCAGGGAGGGGAGCAAGGTACCCCATTACCTGGACTTCAGAGCTCCAGTCTCGGTTTCGGCGAGGCCCCCAGGCACTCCAAACAGCCTCCCCAGCCACACGCCTCTGCCAGGTGCCGAGTCCTCCGCGGGCTGCAAGCTCTCCTGGGCGCCCCCGGCCGCAGTCCCCCGACGCATGGCGCCCCACCGGGGAAGGGAGAAGCCCTCGGCGCCTCCGGAGGCATAGACCCGCGAGGCCTGGGTCAGCTGCTCCCACCAGCTGCCTGCTGCGGGAGGGCCTGAGGGGGCTGAAGGGCTGGGGGGGTTCTCCCCAGAAGCCCCACGGAGGCTCTGGGCCAGCCGACCCCCCCAGTGCAGCAGGGCCTGCACAGTCTGTTGCAGGGCTGGAGGCGAGCGGGGCGCGGCGGGAGGCTGGGGGGGCCGCAGGGGCAGGTGGTGATGCTCGAAGAGCAAGTCCAGGTGGAAGGTCAGCACCGAGAGCGGCTGCAGCAGCAGCAGCAGCTCCGTGGACAGGGAGGGGCAGCCTTCCCGGGCCAGGGAGAAGAATCCGGTGGGCAGATACAGCACGGACAGCAGGCCTGGGGAGGGGCGGGCGACCTCAGCCCCTGCCCTGGGCCGAGCCCTCCCCGCTTCAGCCCAGCAGCAACAGACACCCACTCCCCCAGGCCTCATTTGCCGCGGGGCGCGGGGCGCGGGGGCAGAGAAGAGAGGGGCGCAGTAGGCACAGGGCTGACACCCCCGCCCACGAGAACCACGGCCTAGAGTGGGAGACCTGCGGGGAACAAATGGTGACAAAAACCAAGCAACAGAAAGGAGGACTTGAGGCCGTGGGAGCAAAATGGGGGTGGGGGTCAGCCTAGTCTGAGGGTGGGGGTGCAACCCCACTGAAGGAGCACCCCAAGGATGAATGAAAGTAACTGGAGTTGGGGGGAGCATTTCAGGTGGAGGGAAGGAACAGAAAGGAAGGCT